>NC_135171.1:30270423-30635423 GCF_041146795.1 Maylandia zebra | reverse complement strand
GCTATAACTTATGCTGGCTGTAGGACTTATAAGTAAGGCCTACAGGCCCCATGGGGTGTGTTCTGTGTTTCATGGCACTGTTTAAAATGATTTTTTTTTTTTTACATCACTTTAAATATACAAATATTAATACTTTGTAAGATTGCATCTTTGTAGGGTTTATTATGGCTTGTGTTTAAGAAAAAATGCATGTTAATAGAACAACCAGAAGAGGCAGGATTTAAGATTTGATTTGATAGTGGTTGGTGATGACGTAAAAAAAAGCAAAAACACAATGATTCAGCTAGCTACTAAGAAGCCAGTTTTTTTCTCTCTATTTTGGAGTCTTTACCAATTTTTTGTTTAAAGTAGGAATGCATGGGTACATTCAAATGTTTAGTGATGTACAATGTTATAGCTTCAAGATTGGATTGCATGTATGTTAGCACTCAGCAACAAAACAAATTTCCCACCTGTGGGACTAATAAAGGTCATCTTATCTTATCTTATTTGGAACAGTGTTTAAAAGGCAGTGCCTGCATTGAGCTATCAGCAAGTTTTGCTAGATTACTAGTTTACTGATTTAGGGCTGAATGCAGATACTACATATTAGAGGACAATAAGAGGGGTTTCAATGAAAAATCAGCACAGTGCTCCAGTGCTCATTTTGAAAATGATATTATGCCACGATTTTCATTTTCCTATTGTTGTTTGAGGACTTCTTTGCATCATTTTGGTGTTCTGCCTTCTTACTTTCCTATCCAATTTACAATACTGGTAGTGGTGAGATGCATGGCATTGACCTATGGTGGTAACAGGACAAAATATCCAGATAGTTACTGTTGAAAGTAAGTACTTACTGTTTTTTTTATTTTTATTTTATTTGCTTCTTTTAAGATAGTTAAAATGAACACTGAAATGACCATTTACACAATATGATATGAAACTGTGTTTATGGTATCTGATTATTTATTGAGTACAAATGAGCACAGATCCTTCTCAGAATACAAGTGGTTAGATGATTTGTATTCCAGTCCAAAAAATGTACTCATGAAGTGTTTCTCATGAAGTCTGTCTGACTGCAGAAATGCTCTTCTCTCCTGTTTTCACTTTGCTGGAATAAAATGATATTAAAAACAATCCTCGGAGGTTGTGTATATCATTGTTGACTTGTACTGAAACTGCATGTGAAACTAAAAATGAAATGGATCTGTGCAGTGCACTGAGCACTGATAGAGATGAAGAATAGCTCAATGACACAACAAGCAGCACCTGACCCCCATTAACCTCCGTCTATGTATATCATCCTCACTCTGAGTGAGCTGTTTGAAAGTCAAGCAAGAGCAGATCCATCTTCTTTTATATTTCAAATTAGATGGCTACTGCTTCTGAAAAGGAAATAAAAACATTGTTGTATTCATGTCCATGTAATGCTTATAAAACCTCATTGCTAATCTCTTATTATGACAAGCTAAGTCACATTTCACACAAGCCTTTTTATCTAAAGCAACTGTGTGGTGTTGTTACAGAAAAGTACAGCATAAGCACAAAGAATTATTTTCGTGATTTTAAATGGCATATTGTGTTTTTCATATGATTCAGGATCTCCATTTTCTAGTTTCGCTGACATTGTCAACTGTACTTCTGCGCTGAGTTGGAATATAAATGAAGATGTCTCTCCTTTTCTACAATTTCTTTTGTCTCATCTTTGTGTTCCAAAATGAATTAAATACATACACACACATGTAATGCTGTGAAGGTTTTCAGTCATCCAGGTCATCGTAGTCTAAGGAGCTTGGAAAGAAAAGTGTCTGGACTTCTTTGAGTTGCTTGAAGACGTTTCACCTCTCATCCAAGAAGCTTCTTCAGTTCTAAGGGTCAAATGGTGGAGAGTTTCCCCCCAAAGAGGGACAAAGGACCCCTGATGATCCTCTACCTAATCACATGAGCCAAGGTGTGAAAGTGGGTGTGGTTCACAATCAGCCAGGGTTTCGGGTGAGCTCATTGTGAAACCTGGCCCCACTCTATCATGTGATTTCCTGAGGTCAGATGGCCCAGGATGTGAGTTGGCGTTAAGGCCCACTTAACGCCCAAAGGACTCAATTTTGCCATTTCTCCGCAACAGTTGCCCATAGTGGACCTCATCACAGCCACAGAAACCGCCATACGGATTAAGAAATTATCACAGACAGAAGCAGAGCAAATCAGGATGAAAGTCTCAGCCACCCTCTCCAGTGCCAAAGTCCCTCCGTCTAACCTCACATTACAAGAAAAGAAGGCCGTCGCTTCCCTGAGCAAAGACCACAACATCACTATATTACCAGCTGATAAGGGAAGGTGCACCGTGGTCCTAAACACAACAGATTCGGACCATACCACTGAAAAGCTGCCTCTCCGTGAGCATGTGTCCTGACTTTAGGAACAATCAAAAGGCCAGTACCAGAGGACCTCAGGGGCCACGAGGGTTCATATAGTAAAAGCAAATGTGAGAGATAAGAAGGCCCAAGACCATTAAGACATTTAAAAACCAATAAAAGAACTTTAAAATCGATCCTGAAACACACGGGGAGCCAATGCAGCGATTCTAAAACCGGTGTAATGTAGTAAAGAAGTCCAGATGATTTTCTTTCCAAGCTCCTTAGACATGTAATGCTGTACAGTGTGTAATAAGGACATAGTTAATCCAGTTTCACACAAGTGAATCATGTTTTTCTTTGTGTCATAGTTTATTTAAATTTTTTATTTATTTATTTTATGCTGGTGTCCATTTCGCTATAACGTCCATATTCAGTTATTTCTTCCTTACTTTATTTAATTTTCCCTGTAATGATCTACTGTTGCTGCTGCTGAAAGCAGAATATAGTTTATATCAGTGTCAGTCATCTTGTCATTCTGTAATCTAGTTTATGTTGTGAATGTTCTATAAAATAGTAGCTAAATAATCTGTAAAACTTTCTTTGTGGGAAGAGAATGACATTAAGAACTGAAAATTAAACCAGGGCAGTAGCAATTATGCAGGGTCAAGACAGGGTTTCCCTTTAAGTACGGTGAAACCGATGATGCTCCAGATTAACACACTTTTAAATAGAGAAGGAGCCACCAATATGTTATTCATCTGGTGTAGTGATCCCCGCTTTCCACAGTAATCATGGCTAACTGGTCTCTGGACCGCAGGTGACACTAAGCTACCGGACTATTAATGGATTGGCTTCTCCAACTATGTCAACAGGGTCAAAGTACAAGCAAAAACACAAGCTGGACAGTTTTGTTTAAAGATTTCCACATTAAATGTTCACTATCACTGCTTTTTCTGCTGTTTTTTTAGATACCATGATTTGATTTAGTAGGTCGGCAGGTGTTAGGATCCCATTTAGAACAACATGCGTGCCACTTGGTTGATGGCCACTTAAAGGGATTGACCTTTCCAGCCATGTCAGACTGGTCAGCAAACAGATCCAATAGAGCTTGACCAAAGAGCCCAAGAGAGTTTTAGTGGCCAAACACTTGTTCTTAAATCACGTTGCTTCTGTTACTGACACAAAACCACCTGAATTTAATGATGAAACTTGATGAAAACATATGCATAATTACATATAAATGCATCATATTGCATGTAATCGCTTACTTCTATACATCATATGGTATGCACTTTTTTTCTAGATAGAAACACTGTGCTTAATGTGTTCCCACATACGTAATAAAGTCCAGTCATATTGTGTTTTTATGTTCAGTACAAGTTGTTGGTGTTTGTATTTATCTCTCTCTTTTTTTGCACAATATAATTGCAGCACTCCCTTTTTGTGGTATGACCTGAAAAAAATAAAAGCTAAAGACGAGTGAAAGGGGAAATTGAGGCACTAAGTAATCACTTTTGGCCCTACAACTGTTATTGAGTTGTTCTCTGTGTATGAGAGTGTGGGGATGTGTTTCTGACAGTAAGCATTTTTGCAGGTGTGTGTCTGTGTGTTCACTATTGAAAGAGGTTTTATAAAGGTGAGACATACAATATGTGTTTTCTTTTCCGCTTATAGAGGAGAAAAACTTAATAAAGTGAACTCACTTCATGGTTTAATAATTTATCTGCTGCGTAGACTGCTTCTTGCTGTACTGTGGGTTGTATTTACTGATATGTGGCCAGGTAATGCTAAAAGTGGTCAGCATTCATTTATCAAATGAGGATTATTTCCACAAACCTAATTCAGTTGTAAAATGATGATCCTCAGATGTCCCCTA
The DNA here is from genome assembly GCF_041146795.1 of Maylandia zebra. Lineage (NCBI taxonomy): Eukaryota > Metazoa > Chordata > Actinopteri > Cichliformes > Cichlidae > Maylandia > Maylandia zebra. Next base: position 30,631,211 of record NC_135171.1, on the reverse strand, counting down.
TAGATGGCTATAGGGGACATGAGGACTTCATTAATCAGCAGGACACAACATTTACTAGCAATCCAGTCTCATTTTGGAATTATTTACTTATGTGAGAGCAATAATGCCTTTAGCAAGCTATCTTGTCTTATGAGAAATACTACGACAAAAACCCTTTCTAAAAAGTGTGGTATACTTCAGCTTTATGCTAAGAAAAAACAAATGTGAAAACAATTTACATCACAGTGGTTGCTAAATGGCAGACAATTAAATGTAAATTCTTAAAGCCAGATCTATTGAAAGTACCACAGATTTAAAGTTCCTAAAAGTGAGCCCAATGAAATCCTTATAGTTTCTTGGAGTTAAATTTATCATGATGTTAAATGGGAATACTTATAGATACTTGGTAAAGGGCATAATTACTTTAGTGAAAATGAAACGCTCAAGAATGATTCCTCACTGTTGGCCACAGTCGCCTGTTTAGTGTAGTGTGTACAGTTAGGTCCATGTGTATTTGGACAATGACACATTTTTTTTAATTTTGACTCTGTTTACCAACACAGTAGGTTTTAAATCAAATAATCAAGATGTGATTGAAGTGCACACTTTCAATCTTTTTTAATTTATAGTGCCAATTTTTTCCAGTACTTAAACATAATTAGATCAAAGTTTTTTTTATGTGAATGAAAAACCAAATAAAAGTTATCAGAGTAAAGGCAAAAACTTGATAAGTGAACAAATCATCAAGCATTTTTGAAAACGGGAACCCACGAGCCAGCTTAGCAATAATAACTGTTACAATTTAAAAATATAATCTGAAAGCTTATCTGCTATTATATTGTTTTCTGGATAAGAGAGGCCCAACTCTTAGTACAGTTTGTGCCGACAGGACTGACAGGAAATTACATGCTTTTGCAGGCGAAAAGTGAAACTAAGCAGAGTGTTTGATCAAAACTTAAAGTGTATGTGATGTCTATATAAATGACTGGGCTTCCTGTTTTGTGCTTCAGACCTTGGGTTGTGTGTTGTGTGCTAAGGTCTCCATATCCAGGATATGTAAAATAAAGATCATTTTTAAAGTAAAAAGACCACTTTTGAGCCGTGTTTTCTTGGCCCTAAAGAATTCAAAAGAACCGTTTTTAACACTTGGTGCCGTGACCCGGATTCTTGTGCGGCTGAGGGGACATGTGGAAGACCAAAGAATTATAGTAGAATGCGGTTTTTGTGTTAAGATGCAACCTTTAGTAGAACCGGGTTCCTGGTATTCATTGATGTGACTGATAAAAGCAACAGGAGGAATTGTAAAGTGCGCAGGGCTATACTCTGTTCAGATTCTGCCAAATGCAGCAAAACTGATGGGACAGGGCTTCACAGTACAAATGGATAATGAGCCAAAATCTCATGCAAAAGGTTTTGGCTCATTATTTAAAATAAAAAAATAAAAAATAAACAAAGGAAAAGAAATAGTATATGATACACTGACTTAGTCAGTTTTTGATAGAGCAATCTTTTCTGTTAATACATACAAAACTTAATCCAGAAAGACCCACAAACAAGCAACAGGAGGTGGCTGCAGTAAATGCATAGTAAAAAATCTCAAGTGATGTAAACTCCAGGCAGTCATTGATTGTGAAAAGTGTTCAATTACTTATTAAAAGACTCCTTTAAAATTATGTTACTTTGTTTGTACTTCGGAGTCTCTGAAATGTTTCTTTTTTTATTTTTTTTAAAGGGCTGTATTTCAAAAACAGTTTTTGCTCTTCAATCGCATTTTGATGATTTTATCCACTGTGGTGTTGTTCAGAGGAAAAATTACAAAATATGTAATTGTCCGAAAACATATGGTGCTAACTGTGTTGCTCACTGCAGAGGCACTGGCCCGTTACAGCTTTGTTTCTAATTCAACTCAAAATTTCCCTGGCTCTAACGCAAACCCCAGACATGAGAGTGAGACTTGCTCTAAGGCAGCATAACTTGTAAATACACCTGGTAATTAAATTCTGGTCAAATGTTGACAGGCTCACAAAGTCCTCCTGAAAAACTGGGTCTTGGTCCCTTTCCAAGAACATTCTGGTGTGGTTAATTTGTGGTGTGAAAACAAAAGGGACCAAGTTCAGGGATTTTCTCAGAAACAACAGAAAGTTTAAGGGAGTTGTCCTATTAAACCATGTTTTTTTTAAGATAAGTTTTACATTATTTATGTTCAATCATGCACACAAACATCCTAATCAATAAATTACTAGTCAGGTGAAATGACTTATGTAAGTGGTCTTGGTTCATTGATAAAATGCCAATGCAAACATCAGCTCACCAAAGGAGAGTACCATTACTCGAGGGTTTATCTTACATGTTAACAGTCCTAAATACTGTATGCCCCGTTCATTTACAGAATAAATTAGTCATTAAAATAAGTTAATCCACTCGTTAGCAGTGGGTTGCACTTTCGAAATTATGTAACAAAATAATTCATCAGCCCATAGTGTTTATCTTTAGCTGAGGTGATAAGTCGTCTTGGGCAAAACTAGCTACACATTTTCCAAGGCACTAAGTACTTGTTTGTTTACACCTTAAGAGTGCTCTCATCGGGATAGAGACCCTGATATAGTGCCTGAAATCCTCTGAAGTCTAGTCTTCCAGTTTGGGTGTTACAGCTCTTATTGATCCTGTTACCACTGGGACCACTTTGGACTTTCCTTCCAAATCTCCTTCAGTTGTACCTTCAGCTCCTGGTACTTCTCAGCTTTCTCTTGCTCCTTCTTCCAGAATTTCCTCTCTGCTGAGATTTCCAGGACTGGTTAAATATCATGTCACAGTGTCCAGTTTTTACTTGACACCAGCTTGTAAAGACCAACATTAAAAAAAAAATAAAAACAACCTACAAACTTACTTTCATTACACTACTTTTCGTACTGCCTCTAATAATACAATTTGTGCAGTGTGTCTGTCTGGAGCTTTTCATCGCAGGATGACAACTACTTACACAATTTTTTCAAAGAAATAATTTGGGTTGTTTTTCCGTCATGGTAGCAATTTTCTGATATTTACAGTGGCCTTTTACACACTCAATTATCATACAAAAGCCAGGATGCTGTTATGTTTCAGCACTCAGTACTTGTCTTCCTGGTACTTAATACTGGATGATGGCAAATCTATTTTCAGAAGTTAAGATTCTATATTTCAATAATTATACAGTACATTACAGTACTGTATAACATTAAAGTCCAAACATCATAATTTTATTTCTATATTACCCCTTTTTTGTCTTGAAGTTTCTGTGGTAGTAGAGTTTTATCGCCTTCCAGAAACGCTCATTCGTAGCTTTCAGCCTTTCTAAAATATGATGAGAAAACTCTATGAGATAGAAATGCTGGTCACACTATTTATAAACATTTAATTCAGACAAACCACAAATTCTATTGTTGTGCATTCGGTAGAGTGTTGTCAGAGGACACCTGTGACATCATCAGTCTTATTACCCTGTTTGCTGTGATGGAAACACAGACTTCATGACTCATCGTCATGATGTGTGTGTGTGTGTGTGTGTGTGTGTGTGTGTGTGTGTGTGTGTGTGTGTGTGTGTGTGTGTGTGTGTGTGTGCGCGCGCACTTGTCCACTTTTAATCTGAGGAGTAAGAAGCAAGTGTCCGTGTGTGTATACTGTGTCAGTGTCAGGACAGGACGTTTGTGTCATTAAGATTGTCCTCTATTAGGGGAACACGCTTTTAGCTGTTAGTGAATGTGCCTGTGTGCATGTGTCATAAACTATGTCCTTAGCACAGTAGACTATGTGTGTGTGTGTGTGTGTGTGTGCTGCTTATTCTGTATCCATTCTCTGCCCAGTTAATTAATCAGATTCTTTGTTTTGTATCTGTTGTTGCATAAGTTGCATTTGGATACCTTCATGTTGGATAGGTATGTGTTTTTCTCTTGGTGTGTGTGTTTGCATGCATGATGCATGTAACTGCTTGTTCACCTTATTTGTTTCTGTATACATCTGTATGGATGTATGTATATGTGAATTCAGTATACATTTAGTTATATGAATAACTCCTGCAGGCAGCAGTAATAATGTCAGTTCAGCAATGGAAAAGAACTTCTGCTAATTTTGGATGTGGCATGTTTGTTAACAAACCAGTCTTATTACCTACATGTTTGTTCTACATGTGAATGGGAGACTTGTTGGAAAAACTATTTTTGGGGACACATCATGTATTCTATCTAATGAGTCTTACACCGAAGACTATCCCTGTCCTCATTAATTTGGGTGATTCTAACTACACAGTGTTAACGTTTCACTGAGGTTATGCAGTAAGAATAGCCTGTATAAAATGTGGTCGTAATGAGGTTTGTGGATTGTGACGGTGTAATGTTTGTCAAAAGCCTGTCAGTGAAGTCCTTTCACTGCAAAGACAATTATTTCCATCCCCGTTTCATTGTGGTAAGGGGAATAGGTAATATCAAAAATAACAATTACTATATTAGAGCTAAATGACAAGGGTAAATTTAAAAATTATAACAAACTATATAGTTTGTTTTAAGCCAAATAAAAAAAGTTGGCTTTTTGTGGGTTTGTATTTTTTTTTCCTTTCCTGTTTTCTTTTTCTTTTTTTTCAAATGTCAAATAATTTGTATCAACAAAGTAAAAATGGCTCTATTGCAAGGATTGTGGCTGGGCACAAAGTTATAAATACTATTTTGAAGAAAGATAGCCAACATGCAGAGTGGCAGATAAATGTGTATACCAACAGAGAGATACAGGCAGAGACATAAGTAAGAGACATGTCAGAGCCATTGGTATAGATGGATATAAAGTGCCAAAGCCAGCGATAGAGGGGATGATGGAGAGCAGTGGGTGTAGAGCCTCTTAGCCATCACCATGAAAGCAGCTTTTCCACTTGTTTGAGGTCCCAGGCACTGCTCTCTAAATAGCTAAACATCATCTGTGACATCAAGACACCGAGGGCAAGCATGTACTTAAATATCTAAAATTAGGGAATGGAAAAGGCATCTGTTTTTTGACTGTAGCACACAGATGCAGCCAATGTACAAGTACTTCTCAAAACCTGAACTCCTGCTGAACTTTACTGGATTTAATGAACGACTAAAAGGCATTTTTTTTCTTAGTTTTCTGACAATACCAGTTTATTATGTGTTTGTGTGTCTGTATTGGTAGGCTAAAGCAACTTAACGTTTGTCAAATGCTGCTGTTGAATGTAGCAGTTTTTTCCACTGGCAAAAATCATAGAAACTATGGGTAACACTAACCATTAAAAAAGGTTAAAAAAAATTATTTATTTTAATTATTTCCATATTCTCACCTGTTCCATCCATTTCCAGTTTCTTATCAGCTTCTGCTTGCAATAAGCTGCTGGCTTCACAAGGTAGTCCAGACATACATCTATTCAGCTACATTCCAGCAGCTTCTATGAATCACAAGATTAACCTGAAATATAAGATGACATAAGAAATCTCTCCAGCATATCTATATTCCTGAAAGCCCTCCAAAGTCCAGGAAACATCATCATAACATTCCAGAAGCACCTCAGCTGGATCCTTTCAGCAGTACGCATCAATGCTTCTACTATGAGATTCTTTATCTTCTCTATTTATACGATCCACATACACCCCTAAAGAATTTTGGATCCTCGTTTCGGAATTGTTCGGCAACAAAACAAATCTCATTGTAAGTGCCTGTTCTAACAAAAATATACTGCTAAACTGAAAGCTTCACTCCAGCAAACATTGTTTTTTTTTACTAATACAAGAAACTGCAGCACTGATCCAACTGCTGACCTCATGTTGTAGCTGACACTCAGGTCTTGCTCACTTAGACCAGCAAGTTTCCAAGTAGGGAACACATGGGAGATGAACACACTGAACTCCAAACTGTTCCAGTGGGTACTGAATGGTATAAAATGAAGAGTTTCTCCAGAGGATCACATGACACAGAAAGAAGGGGATAATAATTTAAGACCTAATGAATGAAATGTTGATTATTTGCACCTTAAAAATCTACAAAATCTGGTTTCAGCCAGTAAAAGCTTGGAGTGCCTACAGCTTTGCATGCCCCAATATCTTTTTGTGCAAGATATTAAAACCCAAGTTACTCTCCAGTACATGCATTGGAGTGTGAATCTTAGATAGAAAGCACTTAAACATAGAAAACTACTCGTATGAATGAATGTGAATGGGTGAATGAGGTATGTTTGAGTGCTCAAGTAGAAGAAAAAAACTATATAAGAACCATTTAGCACTTAGCCAGAAGTTTAAACTAGACAAGAACTTTGAAACTATAAATTTCTACATCAAGCATACTTTGTGCTGTGCTGCAAACATAAACTGATGTTTCAAGGAGTCACCTGATGCGAAATACACTGTAGAGGCCATTTGTCCTCTCTGCTTCGATCTAATTTGCTCATGACAATCACACTAATGTATCTGCATTAATGTGCTGTTGATTTATTGCCATGCACCATTAACGCACAAAGGGGGACTTGTCCCAGTATGTCTACTGTACAGTGGCATCTAATGTTTCTAACCACATGTTGACCAGGAGAGAAAATTTTGCTCTTCTGCTGGTTATCACTTTGTTCCATGTTGTCCCATTATGCTTGTTTTAGGGCACAGTAATAAAAAGTTCAATGCAAAATGGGGAAGGAAATTCAGTGATTAATTAAGTGATTCCAGTTTCATTATCAATATCACGTATTAATTCCTTTCCCTATGAATTCGCTTATCAATTCTCATTGGCTCCTCTTTCATACTCATCATCATCGTTAAGCAGCATATCAAATACATTACATTCGTTCAAGTTAATTGGATAGTGTGTGGGCAAATCTTAGTGTTGGGTTTATTGCTCAAAAAAGGTAATGTGTTATACATTACTTGTTGCTGTTCTTAAAAATAATTCTATAATTCATTACACAATTCATTACGTCACTTTTAGGTAATTTCTCCATAAAATAGCCTGAAATGTATTGTCTCACAATTACCATTTAACAATACAAACCTCAGGCTACAGCCCCCTACACACTGACACAAATATCTGCCCTAATGAGGACACACATATGATCTTTCCTTTAGTGTTTAGGTATGAGCACAAAGGCCACAGAAGAAAGCAAAGATGAAAGCCAGCATTAAGAAACTTCAAAAGGATTCTCACAGTGATTCTCCTGTAGATACATGAACAGGTGTGTCTCCAAGCATATGGGACGCTGTCTCAACCACTTTAATATTGGATATATTATTGTTATATATTTAATCCTTTGGATATAAATTTTCAAAGTATAGCCGACTAAAATATGTGTCTGTCCTGAGGCCTAGTGGAACTCAAATAGGTTTCAATTAGATTTAACTTACTGAAAGCTCTCATCACCTGCAACAGTCATAGCGAGCGTGCAAAATATATGCAGAGCAATGCATACTTCTCTTCACTCTAGTGTTTATTAACCAAGGTGCCTCCAGCAATTAGGCACATGTTTTGACATAACAGTACTCACCTGCTTCTTCAGATACATCTGAGGTTGGTGCAGTGTCAGGAGTGTGGAGATGGGAGTGGGGCAGCTACACCTGAGAGAGGTTCGATTTGTTTTGCCTGGCACCAGATTGTCAGATCAGTGATGTAGTATACATATAAAGGGTCTGCCTGCACCATTTACATGGCTAAAATAACACAAATGCATTATTTTCTGTTACAAATAAAGTAAGCTAACTAATACTTGGAAAGCAAGTAGTTTCTTTCATGTGGAATTTGCTATGAGTTTAATGTCTCTTTTCTTTTTTCAAGCCCAGATGTCCTTAAATAATCCTTACGCCTCTTGCACTCAGAGGAGCTAGCGCTGGCACCTGGACCAAACCAAATGATTAAATAAGGTGGGGGGAGATGGGTCAGAGGCTGACTGGATTTTATTCTTTGTTGCCAAAAACAAAACTAATGCTATAAAACAAACATGTTCATAAGCAAACAGTATTTTATGGTGATAGGTTAATAACTTAAAAATAAGAAAACAAGACAAACTGACTGTTCTCCTGTTCTGTAGGGCCCTTGGCAGTCATGGACTCACAGGCTTGTCATAATTTTTCTCCCTGCTATGGCATCCTTGAGCATGAACAGGTAGAAATGGAGGCTGCAGCTGCCTGTTGAAAGTCACGGTCTGGCAGCTAGGCTGGGGTCGGCATTCACTCAGCTTTAACATCACTCTGGGTTCTTGGCTAGCTTAGCGTTAGCATGCTGTCTGTGCAGGTGCTGGCAACGAGACGAAGGTCTGTTAGCAGCATAATGCACCTGTTTCTGTCCTGGATTCAGTTTGCACTTTACCATCGTGCTCTCTTGCTTTTTGTGCAATAAAAATAAAAGTAATGTTGATACCCACACTGCAGACTGCACCGCTATTTTCCTCTTCCTGCACACAAGCTGAAATCAGCTTATTGTGGGGCAGGTGGAAGTGGAACCAACAGTGGAGTCTATAGGTAGGCAGGCGATCAATTCTAAGAAGCTACTGTGAACCGGTTCTCTACAAGAACAGGTTCTCGATTCTCAGATACTCAGATATCAGAAAGAGTGTAAATGATATTCAAAAGTGTAATTGGCCACATTTATTTTTGTCATCTTTATATTAAGAATTGCTAAAAATTGAATTTCTATATTTTAATATTATTACTTCTTGAAAAATGACTGGTGCTGCATGCGCAAAAAGGGGAAAAAATGATGAACACAATCTTCTAAAAGATATTTTATAATTTCTTTTTTTTTTTTTTTTTTTTTTTTAAATGACATCAGAAACAGCAGTATGCGACATTACGTGATGGCAGAGCTTCAGTTCATCCTTTGTCATTTTTTTTTTTTAATAAATAGGACAGGGGGAATGAATGAGAGAAAGAGGGGGAGAGAAAGAAAGAAAACCAAAGGGGAGAAGAGACGGTGAGAAGGGGGGGGGAAGAGAGAGAGAAAAAAAAAAAAAGAACTCCTGGGTCACCTGTATGGAGAAAAAAAAAAACAAACAAAAAAAACAAACAGAGGAGACAGCAAACAACAAAGAGCAACATAATAATAGAGAAAACAAAGCACCATCACAATAAACTAGCTAGTCATAGATATCAATATTTACTAAATAATAAACGATATTGTGCAGCACGCAAGATAGACAGCGCACAGTGTGCTTTGAGCGCATGCATGTCTTAAAGCCAAGAAAGCTTTAGTCCGCGTCTGTGAATACCCATGTGTGCATACCTGTGTGGATCAGCATGCTTGCATTCCAAAGGTTTCTCCATGTAATGATCTGCTAGGGAGTGTGGGGGGGCCACAGCCCCGTCCTCCAGGGTGTGAAGCGGGTATGGAGGAGATCAAAACTCCAGACATCCAGAGGCCCCCAGAACACAAGAGACCATGGAAGACCAACAGAGGGGCAGCCGCGCCACTGTTCCAGTAAGAGCTGAGGAGAGTCCCAGATGAGGGCTCGCCCAGCAGCCGCGGAGCAGAAGTCAGGGGGAGTTGCAGTGACGCGCCCGTGAGCTCCGCCGGCCCCCAGCTGTGCCTGAGTGACCGAGCCCCAGGCCGAGAGGCCGGGGGCACCCCACCTCCAAAGGGGCCCGAGCGAGCCCCAGGCCCCAGGCCCCGACAAGCGGCCGCCAAGGAGTGAGCCGGTGTGTACCCGGACGCCCACCCCCAGACACAAAGAACCACCAACACACCGACACCTGAGGGAGTCCGCCACCGGCAGGGGAAGTGGTGGTGGGTGGAGATAGGCCTCCAAACCTTGGAGGGCCTGAGGTGTCCCCAGAGAGGTGGCGTCTGATACCCAACCTGACATATAGACACAGACATACAGGCACACACAGACACAAACATCCATTCCCACCCTCATGCTCTCATATGCACTCACTCCACACTCAACCAACGTGGAGACAGACATAAAGAGACGCTGTACACACAATCACACTCCCCAAGCGTACTCTACAAACCGGGTCTAGGTACCCTTGCCCCTGGAGGGGGGAATTGCACCCAGACCCAGGTGGTGTTACCCTTTTCCCTGCGGTGGGGAGAGGCAGACCACCCCGACTCCGCAGCAGCAGGGAGGCCCCACACCCCAGACCGCAGTCGGACGGCCAACTCCTCCTACTAGCCCTCCCGCTCCAGCAGGCCGCAGAGAATGGGGGTGGGAGAAGACTCCAAACCTCCCTCCACCCGCTCATTGTAGTGTTGATGCATATGTGTTCTAAGGTGCAATTAAAACCCAGGAGGGCATGGAGCTACCTGCCAAGGAGCAGCAGGTAAGCGCATAGTCCCTCCTGCTAACCCTCAATGACTAAGTGTATTTAAAATTGAGAGGTGGGCAACGACGTCAGGGGTGAGGTATACACCCTGATGGTGATTTGGACTCCGTGATTGTGCCCACCCCCAAGATCCTATATGTATGTGTAATGAGAGTGTGAATAATGTGAATGTCTAAGTTGTGGGATAAAATTGAGGCAGAGGCAGCCAGAAGGGGACAGGGGGGGGGGGGGGGGGGGGGGGGGGTAGCCTCCTCTGCACCCTGGTGACATACCCCCACTCCAAGGCCCTGCATGTGTGGGTGGTTGTGGAGGAGCGGGAAGAGGGAGGCAGCTGGAGATGGGGAGGTAAGGAAGGGAGGGGCAGGTAACCCCTCCCTGGGGCCAGCTCCCCCGCTGACCCCAGTAGGCACTCCCACCCTTCGCGACCCGCCAGGGAAGGGGGGCCCAGGCCCATCAGACCGGGGCCCAGTGCAGTAGCGCCCTCCGGCTCCACAGAGCCCTGGACAGTCCACCCAACCCCACCACAGAGAAAACTGCACCCACCCCACCATCCACACATCTTCCAGACTACATAAGACGGTAAACGCCCAGGCTGAGATCTTCCTCCACCTCTCCTGTATCTCCCCCTCCTGCAGAGAGTTCCTGAAGAGAAGAAAGCTCCTGCAAGATGTGACCATCCCCCCCACCAGTTGAAGAGCCCCCCAGGCGGCTCGACGCACCGGCGGCACCCTGCTCCAGGGCCGGGCCCCCATGCACCCACCCGCCCACAACCCCGGCAACACACCAACCAGGACCCAAGCCCCCGAGGCCCGGCCCGGGCCCCAGCCCAGAGACGGAGCGCCCCCAGAACCTCACGCCCATCCCGGACCCACCCAGGGGCAGCCAGGTTGCCAGGTCAGTAACCCACGTCCGTCAGCACAGACCCTCCCCTAGCCCCGCTGCACGGAGCCGCGAGGAAACAGTCACCTGAGAGCCAACAGAGCCCCCAACCGGACGTGACCGCTACCCCGGGTTGAGCCCCCCAAAGATATTTTATAATTTCTGACTATTCATTTGAAGCTCCCACATAAACTCTAGTTCAAGGGGATGCATTTCGTTTGTGAATCTGTGCAGATTTTCGTTGCTGTGTGTGAATGAGGTTTGTTTTATGTTGTTTGAGTGCTTGTTCATTTTGAAATGCACATGTAACTACATGCTCTCGCATTTGCATCAAACATCTGACTGTACATGTTTTGTAAGACTGAGTATGTATTTGTGTGTGTGTGTGCCACAGTGGGGAATTAAAATGATCCAACATTAGAGTGTTTCAGATCTATATCAAAGAGGGTCTGAAGGATTCAGATGTGCCCTTCAGCACTGAACACACACACAAACATGCACACTTTGTGAACTTGCTCATATCTCATGTTAATGTCTTTTTTCTTGTATCTCCCATGACATCAGATGTAAGAGACAACACTGTGCAGATAAGTATCACTTGAAAACACACACACACACACACACACACACACACACACACACACACACACACACACCCCAGAAAAATGTTTTGGTGCTGCATGGCCCCATTAATGCTGTGTATGTGTGACTGTGTGTATGGATTTTGTGTATTTCTAAACATTTGTATGAAGATGAAGTCTTGAGTGTTCACCTCCATGAATGGGATTGGGTCATTTGTGTATTTCTTTGTGCATGTATGTATTCAAATCCTCATGTGTTTATCAAGTACCTGCCTGTGCTTGTGTGCGTGTGTGTGAGTGTGTGTGTCCTTTAACATTCTAGTGGCCCACATGAGCAATGCTGGGTGTGCGGCTACAGTCAGGTAGCTATAAATCACAGAGACAAACACTGGATTTTTGCGTTAGGAAAATGGCTTGTTCCTGCTGAAATGTCGGTGTGTTCACCTCCAGCCACATATCTCTGTCTGCAGCACAACCTACCAATGCCCTTGGGAGAAGACACACAAAAACACAGGCACATAGGCACAGACAACCTGGAACACCCAGGTACAAAATTCTCAGGGTGGATGATGATTTGCAAAGACGCTCTCCTAGATCAGGGAGAAGTTCATGAAGTGGGATGTTATATATTAATATGTGACTCTTTGTATAATTACTTTACATATATTCATTGTGATGTAGTTTAAAATACGTTGACAAGAAACACACTTGTGCCGTATAAAAGAAACTAACAGTAGGAATTAATGTTCTTAGACTGCCTCATGATGTGACCCATCAAGTCCTTACATCTATTTATCAAAAACACCACGTTCTTCTCAAGAGTCCCAGCTGGCATTAGCAGTCAAGGGATCTGATCAACAGATCCCTTGACTGCTAATTTACTCATGCTAATTTACTCATGCAACAATGGTATTAGACATGGAGCAGCAGATCAAAGGCGCAATACGAAAAAGCAACATGAAATTCAAAATTTTCCAGATCCGAATTTGCCGTGGAACGTGTTTACACATCAAACATGTTGCGTTTTTGCAACTGTGTCCTCAATAAAAGCACAGTGAAAACAATGAAGTTAACATCAAGTGATAATAAGGTGAAGTTTCTAAACAAGAAAGCATAAGTGCTGCAAATTCATATTCATATGTTCACACGGATTTTACTCGTCTGGTGTGTTAAGACGTGTGTGTTAGTTTTGCACTTTATTTTAATGTGTTTCTTTCTTGGTTAGGTTCAGGGATAGATTGTGCTTTTTAAGCAATAATTTATGACATGCCCCTTCACAATATTAATCACAATATTAAATCTACATACCAAAAAATGAAGCTTAGCCAGTGGGTTTAAATATGGTTTTAGAAGGCTTCCTTTACAGGTGTTCATTTATGAGAAGCTGGGAGAGACAAACCTGTATCAACAGCTTGTTGGGTCACTGCAAAGCAAGCTTTAGGTCAATCAATACTAAAATAAATCGAGGGAATAGCTAAAACTGGCATTTTGCATCTTTTCAAGATGTTTTGCTGCATTCTGGTGACTAGGGATGGGTATCGTTTAGGTTTTATCCGATACCGGTGCCAAACTGGTACTTTTGAAATGGTGCCGGTGCTTAAAAGGTGCTCAAACCGGTGCTTAAAGAATGGAGAACACAAACTTTGTCCAAAAACCTCTCATGTTCAGCTTTTTTTTTTCTTTGTAAAAAGATAACAATGTTAGCCTTTTCTGCAGCTATGGGGCATATATGGTATCACTCTTGGCTGGAAGCAGTGCTTAAACAATGGAAAAAACACAAACTTTGTCCAAAAACCTCTCATGTTTAACTGTTTTCCACTTTTTCTTTGGTCATTTTAGCCTTTTTGGCCAGGGTGAAGGGAGTATCTGCCATCAAACAAGAAGACAGCTGCATGTAACTACGACGGTGTTTGCTAGTTCACCTTACCTGCATTAATTTAATAACGTAGTTAGCCTACTCAACGTAAATTATACACGAACAACATTAAGCTACTCACGCAGAGAAGAACGGCTGCTGCTGCATCATCATCCTCATCATTTCTGCTACACTGGCAGGGCTAGGGGCCAGGACTCTACTCTTCGGCTTTTTGGGGGATGTTGCTAACTCTGGATCCGATTACAGGCACCACACCCGCAGTAGATGCGCTCGGTGTGAGGTCTCGCAGCAAGCTATCAAATGCAGCGCATTTTTCGGCTTTTTAAAAAAAAAATACGCTATGCGTCGCCAGGTGTTTCATCGGATTTGAGGTGTTACTTCCTTTGACAGTATCACAGTATCAGCTTAAAGCACTTGTTGCAGGCTGCTGAGTTTGCATATTTTTTGCACAATTTGAGTTTTTTGCATTTTTGAGTTTGAAAAAAAAGCACCGAAATAAAGCTCCGAAATGTGCGCTGCTTTTCGGTCTGGTTACTACCATTTATGTCAGAACTGGTGCCATCATGGCACCGGATACCGGTACCCATCCCTACTGGTGACATTTACTTCCAAACAAGTTGTTTTAACTGGAATAGACAGCAAATTAACAAAATACTATGGGAACCAACAGCACTGATAATAATATAGAGGTTATTCAACAAACACATATTTCACACAAAGTTGTTACTACACTATCTTTGGATTCAGGAATATCTCATACAAGCTGCAAAGCATGTCATAAATGTTGATCATAACATTAATATCACCTGCTGTTGTTTGATCATCTGAGACTCAAAGCCATCCATTACTTCTCACCTTCCTTTGCACCTTTTAAAGGTGTTTATTCCACCCTCGCTTCTACATTAAACGCTCACCAGCAAAGCCAAATTTAGAACAACCATTTACTCATGCAACAATGGTTAAAAAACAAAAACAAAACAGACGATCAAGTTGGTCTGGATTCATGATCAGATGGTGAAATCTAAAATTTTATTCATCACTTGTGTCATCATCAATTTTTGCATAAAACCAGGCCCACTGCTGCAGATGCATTCTGTATTGAAATGCAAAATATATATTATCATACAAATAAAAGTATATATATTAACATAATCACAAAAGACACTGATCTAATGGTGATACCATTAGATCTTCACATACAAGAAGTCTGTTATGTGAGTGGTTAACCATGCAGAGCAAAATATGTGATATGAGATGGGAAGTGAGTCCTCACTCAGCCTCCTTCTCTCTTCTCCTTCAGTGTCACACACACACACGCACACAGGACATAACAAAGTCAGCTGCAGACAGAGTACTGATGTAGACCTTCATGCTTTATAGCATACTGAACGGGTGTCTGGGAATTAGCAGGGCACTTGTTTGAGTGTGTATATTCACCATGCAGGGATTGGCTCATTGATACTGTGATCTGTCACATCTTTACTTGGATTGCTTCTGACAAATGATCAATTTAGATAACGTACACTGAAATCATGTGTTGGTGCTTTATGGTTAGGATACTAAAGAGAAAGACTAGACTCCCTCAGGAACTATATGTTCTCATGTGTGTAAAAGCAGTATGGTAAGTTTATATTTGTGGGTCTGCCTGAATATATGAAAATGTCAGAAGTTGTCACAGCATTTTAAAGAGATGTGAGTTCCTGGCTAAGCCAACAAGTCATAAAATTGATTTTTCTGGGTGATCTAAGCACATACAAATGGATGATAATAGCCCAGTAAAAACACTGGTGTCTTGACTATTTGTGAGTGGGACACATTTTTTTCCATTATATGTACTTCTTCATCCTGCCAATTCCAGCAGCAAAGAAGTAGTATTATAACAGTATAAAACTACAGAAATGTGGGTGTACATAATTACATGCATACAGGGTTACAGGTGAATTGTTGTTTTCAGAAATAAGTGAATTAAATGAATTTGTTTACACGTACAGTTTTACATTACAATGGGAGCCAACTGGAGGTCATAGTCCGCATCCCTTTTCATTTAGTGCTGAGGCACTGAAAACGCCCTGCTAGTGCTGTGAGGATGTCCTTTCCACATCCTCCTCCCACATTACCAGTTATATCACTTGCACTCATCTAATACTACACAGGTGGTTTCATCATCTTCCTCTGATTCTTTAAAACGTTCACTCACACAGTCTAGTTGTTTTTTCATCACACCACTCAACTATCACACTGTGGTAAGGTCTTTGTTTTCTATAGTTTTGCTCTTTTCTTTCTACATGTCTTTTGTTTCCTTTTTTCTTTTGCTGTATTTTTCCTATGCTCGCTTCTTTTCTTCTTAACATATTTGTTCAGATGCCACTTTATTTTTGTTCACTTCTTCTTTCTCTCTATTTTAATTTATTAACGATCTTCCTTCAGTTTCTTTTTCCTGCTTTGTTTGACTTGCTCTGTATTTACTTTTTTGCCCTCTGCCTTGCTTTTTTCTTGCCTTCCTTAATGTCAGTCTACTTAACTTCCTTTTGTATCTTTTTTGTGCGCTGTCCTCTCTTTGTCTTGTTGACTACTTTCCGTTTTCTTCCTGTCTTTGCCTCTGCCTATTAGTCACTTTGTCTCTTTTTAACTTGATCTTTTTTCATTGCTTCATTGTCTGTCTTTGTATTCGTTTGGTCTCTTTTTAAACTTGTCTTCTTTCTCATTTGTCTCTTTCCAGCTTTTATTCTTTATTTTCTTTGCTTATTCTTTTTCTACCTGGCCAAGCATCTTCTCACTTTTCCTTTTCATGCCAGCACCCGACCCATGTATCTACCTGTCTGTCTGCCTTCTATCTGCCTGTTTTGCCTCCTACCTCCTCTCAGGCTGTGCTAGTTCATTTACTCTGCATGCTGCCTTGATGTGATTTCAATGCAAATAGCAAGTGAAACACAAATGGATCAGGTTCTTTGTGCAGAGAGACGCACGAAGAGAGAGATCTTAAGACTGAGTGAGTGCTAGGAAGCGAGTGACTTCCATTCTTCTGATTTCCCAAATGGAGAAGCATAACAATCTATCACTCCTGCAGAGAAAGTCTGTGTGTATAGATGGATGCCGTCTCTCCTGTAGTGAGCACAGCTGCAAATCACTGTCACTCACATAAAAATCCTGTCTCTGTTTTCTGTGAAACAACACTGGTGAATTTACATTTCTACATATTCTAACCCATTCATACATACGCACACATCATGCATGCACAAACACACACAGAGACCACCTGCATAGGAATTTCAGGCTATCTTCTTTGATGGTGGAAGTAATATCTGACTGGTAAATGGAGAGTCTCAGTTTTCATATCCTGAAAATGGGGCTCCCTGCTGTAATGACTTCACTCTAGCACACGTCACTATGTTCTCTTTTTATCTTTCTCTTTTCTCTTCTTCATGCGTCTCTTTGCTGTTTATTATTGTCTAGTAGGTGCATTCTGATTTGATGGCACTTCATTAGTTGTGACTGTCAAAAATGTATATTAATGATCAAAAATTGTTTATCATATAGGAAAAGTTAGATTGTCCAAATGTAAATCTGCAGATTCCCAGGCACTGGCACAGCTTCCAAGAGACTTGCCAGAGCGCCACATTTTCTGATCAGACACACAATGGTACTGAATTCTCACCTTTTTTCATTCAAATCCTCTTAAGTTAAAAATAAATCAGAGTGTAGTAGCTCTTAAAAACAGTCTTTACTGTCACATCTTCGACAACCTGTAGTCAAGAAAGACAATTTTGAAAGGAATAAATGGAACAGGAACAAAGACAACATATTTCAGATTAGCAGCATTTACAAACCTCATTTGGATATATTTAGGTGCAGAGAGTAGCTTGAGTTTTCTCTGTACACCTCTAAAAGCAGCACTTTTCTTCAATATTTAGATTTTTAAATCCATGCCAGTGAACTCAGTCAGAAATACTGCTTTGTATACAAGGTGATCTCAGAGGTTTTAAAAACCCTGAACTCAAACCTCAGTCAGTATAGGCTGTGGTTAAAGTGCCCTTAATTGGGACACCGAGTTTGTACTGGAGGTTCCCATCTATTGTGTATGAATTTAACAGATTCAAAGAATAAAATGTTCTTTCCACGTTTTGTCACTGAATATTGTCTGAACATTACTTTGTTGAAACATAAAAGCTATCATTTAATCCTGCCACAAGTAGTACCTGAAATAAAAGACATGGCAAATGAGATTTTTAAAGCAATTTACAAAGTATTATACTAGAATGCCATGCATGTCTCCAGGGAGAACTGGTGTTTTCAAGCACACCTGAAGTGCTGGCTTTGATTTTGAATTACCTACCATCTCCTCAGGCTCTGACTCTCACAGTGAATTGCATATTAGATGTCTTTAATTACAGGTATTTCTGTTGTTAATCTGTTTTCCCTCACTGTTTTTGCATTTCTTTGTAAAGTGTGTTTTTTCAGAATGAATGGTGTAAGGTTGAATGGGAAACAAGTGTGGAAATGAATTGACTGGACATTAGTGGATACCTAGGGAAAGTAATTTTGTGTGTTAAAGTCTGGAAAACGCACAAATGCCTTAAAACAAATTCCAACATGAAACAGTTGTCCTGCATTTAGCATTTACTAATCAGACTACCATTATGTGCAACAAAATCTTAAGTATCACAGCTGCTGAGCATATCAGAGAGTAAACATCTAGCTACGTACCAAAAGCAAAAGAGTTTAACAAGTGCTGCGGGCAGAGTGATGCACAGCCTGAAAGCACCAGCCTAAAGTGAACGCAAACAAAAGACCTCTAGACTTGCAAACAACTCCCCGCCACACTAATTTGCAGATCTGCCATAGCTTCTTTGCATTCCCTGGGCTTGGTACAAAATCTTCATCTTACCCTCTGTTCTTATTTTATTATTTCTACCCACATTTATTTTTCATGGTACCAAGGCAGGCATGATTAAAAAAATAATCATTTATTGTCAAGAAACTTGATTTCTGGTGAGTACATTGGATACACTCACCAGCCACACCTGCTCAACTGCTTGTTAATACAGATAACCAGGCATTCATGTGAAAGAAAATAACATGAAGACCTGCTGAAGTTAAAAGCAAACATCAGAGGGAGGAAAGGTGATTTAAGTGACCTTTAATCGGACATGTTTGTTGGAGTATTTCAGTTGATTCAGTAGGATTTTGCTACACAACCATCTCTGACGTTTACAGACAATAACTTGAAAAAGAGAAACTGCCCCATAAGTCACAGTTCTCTGGGTGTAAATGCCTTGTTGATGTCAGAGGTCAGAGGAGAATGGCAAATTGCATCACACTCAAAGGAAGGCAACAGCAACTCCAATGACCATTACACTATGTCCTTATATCCAAGATGTGCAGAAGAGCATCTCTGAACACACATGAGGAACCTTGAAGCAGATGGGCTACAAGTGCAGGAGTCTGTACCAGGATCCACTCTCTGTGAGCTAAGAGCAGGAAACTAAACCACATTTCACGTGAGTTCACTATTTGAAAAACATTGTCCAACCTGATGAGTCTCGATTTCTGTTAGGGTGTTAGGGTCAGACTTTGACATAAATAACATGAAAGCATGGATCCAGACCCATCCTGTCTTGTATCAGTGGTTTAGGATGTTGACGATGTGGGTGTATCTTCATTGCATTGTTTGGAACCTCAATTGAGCATTTAGTCACCACAGCTTACTTAAGTATAGGTGCTGACCATCTCCATCCCTTCGTGTCCATAGGGAACCCATCTTCTGATGGCTGCACACAGCAACATGACAGTGAGTTCACTATACTCTCCAAATACACCAGATCTCAAAACTATTAATAGAGCAGCTTTGGGATGTTGTGGAACAAGAGATTTCAATAAGGACTAATCATCTCTGGGGAAGGTTTCCACCACCATGTTGAATCTATGCCACAAATAATAAAGGCAGTTCTGGGAATCCAGCTCAGCATAAGCAAGTGTAAATAATAATAGATAAATATGCCATGTATATTTAGTGTACCGTGTAAGTGTACATAGTGAGTGTATATATTTAGTTATAGCCACAAATGCTCAGCATGAGCTAACCTCTACAGTGTTTTTGTCTTACTACCTGCGCAGCTGTACTCAGTGTTACAGGGACTTACTTCAGATAGGTTAAACTCAGTCAAATCAAATCATAATGATATATAAAAATGAGGCTGGAGAGAACCAAGAGAAATATTTTCCTATTTTTAAGTATAAAAATCTGAACTTTGGTAAGTCAAACACCCGTGGATGAAATGAGCTCATACATTATGAATTAAAATCAAAATAGCAGTAGATACAGTTGCTGCACTCAGAACTGGCAGACATCATACCAATATATATTGTGAGTGCTATTACACTCACAATATGTGTGTGTGTGTGTGTGTGTGTGCACGCACGCGCGCGCGTACGCACACACACACACACACACACACACACACACACACACACACACACACACACACACACTATTATTTCTTTTTGCTTCATAAATCCAGTTATGCTTTTCTTACAATTCTCTGTATAACTATCACTTACATTTTTGTCAGTTTGATTTATGCCATCCTTAGTGGGAGGCTATTGGTGCTCAGTAAAAACCACTATTAATAATTTAATCTTGGTATTGCTTGCTGCCTGCCGCTATTGCTCAGTGTGGTTTAGGTTGCATCTTTGTGCTATGGGGATGCTGAGCAGGCATAACAGGGCAGGCCTTTGTTATTAAATTTTTTAACCACAGACAAAAAGAAGAAACGATCAACAAATATCAGAATTGTATTAGTTTGTTTTGAAACCAGTGAATTTCAGCAAGCTCACAGATTTGCACAAAATCTTATTTTTGCTTTATAACATTATGACATTTATGTTTTTACTCTAAATATCTGTCCTTCCAAATAATTTTTGAAAATGTACTATTCAATATTTTTGCAAGGGACCCCTTACAGTGAGGAGGGGGCTATCATAGGGCCAGGGCGAGGTACACCGTGGACAAATCGCCAATCTAATGGAGGGCTTTGAGGTTTTTTTACTAGATGACAATGGCGCAACCTTTATAATGCGATTTTTGTTTTCTTTGTTTTAATTGGTATATGAAAGTAAAAATATATACAAATATTTTATCCCATTTTATGCCAAATCTTGATCTTTCCCTTAATTTGTTTGCACTTTTTGTTTCAGTCACAACATTATCTGCATTCAACTTTTTCACTTTTGGTGACTAAATGCAAGTAGTTGCTGTGACCAATGCCAGTTGCACGGCAATTGAGCATGCACGGCAACTGCACATGTCACGTGGTGGGAGGCAACCTATCTTGGAATAACTGCAATATGACTGACTGCAGTCACTTTTACACAGACTGGCCAAGGTTTACAAATAATCACTATTTAATTTATACATGCAGACACACACTGCAATCAATCATTTTGCAACGAGAGCAACTTGTCTGCAACATGTCTTCTTTTTACAGTAGGGGACTCTGGTCAGCTTGTTGCCAACTGGCTGTCGTTTGGTTATTTTTCTATATAAAATCAAAGTTGTCCAGCCCCTGGGTCATTTTACAGTTGAATCACCATCCTGCAGCAGCTCTGTAATTACTTGTGGAGGAATTTAATTCATTTATGTTTCAAAACTATGAGGTTCATTCAGGCATTGAGCCAACCATGATCACTATACTTAAATATTCTATAAGGTTCAAGGTTCTCCATTCGCCACATGCATAGTTATAAAAGTATAACACACAGTGAAATGAAATGGGGGGGGGGGGACAATATATATAACATATACATTAGGTGAATGTGCAGTGGTAGCATGTATGCAGCAAGCAGGTGAATTCTGTACATTAAGTGAATTAAATAAGAATAGACAATCTGAACATTTTACAAAATAAACAATATGAACATATTTATGTACATTGTGCTGGTGGGTTTGGAGTGTCTAGAAGAGAGTCCTGTCTCAGTCACTTATGGATGATGTGAGAGTCCCAGATCCCTCAGCTTTGTGAACCGTCTGCTGGGCACTATTGTGTTAAACACTGAACTGTAATCAACATTCTCCCATAGTTACCCTGTTTCTTGTCTGCGTGGGTGCAGGACGCGGGCGATGGCGTCCTCTGTGGATCTGTTGGGTCGGTAGGCGAACTGGAGCGGACCTGTGGTGTCTGGGAGACAGCTAATAAGGTTGGAGGGCGTTTATGATGAAAAGACAATTGGTACATATCTGGTATCAGTTTACCTAAATTTGTTTTCATTTTAAATGCAGTGATTATGAGCACTACATTCCAGCAAATGCAGAAACCATTGACAAGATTGAAAAATGAAAGGTAATCATGTAAGAAACTATTCCAGGAATAGCTTAAATAAGCAGAAAGAATACTGATGTTTGGTAGGATAAAGAATACTTGGACTGTTATCAGCTGGCTTGTTTCAAAGTGGTACCATACTGAAATGCCTTTTGATATTTGTGCTTCTCTTATCCAAAGCTGGTGATCATAGACAAGGATAGAAATGTATGTCAATTGGCAAATTGAGAATTTGAGGCCTAGCTTTCTTGTAAGTCCAGTACAGTGGCATATCACTCCTGACACCACATCAATCCCCGCACAGATTTTGTTTTATCTTGTGAACAAGCACCTGAGGAGCTCAACACACTATTTTCCTGCAGCACTGTTCTGGCTGTTGTGGAGTTTCTGCCAAAACAGTTTACTGAGTAGTCTAAAATAAACAGAACTGTTCAGTGATCAGCATTCCCAAGAATACCTTTCTAGGTGCTGATAAAAGTGGAAATTGTGCACTATGTCAGCACAATCAAAAGTGAACCATAGCACAAAATATTTCTACTTGTTTATTTTATGACAGGCATTTAAACACACACTTAATAAAACCTTTGGAAAAATACACAGTGTAAAGAGCTGAGTTTTTTTTAAATAGAACATTAGCTGTTGTGCATTGTGATTTATGTTATTTGTATAAAGTGTACACTTTCTAGCTACAATTTTATATTCTTACATTATGGCTTTATAATTTATTTATAGTTTTATCCAATGATAAGAGATTAAATTAAGGATCCAAACCTCTGTACTGAGGAAAAATATTGGAGTTAACTCAAGCAAAACAACAAAAAACTAAATCCAGAAAGCAGAATCACCCAATATTCTGGTTCAGTAAGTGGGCAGGAATTAACACTCTTCCAAATACACACAATTACACACCCAGTCACTCCATCTTCACACTATGCATTCCAATTTCCATCCGTACTTAATAACGCTGTTATATATGCCGTGCTGTGGCTAACATCCTCTGATTTCTATCTCCTTCCTTCCATTTTCTTCCATTTATTCAGTGCAGGGTTACGGGGGGCTGGAGCGTATCCCAGCTGCCATACACCCTTGACAGACTGCCAGTCTGTCACAGGGATAACACAGAGAAACAGACAACCATTCAGAAACACCAGTTAACCTAACCCCACTAACTTCATGCCTTTTGACTGTGGGAGGACACGCGAGCACCTGGAAAAAACTCACATAGACATGGGGACAACATGCAGACTGGTAGATTTGAACCTGGGACCTTATTGTGAGGCAACAGTGCTAACCATCCCACCGCTATGCTGCCCTGATTTATATCTCACTAAATGAAAAATGGAACTCTGCACCTCAGTATTATGTGGCTTCATATACATGTAGATGGCTGCATGTGGGTGTGTATGGTGATCCATTTGCATGCATGCTGTTCTTCTCTGCTTATGTGTTGAGTACATCTCAGTGGTGGTTTTTTTTTTGAACCTGCAAATCTAAAACAAATCCTTTACTGCTCACACCCCCCGGCATGTCAGTACATACTCACTGAGCTAATTAATTTTATGTTTTTTCAATAGACACTTAACTATAAATGCTATGCTACTTCACAACAAGAAACCATTGTTAAAATTTGAGTGTCCAGATGATAGATTTCTCTCTAAAAATGAGTTGAATGCTAGTTTGGTTACCTTTTGGGGGGTGTCCAATTTCCAATTTTAAAATATGATATTTTAGTGTTATTAAAAAATAGTAATGACATGAGCAACCCTATTAATTTTGCATAATTGATTTTTTTTTTACATTTTTTATTTTTTTTATTAGTTTTTCTGTTTTCACAAATAGTACATAATTACATAACATAATAAAGTGTACAATTCAAAACCGAAAATAAATAAATAAATAAAAAACAAACAAAAACAAATAAACAAAACAAAAACAAAAAGACTGATAACTAAGCACAGAACACCAGCTCAGTTCCATCTAAAAAAAAATAAATAAATAAAGAGAGAATACAATACAGTACAATACCTGTGGTCCCAGTATTACGTTGCAGTTTGAACACTCAAGAGAATCCTTGTAACATAATATTAGAAACATCAGGTTCCACATAGTTCATGTATGGTTCCCACACCTTAAAGAGTTGATCTGTTTTTGAGTGCAGTACACATGTAAGATATTCCAATGGTACTAGATCCAACACTACTCTTTGCCAACCTTTAATAGTTGGTGCTTTTTCATAAATCCATTGGAGTAGTATATTCTTCCTTGCCGCATAAGTGAGAACACAGTACAATCTCCTATTATTCTTGGATATTAATCGCCGGCTGGGGAGGCCCAGTATGAGAGACAGAGGGTCCATCTCCAATTCACAACCGAAAATCTTCTCCATTTCAGATAACACATTAGACCAATATTCTTGCAATTTCAAACATGACCAGAAGCTGTGAGTTAGGGTACCAATTTCTGTCTTACATTTGAGGCACATGGGTGAAAGGGTAGGATTATATTGAAGTCTGCGAAATATGGATATATGCATTCTGTGTATAATTTTTAACTGTATTGCTTTGGTACGATTACAAACTGATATTGATTTGGCATAACTCCAGACTTCATGACTCTCACTAAAGTTAGTACTATGTAAAATATAATGCCTTATCTGTAAGTAACGGAAAAGTCATGTTTGGGGAGAGAATATCTCTCAACCATTTGGTCTGAATAATTGATTTTTAATTAATAAATGATGATGCTGAGTGCTGAGGTGAGGAATATATGGCCTGGATAGACACAATATACTTGTTAATTAGACATTGATTTTTACTTCACCAAACAATGGAAATGATTCATTATTTATAGTCATTATCAGCACACAAATTCAAAATGGAAGAGGAAATTAAAAAGTGAATATATTAGTAAGGCCAAGGAGAATTTAAGACTAAAATGAGACAGAGAGAAAATGCATACCTGACAGATCTGGCATACCGAAACATGTAGCGAGGCTGCATTGGGAGCATCTGACAGAAGCCCCAGTCTACAAGATCCTCACTTTCTACCGCTGGCAGAACTTTGACAGCATTCTGAGGAAGCCAGAGGACATTGAGTCTTAGTGGACAGCAGCTCAGCAGTGGTCTGTTGAAAATGAAGGTTGGTGCCTCTTGTGGCCAGAACCAACAAACCAAATGGTGGGCACCAGAGATGGCTGTGGGTGGCTATAGCTCAGGAGGTAGAACAGGTCATGCACTGATTGGAAGGTTGGTTGGTTCTATCCTTCTCCCTTAAATATCCTTGGGCAAGATACTAACCCTATTGCTCTCCAATGCATCCATTGGAGTATGAATGTGGCATGTTGTATAAAGTGCATTCAATGCTATCTATCAGTCCATTCCAGTCACCAAACTGAAAAAGCGTTCAAGCTTTCAAGCTTGGCTGGCATGAGGCAGCTTAGAGATATCAAAAGGCTAAGCGGAACGTGGCCTTAGGAGTAACTAAACCAAAACTTGGGTATGGGAGGAGGTGGGTGAGGCCATGGAGCCTTTTGGTCAGCCTCAAGGCAATTCTGGCAAACCATCAAGTGACTCAAGGAGAAAAAGCAGTTCCTAATTCACACTGAATACAGTGGAGATGATGTGCTGCTTTTAGTGTTATAACTTGCTCTTTGCTTGACAAGAAAAACTGGAATGAGAGAGTATAAAGGGCATTCAAACTGCAGTTAATATGTATTTGTCAAATCACAAATTATATCATATATTTCAAATATTGATCAGCACTTTAAAAAGGCAAAACTGTAGTGCAACAGGCTGTTTTGTGGTAGCCTATATGTTGGCCTGAGGACCGTGCAAGGGCAAATAGTGTCTAGACCTTCCCAAATGACTGTGTGGAATTTACAAAATTTAATGCATCCTGTCACGCTCACCTGGAAATGGAGGGGAACAAATACCACACAGTCAGTGGGGACCTCTGAAGGGCAGTAGGCCGAAAAAGATTTGACATGGTCTTATAAATGGCAGTTCGGGTGCACCATTTGATATTGAGCAGACATTTCAAAGTTGCCTGAAAACAAGAAAACCTTTCCTTTTTCATTGCTTAATGGTTTACTTCATACATGTTTTGTGTTGTTGTCTTAAATGATCATTGTCATTGATACATAAACAAGCATACCACAGTAACTAATTTGCTACATGAAGAGGACTGCGACAATTTGGTAAGCTACTACATAAAACATCTTTAGAAAACAGACATGGACAGTGCAGTAGTAGATTAAACTTATATATCATGCTGCCTCGAGTTTATGGGAGAGACAGAATGCAATCAAGAGTAAAACATCCATATTCACCACAAAAACTGTCTTCTTTAATATCCACCCATCCATTCTCTTTCACTTATCAGGGTCATGGGGGGAGCTGGAGCCTATCCCAGCTACCATAGGGTGAAAGGTGGTATACACCTTGTGTGAGGCAACAGTGCTAACCACCTCACCACCATGCTTCCCATCTGACATATGAGATTTCTTCGACGATAATAATAATAATAATAATAATAATAATAATAATAATAATAATAATAATAATAATAATAATAATATTGTTAATTTACAGTTTAACTAAAATGAAGATCATTTTCTAGCCTTCTTTTCCAACTAGCTACGGTCACTGATGACATCTAATTCAAAGTGTTAATCTATTGCTACAAGGCGCTGTCAGCACCTGCCCTGTAGCTCAAAAGTATTGACACAGCATAAAACAAATGTAAAGTCAAACTTAGTTACTTTGTAACATTTAAGTTAAAATTTTGAGTTAAAAGTTACACTGTGAAACTGCTTGGTTGTTCTCAACATTATGTTTTTGTGGTGAAACAAGTTTTCTGTTTCCATCTTTAACAGAAACTGTTACCTTTTTTGTCTGTGAAGGTTCTCAGTCATCCAGGTCATCGTAGTCAAAGGAGCTTGCAAAGAAAAGCGTCTGGACTTCTTTAAGTTGCTTGAAGACGTTTCACCTCTCATCCGAGAAGCTTCTTCAGTTCTAAGGTCAAATGGTGGAGAGTCCCAGAGGTGAAACGTCTTCAAGCAACTTAAAGAAGTCCAGACGCTTTTCTTTGCAAGCTCCTTTGACTGTTACCTTTTTTCTTTTTCTTTTGCATATTTTGCAATAATGCTGTAGTGTGTTTTGTCGAAGGCTGTTAAAGTAGCTCCCTTTTTACTAAATCATCGTTTTAAGCTGGCGTTCAGCCTGGGCTTGTCACGTTGTTGAGCACTGGGGAAAATAAATGCATGTTACTGTATCACTGATATAATGATATGACTTTTTTATATCATATAAAAATGTATGCTTGTATTATCACAGATGATAGATTGCAGAGCCCTAGTTCAAACCCACACAAGAACTAGGTCAGTTTACCACTCAAGTACTCTCTGTGACAAATGTCCATTTAAAAATGTCCCACTATACGTGAGGGAACTATGACTTAGAAATCCACTATTGGAAGTGTAGTTATCCTTATATCCTTTGTATGGTTAATCAGATGCAGTTGCACTTGAACATATCACAGAGATTGCTGTCACATATATTTTCTCTGCATGCGTTTCTCTCTCGCTGTCTCTCTGACACAGATGCATGTCTGCGCACATTGTAAATGCAAAAATAACGTCATACAAGCATAAGCATTAATATCAATGGCACCATCCCAGCTTTGGTCAGTATCATGGTCAACAACCAAAGCCAGAAGTGAGAACTGACATATTTATTTAAGCTTACTCTATAAACTCACACTGTTTTCTTCAAGCAGGCTACAAGAAAACAGAAAATAACCTTGATATAATATTATGTCTATTAGCGTGGAACAAAAACGAGAAGCTCGTTCCTCAGAAGGTCCTCAGAGACAGGATGAGGTCACCATATAAAAAAAACAAACAAAAAAACAAACAAACCCCACATTATTATAGCACCTAGATACAGTATAATCACACAGATATTACAGTACAAGTTCATATTTTCAACATACACTTGGTATCAGTGTTTCGCCCGTTAACAAAAACACATAGCAGCTCATCTGAACTTTATCGTTTCTACCAAAGTCCTTGGTGGCACTGCATCTCTTAAAAATCCTTTAAACAAAAATCTTACTCTTAAAAACACTCACTCGCGTGTTAAAGTCAGATTGTGTTTCAGTGTTTGTGGGCAGAGAGGTAAGACAGACAGCCCTTGAAACAGAAATCCTGTGACAGCAGAATGAGTGGACTGAACGGGATCTCATGACAGAAAAAGACACGCAAAGAAAGAGAATGCGAGGGAGGGAGAAATGAGACTGAATGCGAATCCTATCCTTTGCGGAGGATGCAGGCGATAGGACCCAGGGGGAACCTAGGAACTTAAAACTGCTTTATTGTAGTGAAGCTAGCGGGAATAAAACGAAGCCATTAAAGGAACTTTGACATCTAACCCTTAAAGTTAAAAGCATGTGTTTAATGACGGCGATAGAACAATAAGCAGTAGTGTGCGTGTATGCCTGCAACTTTTTTGCTTAGTGGTTATTTTATTCCAAAGTAAATACAAGCAAATTAACCACGCGGATACTTTAACGTTAAAGGACTCCATATTTAATCATTTTTCCAAACTAAAATAATCTATTACCAAACGTCCCAAACTGTTCTCTATAGAATGACCACGGAGACGTATGTTGCCAGTGAGAGAGTAGACTAGATGTTTCCATTTAAGAAGTTCTTTAGGTTTAGAATGATCATAAATGCTTTTTTTTTATATATATATTTCCCCAATGCTGATACCCAAGATTACACCTGAGGAAAACCCAGTTTTATTGCACCTTTAGTGAACTCTGCTCCCCTTGTTCATGTTTTTCCCAGTTTGACCAGTTATTGGTTAATTTACAGCTCTTACTTCTTTCAAAACTCGGTCTTGATGGTAAATGGCAATGTCCTGTTTTAGTTTCCATTCAAACGCCACCCTGTTTTATTTTGAAACGTGTCACCGGACATTCAGCACGCGTTAATCCACTCCTCTTTACGCGGGTGCCTGGCACCCGGTGTAATGTGCACTCCTCTCCATTCCTCACCAACTCTAAGTCAGTCTGTCAGAGACCGTCTGAGCGCGCACACATACACAGAGCCCTTCATACAGTCTCTGGGGCACACGCGCGCACTGACGCGCACAGACACGTTGGCTCGCTCTGTCGGAACATAGAAGATAGGAGAGGAAAGGGAAGCGGAGAGCTCCCATTTATTTGCCCCCAACTTCCCTCTTTGCGTCTACTTGTGTCTTTCTGATTCTTCTTATCCACCAATGCAAGGATTTTATTACTCTTATTACTGCCACTGCTGTCCCGAACTAAGGGAAACAACTTTAAGGACCAGACGGGAGTATGTAAAATAATTCTTACTGCTGAACAAAACAAGAAGAAAAAGAAGGAAGAGATGGATAAACGGAGTAATTCTGGCGTTTGGCTGGCAGCTTTCTTCTACTTTGTACTTTGGGGACACACTGATGGACAATTCTTTCCAGGTAGTGAAGCAATTTATTCTTGTGTGTGTGTGTGTGTGTGTGTGTGTGTGTGTGTGTGTGTGTGTGTGTGTGTGTGTGTGTGTGTGTGTGTGTGTGTGTGTTTTAAATATTTTCAGATTCTTTGTGCATTGGTCGGCTTTGATTCAGTTTGAGTTGAATGTCACAGCGCTGAAGTTGCTCACATAGGGAGGACATGCAGGGTGATCTGAGCGCTTTGTGATTTCCAGGGCATTACAGATGCATATGTGGTACTGCTGGATAATGTGATAGTAAAGCAACTTTAAACTCAGCACGTTAGTCGCAGAATCTAAACCACTGTTCTGTATCCACACAGAAATCTTTGCATATGAGTAAGAATGTCCGAAAAAAGGAAACTGCAATAAATCCCTTGTTTAAGTAATTATTGAGATGGTTTTTTTTTTAATAATAGTGCCAGTTTGACTTATGATGGACACTCGTCTGAGTTTGCGTCAGCATATTCAGTTCAGCTTCACATGGCTCATCGGAGGTTTTGACAAAGTTTTGGAGCTTTAGGAGGTTTTGCTTTACGAAGCTTACTGTAAGGACGGGCTACATGTTGTTGACGGTAGAAATGTGTCTCATTTTCAGTTCAAATTATAGTCTACTTTGCTGAAATCACTTGGTTTTAGAAACGGGCAGAACAGTGCGCGCTTGACTCGGTCTGAGCGCAAAACAGTCAATTTACAGCGTCCCCACACTTCTTTACATAACCTAATGATCACAGATATTTTGACATGTACTCCGGCATGCATATAAACGCGCACATGTACAGCGGTACCATATGAAAAAAAGTGCAAGTGTTATTTAGAAACAAAGTGAAGAATAACTGAAGTTTCCTTTTTAATCTTTGGGCAATGGACTAATTCTAACAGCAGTTCAGATAGCCGAGTAATACTCCGCTTCTCAAACGGCAAATATACCTGACAGTATATTACAGTAAACATACAGATACACAGTTTAATCTCTCGGAGTTTAAAGCTACGGAATCCTCTTGCTGTCCGCAACATCTCCCCTCCGCAGCCCACACTCAGCATCGCTCTGGCACTTGTTACGCACAGGCGAGGTATGGAGAGTTTTCGGAATCCTTTTGGTTTTAGGGATATAATCGAGTCAGTGGTGATTACGATTATCTTTTTTCAGAAGTGGAAGCTCCACAGTTAGATACAAAGACACGAGAGTCGAATTACAACAGCATCGTTATTACTCCCAAACATGGGATATATATCATTTCTTGATAAAACACATCCCGAATGAAAACCAAGAAGCCGTTTAGAAGAGATCAACATGCGATTCCGTAATGGAAACATTTAACGATTCTTCAAAAAATATATAGTCAATATTTAAAATTATAATGCAAGCACTTTATGCCCTCTGCCTAGGGCTGTTTTGTATGCTCTTTGATCGTTGAATCTCACTTTTTAACGGTCATGATACAATATGAGACTTTCAAAAACGTCCGCTTGTGTCCTCTGCTCAAACTCAGGAAACTGAAGGTAGACGTGAGATGAAAAGAAAATCCGTTAAAGTCAGCGATGTTTCAGCGGACTGCAGCAGCAACCTGTCTACTCTGTGTTCTGCTCTCTCCAAGCATCTTCTGCTTGGTATTCATGACTTGTACGACTGCAAAAAGAGGCTACTTTGAAGGAAAGACTGGCTCTAAACACTGAGTCCTTCCTCGCTTTATCTTGCATTCTGTGTTGCAGAGGTGCAGAGCCGCGAGTAGCCTCTTTCCGTGCGTAATGGTGCAGCGGAGGTAACCTGTACTTTGTGCGTTACGATAAAGGAAGTACATAACTCGTCAAATGTGTGTGTTTATGTCTGAATTCAACTAAAAACTTAAAGCTTTGTGAGATATGAGTCTTCATTTCGACAGGCTAACATTAACAGACACGAGGAGAACAAAAGAAAACAGTTTTAAAGCCACATAAACAAAGGAAAGCCTATCCTTCATACAGATTTAAAGCAACTAATGAAACACAGGTGATCTCATCATCAGGCTGTGATAAATGGACAAAAGGCTCAAAATGTTGCAGAGGCTGAAAATATTTTTAGATTTTTGTTTGTTTGTTCGTTTTTTCTAAAGAACGATTTGGAGTCTTTATAATATAAGAATGCATCATCATTCTGAATTGTTTCACTCACATTTTTCACTTTATTTGCAATTTATTTTATTAGTGTGTGTGTTCCTGTATATGTAACAGAAGAGAGCAAAGGGACAGTTTTTTTTGCTTGTTGTTTGATACGTGCCGTTGGGGGGCGATATTGATACATCCTTGCTATCTGTCGGACAGATTCCCCTATCTCTCTCTCTCTCTCTCTCTCTCTCTCTCTCTCTCACTCACACACACACACACACACACACACACACACACACACACACACACACACACACACACACACACACACACACGTTGGACCAGACTTTTTAAAATGATTGTTTTTTCTTTTTATTCCTCTTACAAAAAATGTGAAACATATTCAGCTATAATGATAATAGACTGAAATCCAATGATGAAGAAATCAATTTCACCCCACGGCTGTCAGTCACTCTTAATGACATCTTGTAGAGGTTGTAATAACCCTCTAATCCATCCTCATATGGAAGCTGCATTTGTATTTGTCTGTTTGCGGACTTAGTTTTTCTGTGTTTATTTATTTCATACTTGTATTTTTTTTAAACATTCAGCTGTTCTAGTTGGCGTTTTGAAATTGGTTTAAGCTGAAGTTTAAGCTGAAGTCAGTGTATGACTTATTGATAAAGCATTAATAACTTACCTGCTTTCTCCTCACCTTTGCTTTTGTGATTTGGGTGAACTGATCCTTTAAAAAGAGGTTCATTTGTTCTTGTGTTTTGCAACAACATTATGTTCAAGAAAGCAGTGGCATGTGTTACTCAAGGCCGTCCTTTCATTTGGTGTGTGTGTGTGTGTGTTGGGTGCAGCTGTGCTCCTGATACATGTCTTTGAGCTCCAGTGCCCACTAATTGTTGAATATCCGGTTGAATCTGGAGGTGATGGGCACTGAGGTGTGTGTGTTTTCATGGAAACCAATTTACAATTTATATTCCACTTAATTAGATTTCTTTGGCAGCAAGGACAAAAGGGGGGAAAGTGAGAAAAAGAATGAAAGGAGAAAGGGAGCGACCGTGTACTTACTTACTCTTTCTCCTTGACTTGTTTGCCTGTTGTGTTGACATGATAAAGGGATATAGAGAAGTCTTTGGCTCTGATCAAATAAACATCTCTCAATTCCCCAATTAAAGAGCCATTTGTAAGATTAGTGTAGAGACTGCTATGTGCGTTTTGTAAATGAATGACACATGGAGACCTCTCATATAAGTGAAGTGGAGTAAAAATGTGCAGAGGTGAGGGGAAAAAGAGATTTACATGAGCAGAGGAAGGACGTGTAGAATGAACAATGATGAACTTAGGAGTAAAGAACACGAGAAGGTGCGGTGAAATGAGAAGGTCAAAGAACAATTTGGGAAGAGAATGGAGGAGATGTGTGGAAAGGGTGAACTTAGGAGGGGGAGGGGTAAGAGAGAGAAACTCAGGGTTAAGCGAGCAAAACAAAGGGGTGGGAGTGAGGAAAGAAGAAAGGGGGAGAAAGAGAGATGCAAGGGAAAATATGAGGAGGAGTAAGAAGGAGAGTACTCATCTAGATGGGGTGACGAATGAGGCAGCAGATGATATGACCATCCCTTCTTGCAATCTCATCCTTTTGCCTTTGCCTTCAAGCTGCTCTCTATGAATCTTCTCCATCTCCCCTTCTATTTTGAAAGGAAGTGGAGAAAGAAGAAAATGATGGAAATGAAAGAAAAGACAGAAAGAGTAAGAAGTAGATTAACATTCTGGACATGTAAAACAAAAGGTAGAGAAACTGAAGTTATAGAGGGGAGAGAAGAGCAGATGCCAAGAACAGGACTGGAGAAGGAAGAGACTGTGAGAGCAGAAGAGAGGACAAGAACAAAAAAAGAGAGGAGCTGTCTAGCTGAGATGTAGAGAGGCAAAGGAGTAAGGACGAGTGGTCGGAGGAAATGACAAAGTATCACAAGACTTCCAGAAAAAAAAACTGCACTAAGTTGATTATGTCTCACTGTTATCGACTGTCTGAGTGGCTATAATTGTTTCCTTTGCTGTGTGTGTGTATGTGTCTTAAAGAACGACAGAGAGAGAGAGAGAGAGAGAGAGAGAGAGAGAGAGAGAGGGATTTATGACAGGATATCTGTCACCTCATGCCCCACTCTGTTTAGTATGCTGTCCAT
Organism: Maylandia zebra; assembly: GCF_041146795.1. Taxonomy (NCBI): domain Eukaryota; kingdom Metazoa; phylum Chordata; class Actinopteri; order Cichliformes; family Cichlidae; genus Maylandia; species Maylandia zebra. The sequence continues at coordinate 30,597,520 of NC_135171.1, read as the reverse complement.
CCTCTGTGTGCGTGTGTGTCTCTGCCTAATCCACACCACTTATTCTATTGGCCCGACTAACTGACAGCCTAATAGCAGGGCATGTTGAGTGCTGGAGCATCGTGCATGTGTGTGTGTGTGTGTCGCAAATAGAAAGAGACGGACAGTTTGGTGTTGAATGAATGGTAGTGCATAGTGGAGCTGAAAGAGACCAAAGGTATAAAGAGTGAGAGCAGCCAGTCTCTCCATTCACTAATGTGCACTTAGAAAAAAGAAGGTGTTAATGCAAATGTGCATGTGGTGCAGTATTAGCGCGCAGTTACATCAGAAATTAATTTGTATACCCTTGGTGCTGAATGCCTGCTGATGCAGGGACCACTCACCACCCTTAGATGGCTTACCACCAATGCTGGCAATAGCCTGAATTGCCAGGCACCAATTAGCTGGAAGACCTATTCTAAGTGCTAACATAAGCTTTGGTTAATGCAAATACATTTTGTGAAATTTCAGCTGATTATAATCTCAGCTGCAGACAAGTTCAGAGGTGGAAAGACAAAATCATTTCCACAGTTCTCATTAACGTCGTGTAAAAGTCTCGTACATCTTCCATTTTTTAAAGTCTAGCGAGGAGTACATACAGAGTGATTGGGAAAAAAATAGTGGGAAAGTCATTTTTTCACCACAGATGTGGTCTGTCTTTTATGATTCTCCAATAAATTTCATTATTAGGATGTCTTTCAAGTTCACCATTTGTCTGAAAGCCCTTTCAACATTTGAGGCAATAATCACAAAGCACCTTCAGCACCATTATACCCCTAGTCACAAAAATGCAGATTATATTCCCTTCCTCTGCATGTTTTTACTGAAATGTAATTTTTCTGTAAGCTCATGGCCAATTATCAAAATTATTGCCTGAAAACATTAACAAAGCACCTCCAAATCTGAGGCCATGGTTCTCAGCCGGAAAAGGGTGGAGTGCCCACTCCGGGTCGGGGATGAGTTCCTGCCCCAAGTGGAGGAGTTCAAGTATCTCGGGGTCTTGTTCGCGAGTGATGGGAGAAGGGAGCTGGAGATCGACAGACGGATTGGGGCTGCGGCTGCAGTAATGCGGACGCTGCACCGGTCAGTCGTGGTGAAGAGGGAGCTGAGTGTAAAAGCGAAGCTCTCAATTTACCGGTCGATCTACGTCCCTACCCTCACCTATGGCCACGAGCTGTGGGTAGTGACCGAAAGAACGAGATCGCGGATACAAGCGGCGGAAATGAGCTTCCTCCGAAGGGTGGCTGGCCTCTCCCTTAGAGATAGGGTGAGAAGTTCGGCCATCCGGGAGGGGCTTAGAGTAGAGCAGCTGCTGCTCCACATCGAAAGGAGCCAGCTGAGGTGGTTCGGGCATCTGGCAAGGATGCCCCCTGGGCGCCTCCTGGGCGAGGTGTTCCAGGCATGTCCAACCGGGAGGAGGCCCCGGGGCAGACCCAGGACACGCTGGAGAGATTATATCTCTCGGCTGGCCTGGGAACGCCTTGGTATTCCCCCGGACAAGCTGGAGGAGGTGGCTGGGGAGAGGGAGGTCTGGACCTCTTTGCTTAGGCTGCTACCCCCGCGACCCGACCTCGGATAAGCGGATGAAGATGGATGGATGGATGGATGGATGGAACATTAACAAAGTTACTCCCTTGTGGGAGGCAAACAACCATGAGTTCTCTGTTCTGGAAGATGGTAGCCAGGCTGACAGTTATCTGCGATGGGGATATTTGACAGTTCAAAGCTGAATGAGACACTATGAGCACTCAACGATGACATAGCTGTCAAATGCAACTCTAATGTAAGGACAAGAAAAATGTGTGTTTAATGGGCCTGAGGGCGAATTGCCTGGTGTGTCCACGGAGCCATCAGTGCACATAAAACTCATTCGTAACAAATGTACAGATTTAGCCATCAGAGATGCGGCCAGTTTTCCATTAGAACTACAGATAGCTTTATTAAATGGGCTGAAGATATTTGGTGTAGTGAAACCAAGATGTCTTATAATATGCACAAACTGAGCATGAAACGGAGAAAAAAAATTTTTCCCACCTGCAGAGGATTTAGAGCATGACTCAGAGGGAGAAACATCTCTCACTTACTCTCAGAGAAAAGTAGAAAGCATGTATAAACATTTTAAAACAAAGAATTCCCTTTATAGTTGAGCATAAACATAAACAGTTAATGCCTTCCCTCATTAAAGTAAACTAAGAACATATGGTGTATATTTCAGTGTATTTTTGTGCACTACTTTTTGAGTACAAAAGTGAGATAGCAATACAAGCTGAAAAGTTAATATCATCCCAGGACATTGTGTTATTGTAAAGTACCGCATTGTTAAATCTGTAGTTTGAACATATGCCATTCAATTCAATTCAATTCAATTCAATTCAATTCAATTCAATTCAATTTAAATAGCGCCAAAACAACATCAACAAGAACAACAACAGTTGGCAAGATAACCCCAACAATCAAATGACCCCTTTTGAGCAAGTACTTGGTGACAGTGGGAAGGAAAAACTCCCTTTCAACAGGAAGAAGCCTTTGGCAAAACCAGGCTACACTTTTATCACAGCCAAAAGAATTCAGATTGATGATATTGTTGTATCTATAGAAAAAAAATATAATAAGGGACAGCAGTGTAATTTGTAAATGTAAAACAGGTTATAGCTATGTAATGATCGTATTCTTGCAGCTCTAACTTAACACTTTTGCTGACTGACCAGTTGACCAGGCAACTTGTGCAAATTTATTTGTAGAAAAATAGTTTGAAGTTGCTTGCCTTGCTGTACATCTTTGTGTGCCACCCACAGGCCCTGTAGAATGTGGAAAGAGTATACAGTTTTTAGGCAAAAGAGTCATAATACATGGTATTTCTGCAGTATGTCAGCTCATTATTACTTGCTACAATAGTTCTGGTAAAGTTAAATGTGCTGTTAAGATTTCAAATCCAGAACTTAAAAGTTGGATAGCAAAAAGGTATTCTTATTAATATGGTGCCAACATTTTAAACCCACATTATAAACAATAAACAAATTTGGATACAGTGAAAAAAAAGAAGTTTACATTCATTTTATCTGTTTGGGACAAGTGTAGGTTGAGGTATGCAGTCATGTTGACTAAGTATATCATAAATCATGATTAAGAAATCTCACAACGATACTCTCATAATTATAATTACTTTTTGGGTACATGCCAGTTACACTGGAATGATTTTCTTTCCCTACCTGAGTACAGTAGAAAATATCATGACTGTGAGCTTTGAAAAGAGAAGAAAAGAGCATTCATTTCTGTGTTCATTAGTCACCTCAAAGCAGCAGAAGATACCACTAACACTTACCATACAGCCGTCTTTCAAGCAGTAATAGCCTAAATAAAATATATGCCTGGTGGACATTGAACTTTCATTATAACAAATTAAACCATTAATTACAGTTAATTCATGCATTACATAAATTATACAAGGTTACGTTTATAGCAGCCTATAAATTATACAGCCATCATAAGTGATACAACAGTGCATTCAGAAACCTTAACCTTAGAAGGGCATAATGGCATTCCTGATAGAATTCAGCAGCTGGATGGTAGCAGACATAAATGAGCTGGAAAATGTTTTTGTTTTTATCCTTTAGAGGCTGTTAACTTCGGCTTCAGGGCAGGATGGTGCAGATGTTCATCTTCCATGTCTTATTGCACTTTGACTTCACTTTCAGAAGGGAATGCATCAGTAAACATAGCTTTGTGGCACTTTTAAGCTTTCGGGAGTTAGGCGAAAAGAAAATGCAACTCTTAATAAAATTTTGAGTATGAGTGGTTCCTTAAATTTTCAGAAAGCTGGCCCCCTGCCAAAATCGCCTCCACTGTTCATTTGTGAAAGCAGTTTATGGCATGTTAATTAGTTTTAATAATTAAGCATTTTTTAGACACTGTGACACACATGTCATGAAAAAAAAACTTTGGTTTTGTCACCTTTTTGATGGGTCAGATTTAATTGACTGGTAATTTAAAGAATTATGCTTTAGAACACATGTTTCTTGCTGTAAAAGGTTACTTTTTCATCCAAACAATCATCTTTTCCTAATTTGAGGAGTTAGGAAAAGATGTTGGTTAGGCCTGCACCTGACCAACAGGTTTTGGTTGAAATTAATCCATGAATGAAGACAAAACTGAAGTGTTCTCTGACATGAGAACTGGACCTCAGTCTTCTGGTTGAAAGTCAGTAGCTTGCTGAAATATCTTTGACAGGGCTAATAATATAATAACCTCTTACTTTGAAATTATTGGTATGCACAGCACACAAAGTTTAATGAGCAACTACTAAATACACAGTTTTTATTTCTACTGAAACATCGTCTGTTGTACCAGAGCAGGAAATACCTCACAAAATAAGAAAAATTATGTATAAAATAGATTATTCAAACCTTGGATGAACATATCTCTATTTCAACAGTTTCATATAATTGCTGTCTTTATTGATAAAGATATAACAAATTAATCTGTATTTAAATATTCATTAGGTTTCAAAAGTTCTTGTATAGTAAGAATGTGATGTGAAAAATTTCAAAATAAAAGTTCTTTCCTGATTTTGCTCTCTTGGAGTTAAGATTGGTTTAATCTGACAAACCACAACTGTTTACAAGGAATAATTTTGGTCTTATTTAAAGCAACTGCCCAACTAAAATAAGAGCAATACTGAGCATTCAATTAAACTGGTTCTCTGAGGACTTCATAACTCTAGAACAGGGGTCTCGAACGCCAGTCCTTCAGGGGCAGTGTCCTGAAACTTTTCCATGTGTCCCTGTTGCAACACACCTGAATAAAATTAGTCTGTCATTAACAAGAGTATAGAACTTGACTGCATGCTGAAGTGGCAACCCCTAACCCTACTCAAGTAAATGTAAGTGTTTGGAAAAATGTACTTCTAACAGTACTTTTATTGCACCATGTTTATTCACTCATGAGCTGCTGTAACATGAATCAAATGGCTGATTTGCCACCTCAGCATGCAGTCAAGTTCTATACTCTTGCTAATGACCTATTCATTTTATGCAGGTGTGCTGCAACAGGGACACATGGAAAAGTTTGAGGTAACCAGCCCTCCAGGACTGGAGTTTGAGACCCCTGCTCTAGAATGACTTCCTTCTTTGCTTCCAATAGATAAAAGTTGTCCTTAACTACAACCAACCCAGGATTTTGTCTCTTTAATGTGAGGACACTGCTTTTGAGGTTTTGCCAAAATAACTGATGCTTGTGCGATATTCTCACCAATTTTTCTTAATTGGCGTGATGTTTCCTCCAGATTAGTTAAGCTTTTATGAAAAGGCTAGAGTGGCCATTTTCCTGCCATGGTACTCCAACTGGAGTAACTGCTGAAGATGAGGGCACATGTCTAAAATGGCAAAACAAACTTGGAGACAAATCAAGTCGTGATTGAGCTGATTAGAATGTTGGAGGTGTAAAACATACACGGTGCAGCGCATTAAAAACTTCCTTCCCTCTAATTAAAATAACTGCTGATTAATGCAAGAGGTCTTAACGATGCTTAACAAGGTTTTGCGGTAATTAATCCATATTTAATAGAAGATGTTAGGCGAGAGAGACTGCTTCGTCGGCTGAATCAACAAGCTTGGGGGTGTGGATGGCAAAAGGGAAATAAAGGAGGAAATGAGTCAAATAAGTGTGGGTAGCAGTTATAAAGACAGTTATTCAATTTAGCTGAAGGAGAGAGAAGAGAAAGAAAAGATATTAGATGACATCTGAGCATCTCACTGTATTCTCAGAGTGACTAAATTTAATTTATGTCAGACTGTGTGGGAGGTTTTACTCAGAAGATAGATACACAGATGTAGTCAGAGGCACTCTCAACTAGTCTATAAAACATTTCGTATAAAAATCTAAATAACCAAATCAAACTTTAAAGTTCAGGATAAAAGAGCCTTTGTAGAATAATTCCTGTTTATTACAACTCGGGTCTTGGCCTCTATTAGTAGTTATGGCCAGCTTTTCTATCATCATCCTTAACTGTATAAAAAAAAAGAAGCAGGGCAGGAAACACAAGCGGTAGAAATAGAAAAAAACATATTAGGAAGAATAGATAACGGCATTCAATAAAAGTATTACCCGTATAGTGTATTCATGGTTTGAGTCACCTGATTCCTAGCCAATGACTGCGACAGGCTGTGGAGCTCTTTCAACTTTTGCTCTTGAGTCAGTGTCTTTATAGGAATGCATATAAATAACTGAATTCCACTTCTACCACTTTTTTATGCCATGCAAAAATGTTATTAGTTATTAGGTATAAAGTCAAGGTTAAAGCAATGTTCAAAATGTGGAATCATGATATGCCCTTACATGCTATTTATTCACGCTTTCATGATCTGTCTCTAACCTTGTTGTTGAATACTTTATTGAACACCAAAAAGAACTCTGGCAAATCAGCTTTAGCTGCAGTTTTGTGTTTGGTTTAGGGGTGAATGGCATGTCACTTAAACTAAAATGGTGAGCATGGCAAAACACATTTGCTAAAAATTTGCAGCTAATATTCTCTCTTTCATAACACTGATGTGGAGACTTCTGCTCAAAGGACCACTGTGCTTAAACACAGGCTCACAGGGGACACTACTAGATTCAGAAAACACCTTACTGTGCTTTAATAACAGCTTAGTAACAGGACAATGTGATTGTCCAACCTAGTCTATGGGTAACTTGTTATAGAGTCACAATGCTTAATCAATTGACACATATTTCTGGAAAATAATGCTACATTATTATATGTTCTTCAACATGAATTCCTAACATTATTTTATGCTCCTGAACACAACTCTTTATCAGTGCGCTCTCATTTGTATTGATTTGTGCCCATGTACACAAAATGAATGTTTTCCACTTTTGAGAGTGGTCGGAGGTGAAGCAAATCATTTACAAGTTCATACATATGAACGATTTTCCCATCTTATTGTTTCAGGTTAAGCAATAAAAAATGATTTGGTTAAGGTTATGTATTAAAAAAAACTACAGGGTCAGGAAAAGACCTTTATGGTAAATGGCCTGTATTTGTATAACACTTTACTCAGTCCCTAAGGACCCCAAAGCGCTTTACATTACATTCAGTCATTCACCCATTCACATTCACAAAATACTGCTCTGTCTTTTAAAGCTTAGTTTTCTTGGTTCTCATGGTGACATCTCGCTGCTTTCTCAAGAAAATATAGATGCTTCTGACATGACAGACACACAAATTCATGAGTCATTGTCATGAAAAATGTGAAAACTGGTGTCCTTGAGCAAGAAAGACTGCTTTTTTGTGATTATTTAAAATGTTGTTATGTGACTGGACTGGACTGTACATAGACTGAGGAAAGGCAGAAATAAAAAGAGATATTTCAGAAGAAGTGGTCAGAGATGATAAAAAACGAGATTCAAAGAAACTGAGACTGCAATTCAAAAGTCGAAAAGTATCTTTCTCATGGGGAGAAACTGCACAGAACTAACGGTAGAAAGACAGAAGAAAACTAATTATAAGGGAATATAAAGTTGGCAAAGAAGGAATAAATGAAGATTGACAAAGGTTTGGATAGAGAGGAATGGAGAGAGCGCTAGAGACAGATAAGAGCAAACATCATAATATTTGCCTGGCAGTTTGATTTCCCCTCTCATTATTTACACACGGAAACACACACACACACACACACACACACACACACACACACACACACACACACACACAGACGAAGTACACAGGCTGCCCAATATACACACATGTTGTTTTTTTGACAGAACAGTCTGTAGGTGCCAACCATCTTCTAGTTGTTTACAGACTTTCATCTGTACACACTCTTTCACACAAACAGATACACATGTATAGTACACACAAATGCACACACTTGGCTAAAATACTGCCAAGTATACACAACTGTAATCCAGCATCTGATCTCCTTTATTTATCACTTACTTTTAATCTTTCTCTTCATACTGCATTCTTTATGTGTGATTTTCTTTCTTTCTTTTTTAAACAATTCAGCCTCTTTCTTATTTTTCTCACTCCATATAAGCATCCTCCCATTCATTCATTCATTTTAGCCTCACTTCCACTGATTCGGCAGTCCATCTGCCTGTCAGTCTATCCACTTATGATTTCATCATTTCAGCAATCATCCATCTAACTGTCAGTCAAACCAAACCAAAGCGGTGCACGTGAAGCGAAAGGCAAAACACAGCGGTGTAAGTGTTCATGAGTTCAGTGTGAGCGTACGCGTCCAAAGGTGAGTGTGCGCTCAGATGAAATGCTGATTAATAGATAATTGCTTCTGTCATGGGTAGCTACAGAAAATGCTGCTTGGATAAGTGATACAGACGCACAGAGAGGAAGACAGACAGGAGAATGGACAGATAGACAGAAAACCATTTCCTCAGCCAAGAAGCATGGCAGCCACTGCTTTACCTGTCACTCACAGATAGAGGTTAGAGAAGTAGGGGCGATGGAAAGAAAGAGTAAAATACATAAGTGGGGGAGATCGAGAGGGTAAACGTGAAACCAATGAGGAGGAAGTGGAGGAAGCTGTGAGAGAAAGAGATTTGAGATGAGAGAAAACCATTGAGGATAAAAAGCAGAAATGACAAATGGGAGAATGAGTGGGAGAAAAGAAGGAGAAATAAAGATTGTAGATTGCTGAGGAGGAGGTGCAGGAGGAGGGAAAAGGAAGAGATTAAAAAGTTTAACATGGACAGTGAGAAAACGCCTCATTGATAAACACTTTAATACATAAACGTGCTAGTGTTTTTACATGCCACCCTCATGCTTGAATAAGCTGAATAAGTGAACACCTCGCACTCAGACTGTTGGCTTACTTGTGGTAAAATGTTAAGAAGAGCCTTCAGCTTTCAGGCCCCTCTGCTGTGGAACCAGCTCCCAGTTTGGTTTCAGGAGACAGACACCTTCTCTACTTTTAAGATTAGGCTTAAATCTTTCCTTTTTGATAAAGCATATAGTTAAGGCTGGATCAGGTGACCCTACAATAGCCCTGGGCTGCAGGTAGTTTGATTTAATCATTAGTTATTAATCTCTGGCTCTCTTCCAGTGTGTTTTTTATCCTTTCTTGCTCCCCTCACCCACAACACAGCACAGCAGATGGCTGACCATTCCTGAGGTCTGGTTCTGCCAGAGGTTCTTTCCTGTTAAAAGGGAGCTTTTCTTTCCCACTGTTGCCAAAGAATTGCTCAAAGATCATTGTAGGGTATCTGCTTAACAATATAAAGCACTTTGAGGCAACTGCTGCTGTGATTTGGCACTATATACTGTGAATGAAACTGAATTGTTGCTTGTTGCGTAAATTGCAGTGACCTTTTCCATCAGGATAGAGTCTAAATCTAACCTTAGTGCATTTTTATACCATGTCAGCCTGTCTCTAAGCTGCCACTGCTGAACGCTGCCACATTTAAGTGCATATGTTTTCTGCTTTTTGTAAAGTCACGTAAGTATGAGCATTGTGGTCATTACTCAAAAAGTAATTTATTACAAACTGTTACTTTAAAAAAATGTATTCCATGAAGAAAATAATTTGCTACTCTTTAGATCACATTTCTATTAGGCTACATTTCTACACTGGAAATGTAGCCTAATGCCAATGTAACTAACAGCAAAGCTGGTTTTCCCAAAGAAAGCTTAATATAGAAATATACCGAGGTGCATCAATTAATGTTTGAAATCACTGATGATTAAGATGTCAAGTTAATCGGTCAATCATAATCTTGTTGTTTATTTAACTCTGAGGAGACAATTCAGGAAGTTGTAAGTTCTCTATAGGGTCATCTGTGCACCTTTAAATAGAACTGGAAAGAATTTTCTTCCAGGATGTTGTTCTTCCCATCTTCTCTTATCTAGAACACCCACAAATCCCAGTGGTCATATTTTGTATGAACGGAGCCATTATACAACAATTATGAAATAGAAGACTTTGTTTGAAACATAAATAACCTGTTTTTCTAACAGATGAAAATTTGATTGCTTGTGAAAAGCTATAGTGGCACAGAAAAACAAGCAGGAAAAAGGGGGCAGATATATAGGAAGACACATCAACACAAACAGAGTGATGATCTATATTTGATCTGCGCCTTTGTTCTTTGTACTATGTGAGGCAGTTCATGAAGTACGTCTTTGTTTCTAAACATGCTATAAATAAATTCACATCTACTCTGCCCGGTGGACAGTTAGAGAGCAAAAGGCATTTTAACTGTAAAGAACATAGAGCTTTTCTTGCATATTTTTAGATTAAAGCAGTAAAGTTTTTCCCAATAGATAGATGCAGAAAAAACTGAGAAAAAGAAGCAAACAGACAAACACACTAATAAATTCTTGACTTTATAAACGCTCTAGTTCTTCAGTGTTAAACTAGAACAACAAACTAGAGCTTCTTCCTTCCTTCCATGTAGTTTTTATTGTAGATTCTGAACAAAGACAAAAACCTTCAGCAATACAATATGTGTTTATTGCAAGAAAAGGAAATGACAGCTATTTGTCATGTTGTACTACAAGCTGGAAAGGAACTTTCATTACTGTGCAGCCCATTAAATGAATGGCAGAATTTTGAATTGTGATGAAGTGGTGAAAAGTAAGAATAGAGGTTTGTATTACAAACTGCTTTCTCTGCTTCCCACTACAAACTTTGAGACAGGAATAGGCTGCGGCGGGTTTTACTACTAGTTGAGGATAATTGCGGAGCAGATGTTGGATGAGATGAGACTTTGTTGATGACTACTGCTGAGTTATGAGTCATGACTAATTATGAATATACTTTAAGTCCTCCATGGTTGTATGCAATGAGATAATGGCCCATTAAAACACTCTTAACATGCATAGACCTGCATGAAACAGGTGCATGACCCATTTCAGCTTTACAAGTGTAGTTTAAAACAGTCTCATCATTTTAAAGCCCGCACTCAACTCCCCGTCTATAGCATCATCAACAGATTGTGACTCCTATTTGTAAAATATGTCATTCTCAGACTTAGAATTATCCCCTTAATTGTGCACAATACTCGGGGTATATTTAACAGCAGACGTTAAAATAAGTGTTAATGACAAATTTTCCAGAAAAATAAGAGAAAGATCTGTATGTTAAAAAAGAAAACAAATCTAACCAGAGACTAATGTGCAAGCAAGAATAATTCAGTCCTGCCAGTTTGGGCATGAAATTTGAAAATATTTCAAATAGTAATTTTCTAGGATAATACCATGCATATTTTTATTGCTCAGCATGGCATAGCTGTCCATTTTGCAGCCTACCCACAACTAAGTGGTTTGTCAGTGAAGTAATAGTCAGTGGCATGGTATGATGAACCCAAGGTGATGGAGACATGTCATGCCCCCATTACTTGTGATTTTAGCACTTTGTCATTTTTAATTATGTTCATGTAACATTTTCTTTTGATGCAAATAGTAAATGCACATGTAATTATTTCCTATTCTGCCATTTCATAAACATTACTTTGTGTGAATTTGTGTGCAATGGTCAACTTACAGCGTACAATAATAAAACCACCACTGTATGAACATTATAAATGACTTCCATAACTTTTGTTACACTGCTGGAAAGCAGTAGAGGCTGTAGCTATCTGAGCAGCACAGTCTTATTCTATCAGGCTGTCAGTCTGTAGCCCAGAATAGCATGACTCACAAAGGAGCAACAAAACCCAAAGAAATGCAATAAAAGCAGCAGCAGCAGCAGCCAACTGTGTCGACCGTGTCTGTACTTTAGAGCAGATATTAACTGTGCCATAAGAGCAGCCTTTTCCCCTTTCTACAGATTAGAGAGGGAAGAGATAACAAGAGAAAGAAGAAAAGAAGGTGATTAAAAAGAGAGCTTTATAGATACATTGAGTTGGGGTGGCAGGTAAAAAAAAAAATCAAATGACAGTTTAAGATGTAAAATGAGAGCGATGACAGGATTAAATGAAGATGACAGGGTAAGAGGCCAAAGAAGGGAAGTGATGGAGAGTATTTCGAGTGACAGATATGGTTTTGTTTTTAGTAAAAAAAAAAAAAAGAAAAAAAAAGAAACTATAACTAGTATTTGATTAATTAATGCAGTTTTCCCAAATCTGCCTTGTACCAGCGATGCATTCCTATTTATTTGCTCATTCAACTTGTTTCACTTTCACTACAGTCCAAAAGCATGATCTTAGCTCGCCTGTCAAAACTGTAATACCAAGCACACATGCCCATTTGTTTCTCAGAGGATCTCTTCATGTCTAGTGTTGACTGTTGTGAGGCAAAGAGAGCAAGAGCAGGGTAGGCTATGGGAGAAGATAAAAAGAGAGAAGAGGAAACTCAAAAGAGCAGCAAAGAAAGGAGGGAACGATAGAGATAAAGAGAGTATATGATAAGAGGAAAGTGTTGGGTATTAAGAAATAGTAGTGAAAGTGTAAGCCATGGATGGTAATGAACTACCCTGTTGCTCAATAGACCACCAATCTTGGCACTGAGCCTGTGTGAGTGTGTGTGTGTGTGTGTGTGTGTGTGTGTGTGTGTGTGTGTGTGTGTGTGTGTGTGTGTGTGTGTGTGTGTCATTGGTAGGAGGAGGAGACAGCTCTGGGATAGTAACAACCCCCTTGTCTTATTCCTCTTGAGGTCCTATTAACCTTTACTCAACATTCGCAAGCACACACACACACACACACACACACACACACACACACACACACACACACACACACACACTCTTCTTGACTATCCCACTCAGACACACACCCTCATGTTCTCTTTTGTTTCCCTGTGTCTCACACACACACGCATCATGTCCTTACTAAGGAGATTTAAGAGCTGGTTAAGTGGTTGGCTGAGGCTAATTTTCTGCTGAAAGTTAATGCCACCGTCATGCATGGCTCCCTGTGGAGAGAGTCCGACTTGGCTGGCTTTGTGTGTATGTGTGTTTGTGCTTGTATATTATGTGACTGTATTTTTTTAGTTGTGTCCTCCACAAGGGTTGCTAACTGGCATATAAACTCTTATCAGCTCCTATCGAGTTCCCAAACAAAAAGTTGTTGTTGCACTAAGTGGTTGGACAAAAGTAATGTTTCCACTTACATTGCTCAGAGGAAGCAGTAGGGAGGCGTATATTTACTGGGGTGGATGTAATATTAGTCTGACGCAAAGGATCTAGTGCCAAAGACTTTATTTGGAAATGCATTAAGCTCAACCTGCTGGTTTTTTTTCCAAGTTTAAAATCCTCCATATCCACTGCAGCCTGTACAAAAATTATTGTGTATTGTGCCACCTGCCCCAACTTTCACCAGTTCACTGAAGATTTCTGTGACAGTGGGCTCCTATAATTCCACTTTCTCTTCCTTTCATGGTGTTTTAACATTTTTGTCAAATTGGAAACAAAAAACAAAAACAAAAAAAACATGTCTTTGCGGATCAGGTCAGTGTATCAGAGGTGGGATCAAACTCATCCATATCAACTGTCATTCTGTACCTCTTCACATAAAGAAAAAAATATCAAAGAAAGGAGATGATCCTATGAAATGACAGCGAGAGGAGAAATGTCCCTACTAAGTGTTATAATAATAATACATTGCATTTATATAGCGCTTTTCGAGGCCCTCAAAGCGCTTCACAATTCATTCACTCTCGCATTCACACACTGCCCTGGGGCAGACTGACAGAAGCGAGGCTGCCATATCACGCCATCGGCCCCTCTGACCACCACCAGTATACGGTAGGTGAAGTGTCTTGCCCAAGGACACAACAACCGAGACTGTCCGAGCCAGGGCTCGAACCGGAAACCTTCCGATTACAAGGCAAACTCCCAACTGTTGAGCCACGATTGCCACCAATGTCCAAGTGTTGTAGGAGAGTAACATGAAAATATCAAGAAGACTTCTACTTGGGTCAGAAAACGGCTTTGGTGATATTTTACAAATATAGATTCATCTTTTTAAAAAAAAAACATACACTCTCAGTTAACCACGAGGCACTGGCAAATACACAAGAGTACAGCGGAACAATGTACAAAAATAAGTTTGGAGGCAGATGAGAGAACCAAGATGCTTTTGTCAGATGACAGAAATGTAACAGCAGCGTCTTGGTTCTGTCACCAGAGTACTGAAAAGTCAGGCATTTTAAAAGGCACAGTGTTACAGATGAACCAACCACTACCAACCCATTAAACCCATGAATCCAGCCAAGAAGACCTATGGGTGGACACTCAGAGCTCCTCATTGGAACACTACATGCAAAAAAGTGAAATAAAACTAGACTAAGTTCAATCAAAAGGCTGAGGCTGCAACATCTACATTTTCAGTAAACAGAATTAGATAAAACTGAACCATTACAACTACTTTCAACTGTAATTAAGGTCAAGCCTGTCCAATGTGTTGAGAATTTACATTTGATTTTTATTCTACCAACTCCTTTCAACTCTTACCAGGGAGATTATGTCCCAACACAAGGAGGAAACAAAAACATCAGAAAAGCTCTGGCCAGATAGCAGATTCAAACCCAGGACCTTCTCCCAGTGAGGCAACAACGTTAACTACAGTGATATTGTGCTTCCCTCAATCAGAACTACAGCTTTGGGATTCAGAGCTAAAGGTCAGCAGTCATGTGCAGCGCACACACACATACACACACAGAACAGAATATAATTAAAGACTGAACAGAAAGTCTTTCAATAAGTTCCCCATTGTTCCAGATATAACTCATCAGTTTAAGTTGAAGAATCCACACTTTTGAAGCCAAAATGCCATGAAACAGATAATTTTTTCCAACATTCATCAGGTTGTGTTTGTCCCAGTGGTAGTGCGCCTTCCTGTTGTAACATCCAGAAGAAATAGTCAGTGGGGACAAACTGAATTATGGCATATGCATCCATCCATTCCGCTGTCTTCCTACAAATAGGTTTTAAAAATGCTATTTTTTTTTTCAACAAATCACAATGCTGACCCATAAGCTGTACCTACCACTGTTTCTTCAAAACAGGTAAACGTGGTAGAAGTATAAGGATGAAAGAATTACTAAGAGATATTCATTCCATACCATCTCTGGACTGGACTTTAATACTTGTAGTTTCACCTTGCAAAGACAGATGTCTTTGAAGTGCACATGCAGACCCTGATGTCCTTTTAGTACGGAATAAGTATCTTACGTAATGGCAAATGCAGAACGTTGTTAATCAGATGGAGGTAAACTATGCAAAAATGCAAATGCAATAAAAATGACATGCAAATGAGATATACCCTTAGTGAAAGACTGGACTGAATGTTTTGACTATTGTTTGTGTTAATGAAGTAATCAGACTGATGTGCTAAAGTGGAGACTAAAGTTAATTGAATTTTTTTGAAGATTTGATTGTGGCTATTATCAGGTGGCTTCTGACAGACAGAACTCACGAGAGTGCAAAGCACCGAGGTGACAAAGGCATAGTTACCGTGATAACATCTGCATACAATGAATATTTGTGAAGACATTTTTAATTTCCTGCTTTTTTGCTTTCTCTATCTTTGCTAAACCTTAGAACAATTAACTCGAAGAATTTCCCTCACTAACCCACTCTCTTTGTTTCTCGCAATGTTGAGTGTGGAAATATTGAATTCAACAGAATTCAAATAAACTACTATACTGCGGTCTTTGGCAAGGTTACAGGCAAGGACAGCAGTGGCTGTATGTTTGTAGATTCATGTGTCTACTTTAATGTGCCTTTGACATGTGAGTGTGTGTTTTTATATATAAAATCCTACAGGTGACTGTGTGTGTGTGTGTGTGTGTGTGTGTGTGTGTGTGTGTGTGTGTGTGTGTGTGTGTGTGTGTGTGTGTGTGTGTGTGTGTGTGTGTGTGCTTTCCCTCTGGAAAAAGAAAGAAGATCAGAGTGTGTAGTGATGAATAAAGCTGACACCAAGTCTAGAGGGTGTACCAGCGCCTGCCTGTGTGTGTTCATTCCATGACCTCCAGGCAGTGTGTAGGAACACAAGTTCAAAAACTATTTCCCCCTGAAGTCATGGATGTGTATTAAACATCCTCTACAAAATCAAATTTTAAAATTTGGTGTGTACTTGTCCTTTCCAGCAATTTGCTTTGAAACCCCAATGGTTTTTATTAAAACACATTTTTGATTTTCATTTTGTTTACTGACATGTGCTAAGGTTATATTTTGGGTTGTTAATAAATAAATAAATTGAATAAGGTTTGATCTCAGATTTTGGGTGAAAACAGAGAAGCAGGATGCCAGCATAACAGTGCTCATCTGTGAATGTTTATGTAAAGAGGGGGTCGGGTGGTGGTGGTGGGTGATAAATGGCTTTTGTTCACAGTTTCACACACTGGGAGTGATTGAGTGTATGTCTGTGTTTGTGCACGCTTTTCACTTAAAGCTGTAGGTCTGTGTGTGTGTGTGTGTGTGTGTGTGTGTGTGTGTGTGTGTGTGTGTGTGTGTGTGTGATTGGCAGCAGTAATTGGTGTCTGGTTGGGAGAGGAAAACAGTGAATGCATACAGTCATGGAATACTGATAGATGCTTTCTGGACTGAATATCAAAATGCACACACAAAAATATAAACACTGGACCCTTATACCAAAGAGTCAGCCAATAACATTGATGTATATATATGTTTTATGTGCTCTATATGTGCTTTTTCTTTGTTCTCCTTTCTCTGTGTTGCACTCAACATCATTAAGTGATTTTCTTTTGCTTTCTTTTTGATTCTCTAAAGTAAATGGGGGTTTGTCCGGGATATCCAAACGTGGTGGAAACGGTAAAGTTCTGGTCATTTTTAAGTCAAGCCAAGTTGAACTGCTTTTCAAAACAGTTTAACATACCTTTGTAGTTTAGATTGAACAGCGCTTGTACACACACAGGGTACACAGAGCTATATTAGAGATGCTTACCTTTCCTACTTATTACGCTTCACATCAACGTTTTAATCGATGTTAGATTTTAAAGAAGTATATTTTTACTACTTGATACTGTAATTGAGCTAAGGAAACACAAAGCAAAATTTAGGATACACAACATGCAGAACATTTAGAAATATTCACAATCCACATACAAATAAAAGCTACATTACATTGAAGTTATGTGAGGGACAGAATTACATTTCTAAATTCAGGTAGTGGAATTGCTTTGAGATGAAAATCTCAGCATTGTGCACGCTGAACATGTACAACTTTTATGTGGACCTCATGTTTAGCCTGTCTGAAAAGGGGGAAAAAAGCACAGTAGGACCATACTCATCCCTGCAAAGTCATTGTATCACACATTATCCCCTTTTTTGTTTGTTAAAGCTGATATTTTATGAAGACTTATCATTAGTCATCTCTCTTGCCCTCTCTCTCTCTCTTAATTGCAATGTAGTTTGGCGGCAAAGAGCATGCAACAGCCAAAGCCAATTGTTAGCTTAGCTAGGCTGCATAAAGGTTAGATACTGCATTAGCATTTAGATGAGTGAGAGACTCTGAAAAAAGAGAGCAAGGGAGGAAAGGATAGATAGTAATTATACCTCGCTCTGTGGTTCATTTAAGTGATTGGTGGAAAGTGTGTGTGTGTGTGTGTGTGTGTGTGTGTGTGTGTGTGTAGAAATATGATAATTAATTTTCACACATATCTGCTTGTAATTTCTTTATGTGCTATGGAACATTGCTCACCTGTGCGCACGTGTATGTGCTTGTGTGTTTGTGAGCATCCATTTCTCTCTGTATTAATTAGTAACATCAAGTAACTCTACCATTATAAATAAAGTATTGCTGATTACAGACATTTTTTTTTTTTTTTTTTGTGGTTGAACTATGATTATCCACATAGGAAACTATAAAAAACATATGCATCAGCATATGCACTCTCACTGCAGGCTGTGAAATTCTGCAGTTTCTTTGAATTGCAGGAGTAGCAGAGATGTGAATACAATGGCCTTCATTTACTCAGAGTGTGTAAATTGTATGCACAAGCTTTTCATGCAGAAATCTTTACTTTATCAATATTTCTGAATGTGGATTTGGTCATACTTCTTCTTCATACGCCTCTTACCATGTGCATGAACAAATTGTTATAATGGGGCTGTAAATTACTACTACTACTTTTACTACGCCTAATATCACTAGTGCTACTACTACTGGTTATTGTTTACAGTTTTCAGCCTCAGTGTCGCTTTTTGGTTTTTGACCATCGTTCTGGTGAACCATATTTTACACTTCACTTGGAGATAAACATGTTATGTAATATCGAGGAATGGGAGCATTTAGATGTATGCAAATGACAAATTACACAATATTTTTGATCCCGAATCATCCTGATTTAGTAATGTACATGTGTGCAATAGTTACAACTAAATAGTTTTGTTAATCCAGTGAAAGCTTTGAAAACATGTTGTGTTTTTCCACAGAAAAAGAATTTTCACACACATACTAGTAAAGGAGAGCCGGTATTCTCTGGCTTTGGTGCCTTCAGTCATCAGATTCTCACACTGGTTTGGTTTAGGTGCCAAAACTACTTAGTTAGGTTTAAAAAAGGTTTGTGGTTTGTTGTGTCTCAGTGTTAACCCTGTGTAGACACTAAAGTATACTTAGATACAGACACTAATGGTGTGGCAGAAAAACAGTATTTGATACTCTGTGAATACTACCTGACTGTATCCACTTATGCCATACAGGTTGGACATTAAAAATAAAAAGAAATGGTACAACAAAAGTGTAACAAAATCTGACTATTGGAATGATTGCACAAATAGGAAACACACACACACACACACACAGATCCACAAATAGTTGATAATAAGGTGGTGTCAATAACACCTTGCAGCTACATGACATTTGCAATTAGGGGATTTGATGCACGTTTGTATTTGTGAGCGTGTCATTGAGAGTGCAGGTTAAAGGTTAATTCCCATTAATACAGACTGATAAACTAGACCTGACTTATTGATCGCTCTCTCTTTGCTTCTGGCTTCTACCTGTTCTGCTTCTCTCTTTCTGCGTTTCTCTCAACACCTCACAATACTCCTCCTCCTTTGTATCCTTTGTATCTTTCCTTTGTAGGAAAGAAACAAAAGAGTTATTAAGAGAAAAGGAAAATGAGAACAATGAAAATTTAAAGAGAAATAGCATGGATGTAACAGACTATCGGGTGATGGAAGTAGGGCTGGGAGAAAGAGATGATATAGGCCTGGATTTTAGATAGAGATAGGTGGCTGTCATCTCCCAGTAAGAAGGTTATTGTTTTAAGTTGACTGGATGGCTGAACATTTCAGTTACATAGGCTGTAAATTAAATGTGAGTGTGAATGGTTGTTTGTTTTTTATTTGTCCTTTACTAATGGACTAGTCTGGGTTGTACTCTGCCTAATGCCCTATGTTGGCCGGGACATACTCCACTCTCCCTGGAACCTGCAACCTCTTGAGGTGGATAAACAGTTAAGAAAATGAATGGATAGATTCAATGTGATTATAGTTAGTAAAAATGTATAGTGATACATTCATGTGCTTTCATGTTTTCAGCAAAAAATATTGCTGAAAACTCCCACTAGGTTTATATCTGGGACTCTCCACCATTTGACCTTAGAACTGAAGAAGCTTCTCGGATAAGAGGTGAAACGTCTTCAAGCAACTTAAAGAAGTCCAGACGCTTTTCTTTGCAAGCTCCTTTGACTACGATGACCTGGATGACTGAGAACCTTCACAGACAGCAAAAAATATTGTTTGTACATGCAGGCACTTTTTTGCATTCCTTTAGATACTTTAATGTGTATCTCTGTGTGACGGAAAGATAGATGTAATGCTGCCTACAGTATTTGCAGCTGGCAGTGTGTTGATGGATGACTGCTGTGCCCAGTTCACAGATGATAGATTTAACAGCCCTGATAGTTGAGCCCAATTATGTTGGTAGGGGGTTCTTAGGTTTGTGTGTGCCTGTGTGTGTGTTTGTCATATTGTATCAAATGAGCAAAGGTTAATGGAATGAATTATAAAAATGCGTGGTCAATTCTTTTCTGCTCTTGTTAAATACCTATTTAGTACAAGTGCATATCACAATTTGGCTGCTTAATCTTATTTATTTATGATTGTATTTTTTTCTACACTGTGTAAAATGTGACTTTTTGACATTGTGGGTTGTTTTTCTTCAAGAAGCCTGTGGTCAACGCAATGCTAGTTTACTTTAAATAAATGCGTAGTATTGTGTGTTTTAATGAAAATTAAACTAATTTGAATTTTGATATGATTTTTTTGTGACATAGAAATTTAGATACTTCTTTGATGTATTGTGGTACTATGTAATCAAGCTCTATTTCTGTCACACTCCACCTGATCTGCCAATATATTTACTGAACCCAAAAGCTAAAATAATAAACGTAGAGAATATTTGGCATTCCAGACAGAATATGTTGAGTGATTCAGTCAGCTGTGGTTTGTAAGTAGATAGTTCATTCCAAGTCACATACAGTTTTTTTTCTCCTTGAAGGGCAAAGCAAGGTTTTTGTGAAATTTTTAATACCTAAATGTACAGTATATAGAAAAACATAAGAGCAGTTTGCTTTCCTGCCAAATACATTATAGAGGTTTATTGAATTTTTGTCAACACAACAGGGAAATGGAAGGACATAGAGAAAGATATGGAGGCAAGAAATGAGATACCTTTCTGATTTATTCCCGCATTATAGAAGCATAATTAATAGAACAGAGTAGATAATTGATGTATGAGGAACAAGATCAATTTAACAAATTAAATATTAAAAGGATAACAAATCAACAAACCTTGGAGGCTTGGTTCAGAGATTAAAGTTTTTGTACTGCATTCTAAAATACCACTAACCTTACATGTCGTTAGAAACTTCCAAACACAAAAATAATCCATAAATTAAATAAAAGCCAAATAGACATTATGTAGTTTGTTCATTGTATTTGGATAAAGTAACACAATAAAAATGTATCTACATGTTCATGGGAAACAAAACACAAACGAGCAATTAAAAAAATCCAGGAAAATAAAAGTAATGATAAGGTGACTACTCTTCTTGCATGATTTTCTTTAAAGAAATTTATTAGGAAAACTATTTTTTGCTTAATTTTATTTTGAGTGCACAAAGATTTAACCAGTCCAATAGTAGTATAATATTACTCGTTCTAGCATAACACTAAAACAACAGTTAATAGTTAAGCTAATAAAAAAGGATGCTACTGAATCACAGCTGATAAAATTCTGAGGTTATAATGCTACACAGAGAACCACAAACCTCTTTTTAATACACTTGAATGACACAATACTGTAATAACTTTGAAATAATAAATTCATTTTGTCATTTTATAGTTAGAAACATGTTGTCTCCAAAAAAAAGATTTAAGATAAATGAGAAAAAAACACTGGAAGACACAATGCTATTCGTAACATCTTGTTAGCTTGTTAGCATAGTTGGATGCTAAACGTTAATGACTGTGAAGACATCTGCTAGAGGGAGGCCATGTTAGTCCATAGCCTTGAAAGGTGATAGTTTAATGGGGCTAAAGATCGGCTGTCAAGCACGTGCACACACACACAAACGTGCATTCACATCAACACACACATCTGTATAAATACACATGCATGCACTCGTCCCCTTTCTTATTCCAACTCAGTGACCATAAGGCTCTAAAATTGGAAGTCGAAATCTGTATGTGTCTGTTTGTTTGTGGATGTATGGTGGAAGGAGTTTGGGCTTTTTTCCCCTAAAATCTGCATCTTGTTTTCAAAGAAGTCAAAGGTTGATTGTTCGCATTCACATAATAAATCAAAATCATATTGATTAGTTTATTGCTTGAAGGAATTACACCTTCAAATTGTATTTGCGGTTCAACTTTTTTCCACACTTGCTTTGAAAAAATGTAATGCCTGTGTTTACTTGTGGGGGTGGTTTCAGTGAGTTGAAAGCCCTGTTCTTGTCCTCCTACCCCTTTTCAAACTCAAAGGAAGGGTTACTTTGCAAAAGCTTCTCAAGGCTTTGGTGCCTTTCTATCATTGATGGATAGTGGAAAATGCTGGCTTTGATTAGCAGCCCAATCATGTTACAGCTGCCCATTTATCCCCTTTTTGATCATTTGTTCTTAATTTATGCATTTCAAGCACCTCCCTTGAGAGACAAACATAGTTTTCTTTGATAAAGAAACTGGAACTTTAAAAATCACAGACTGACACAAGGTCGTTTTGTTTGCTCTCTCTTTCTTTTTTTCCCACAAGGCCTCATTTCTCATTTCTATTTCATGTTCTTCCACTAGATTGGAAATTATGGCACTTTTCTTTGTTCCAATAAGAGCATAACCTTATCTAAATCAGTCATGTGTAGATTATTTAAAGCCTCTTTTCAAAACCCACAAAACCTGGCAAGAGAATTGAATATACCGTGACCACGTTAGGCTCTGTGATGTAAATGTTTGTGGGGTGCAATGAGGAACTGGAACAGGAGATTCTTTAGGAGAACGAATGAAAATAGGCTAGATGGAGCTATCTATAACTTGAAATTTTCAGTTATGCATCTCAAAATTTTGAGTTTATAAGATACAATTTCAAGAAAATAACATGACATTTTGGAGTAGGCATTTCAAGTTAATAATCTGAAATTTTGAGAAATTAACTAGAAAGTTCAAGTTAGTTCTGCCAGTCAGGAAGCTTTGTAAAGGTGTGTCATGTAACTGCTGAACTAACTCAAAATTTCAGATTATTAACTTGAAATTTTGACTTATTAGTTGGAAATTCTGAGTTAATGATGGCTTTCTTTTCAGTGCCAAAAACAAGCTTCTTCCACCTCCACCTCCTCTACTTCTTCTACCACCACCTCTTCCTCCTCCCCTGGACCCCCTTTTTTTCTTCCATATTTACTTTTTGTATATACTTAATCTACTGTACAGAAATCTTAAGCCATCCCTCTATTCTTCATATTTTCCTTCCAAGGACTTCCTGTTTTTAAAGTTTTTCTTCACACATTGGCAGCTTTGTACTGATTTTCAGTCCAACCCTTGTAGTTGACCATTTTTTTATTAAGCCACTTAACACTGACCTATTAGTCATTTAAGCACCAGGCACCTAACCTAAGGGATGGACCAGGGTAGGGTTGTGTCTACACATAGCAGATAACTTTGCTCACACACAGTTTGAACAAATGACAAAGCTTCTATAGGTTACACATTGCACATCCTCCATCTTGCGTGTTATGAAGTTCAAGCTTTTTTGTTACTATAAAAATGATAATGATGAATGAATTTTACAAATATTTGGAAAGAAAAAGGAGGTTAAGGCTCGTTTTTGTGCCGTAGAATGAGCAGCAGGAGAAAAAGAGAGATACTACAGCAGGAGACAAATGAACAGAGTGTGAAGAAAGACTGAAATTATCCTCTGGCTTTTACAAGTTGAGGTGTTTCTGTAGCACGAACCATTGACCTGACCAAGAGCCAAGCTGTCCTTCAGTATGTGTGTATGTGTACGTCCACGCATAGGTAGTGAGGCAGCCAGCACTGTGACAGGGAGGAGAGTGGGAGGATGTATCTGTCAAGAGTTCAGTGTGTTGTTTTTGTGTGTTCTGTATATGTGTGTATGTGTGAATGTGTTGACCACTGTTGAAAGCTGTCAAAGGGAGACAAGTTGAGGTGAGGAGAGGTCCCTGTGGTGTTTGTGTGTGTGTATTTGTACTGAAGGGAAAGTGATTCCATGCTCATGTGCTTAGGCCTGTTATGGGTGTTTTTGTGTGTGAATGTGTGTGTGTGAGGCCATGTCTACTGGGCTGTGCTGAAGCCCTGTTCCAACCGACCACCCTGGTCCAGACCAACTGCCAATCATCTTGCTCCCCCACCCCTGCTTAACCCTCTACCACCTTGCCACACATGCACCAACATGAAGAACCCCCCCACCCCACCCCACACACACACACACGCGCACACACACAAAACTAAAACTAGTTGCATCTCAGTATCATCCACGCATAGGAAGGTGTATACACACACTAGGTTTTCTTAAAATGTTTGCCTATAATTTACAACATTTGTTACCAGCTAGTTTCCTATTTACAGAAATTGCTTTTGTGACTGTATGTCTAGAAAGAAGAAAAGTGATAAGACATTTCTGAATGCTTTAACTATGAAGTCAGGTCACATACAGGTCTTGTTTGGAGTGTGTAGCTGCAAGTGATTAGCATCTCTGACGGAGAGACTCATTAATCACAGTCTTCATTCTGGCCACTGGCCTGCATTTTAGATAAAGGTGCGCACACAAGCTTGTCAATATTATGGCCCCATCTTGGCTTGTATTTCTTAGACCCAACTTTATATCTACACACAGGGGCATAATGAAAGGAATGAAGGAAGAGAGCAAAACTTCTTTTCTGACAAATTCAAGCACCAGCACTCTCAAGGCAAAAACAGCAGTTGGAAGGGATTGGCTCTTTGAAAAACTCTGGGGATGAGAGTTGCCCAGCAGGAGACTGACATGCTGGTTTTGTATTCAGCCACTGCTGAAATCCACACAGCAGAAAGCCTGCGAGGACCATCCCAGTTGAGGCAGTCATTGTTATTGAAATGCATCAGTTATTTCTTCAGAAGCCAATTGACGTATGTTTACATTTAAGTCAGAAAGCCCTTGGGATAATGATTGGCAGGGTCAGAGGAAAAGCAACTACAGTACCCTCAGAGAGACAAGGTCATTTTTCAGTCTATACCTAAAACCAAGAAAGTAGTCATTCTGACCCATCTTTAAGCATTTCCCAATCCCAGGTTTTGGTATTTGTTTTTAAATCCGTGTGATGCAAGATCAAACTGCTTTGTATCACATTGATAGACTGTCATTTACATGGAGCAATGTGACATTAATATTTTGTACTCATATAATATCTAAATCTGAATCTTAATTTTCCTGTGACAGGGAAACACATTTTCATTATTGTAGAAAAAGAGGCCCACTACATCCACATCAGTTCAATGTTAGTGCACCTGCTATGAAAAACTATTTTTGAGTGGTAGGTCCAGCTAGTTTTGTTGGACCAAGGTCATTTACAGGTTAGCTGGACTCTGATCGAGGTAAAAAAAAAACCATCACTATGTAACATTTCAGTCTGAAATAGGCCAATGGCAGGCTCTGGGGAGAATAAACACACAGGACAGTACACACTTTTAGAGACACAGCAATGCATCCACATATAAAATCAGGACAATGATGAAAAAGCAGAGGGGAGATGTCAGAGAGTTGTGCACCTGTGCATTACTATAAATACACACACACATAACAACACACATAGGAGCCCATGGGTATGCCTGTCCTTGCTCTCTTGTTGGGGTGAAAGGCTGACCTGGTTTCAAAAACATGACCCCAGGTAGTAAAAACTCACACAAAAACAAAAACACACAGTGACATTCAGACAACGAACACTGATTTATGCAGGTGCATGACCACAAATGATGACCTCACAGGCATTTGTATTTATATGTGCTTTCATGCACAATGTAGCTTTCCCCCCCTTTTTGTTGGAATACAGATTGTCGTTTTCATTTTATTCAAATTATAGGGTCTCCCCAGAGTGTGAGGCTATAAACAGATATCAGATATATGTCCCTATAAAATGAGTAAAACAAAATGGGTGTAAGTGTGTGTTTGTGTACTTGAGAGGAGCAAACTTGGCTAATTTTTCCAATAAATCCACTAACTGTAATCAATCTTTGTCATGGAGGGAGAAGGAATACATTCTGCATATAACTGTTTCACGTTAGTCTGCAGAGAGATTGAGTAAGCAAGATAGGTACTCAATATGTGTGTGTCAATATTTTACCATGACCAGTCTTGCAGGTCAATGTGTGTGTGAGCATGTGTGTGTGGAGCTAATCTGCTTTTGATGAAAGAACAGGCCTCAGTTTAAACAGGTTAAACCCCAGGTTACCTGATGAAAAACTGGACAAGTGTGCGTATGTGTGTGTGTGTTTATCATTTCTACAATCAGTACTGCTATCACTATATTAACGGATTGATGTTTTGTAGGTTGACACAGATGAAAATAGGTGGAGATCCTGTAGTCAAAGATTCATATTCTGTATTTTTTTCTTACTTACTACAATAGTATACAGTTATGGTGAGATTTTTTTACAAACACATCATCATACACTCAAAAGTGTGCATACAAGGTCAAAAGGGTACATACACCCCCACTAATATTTGGTAAATGTCCCTTAGCAAGTTTGACCTCGACCAGATGCTTTTAGTAGTCATCAACATGCTTCTGGCATAGTTCTGGCTGGATATTGCTCTTCTTGGCAGAATTGGTAGACTTGGCATAAACTCAGCTTTTAAGCATAGTCCACAAATTTTGAACAGGCTTGATGACAGGGCATTTGGAACTCCATTATAAAAGTTTAACAGATCATTTTTAACCAACTGCAGATTCCAGGATCATCAGTTAAAACAACTCTAAGTACAAGTTATTAAATGTGTCCCCACTTTGCCAGGGTACCAAAGAAGACCCAAACTTTCACCGTCAGATAAAATAAAATGTAGGATCTTCAGAAAAAAAACCCAAGAACCATCAAGGCTCCAGCATGCTGTGAACTGGAAACTGCTGGAATACCAGCATTACTGTCCGCAATGAAATGAGTTTTACATCCTCATTGCCTGAGAGGATGCTGATCAAGAAAGCAGCTCCTGCTCCAAAATCAACACTTTCAAGCTCAACTGGAATTTGCAGCTGCCCACATGGATAAGCCAAATGTATTTTGGAGAAAAGTTTTATGGTCAGCCATGACAAGAACTTTTCTCCAGATATAAAAGTTCTCATCTTGTCCGGCCATAAGGCTTATCTCCAGAAGTCATTTTTAAGAGTTATGTATGATCTTTACATTTTAAGTAACTTACTACGTATGTGGCTGGTCTCTAGTCACACATAAAATGCAATTAGGTGGAACGGCATAGTCAGTCTCGGCCAGTGTATTCAGGATGGTGTGATGACTTTCACAAACCGGCGCCCACTCCAATTTCTTTTAATGGATTCATTCTGAATTTGAAATGCATTAATTTGTTGGAAGACACTAATCAATATATGTTTATGATTCTATCGTTTCTTTTCTGTTAAATTACCTCAAAAATGACTTAGTGTAACTTTAAAATGAATTCTGGATTTAATAGTGAGCCACTGAAGAGAAGCTAATATGAAATAAAGTGTCTGATTTTCCCCAACACTTTTCAAACTTAACTGTCCTGTTTTGCATAAAACAGATCTGTGGACATGCTTCATGGAAATCAGAAGGGGTCAGTGGGCACCAAAAACAAATGTATGCAGAATTTAATAGAAAGAAAAAATCGGGAACCGTAGGTAACGTTGTTGTGGAAATTGGTCTGAATCTACCATCGGTTACTCTAGATTTTGTCCAAGACAGGACAAAAGCTACTGACTGAGATAAAGAGGACCTACACAGCCTCTATCTGCCATTATGTGAGTTTCACAATTTGAAGTGGACTAAATGCTCAGTGATGGCTTAAAGCATTGCTAAGAGGAGCTTTCAGCATTCCAGCTAATTTAAATTAAGTATTAAGCCTGCCAGAGGTGTGAGTGAAGGGCCACTTCAACCTACACATTCCCCGTTATGAATATTTACAGGGATTAAACTGGCTTTTGCTCAAGGGTAAATCATGTGGAGTAGATGTGCTTTGTATTTGCCAGCCATGTGGTGTGTGTGTGTGGTGAGTGTTACTGTGAAGTGAAAACCTCGAACTCACGAGACATTAAAATTGTATCTTTTGTGTCTATGTGTAAGCATTAGAGCAGTTATTTTAATAATAAGTACAGGGCAGTTGCGTTAATGGAAACCTTTAATACTTTTTCAAAGGGATGCGTTTGAGTTGGCATTGACATTCATGTAATTTTAATTATAGGCTCATAACAATTAAAATACAGTGGATATTTGTACCATACTGTTCTGTCTTCTGTTAAATTTCACCAACTGGCAGCGATGCATCAAAGGTCAAGCACAAAAGTGTTAACTAGAATGTATTTTTGTGTATACTAATCTTAATGGTGATCAGACATCCTTTGCCGAGCTCCAGTGTCTGCAAGCAGTTAAAACAACTGGCTTAAAAATAGATATGATCATGAATCACAAACTTAATTTTAGTTTGAAATGTCAAGGTCAGTCACACTATATATTTTTAATCATGCATAAGCAATATTTCCATAATAAATGTAGTTCTTAAATTATTGTGAATCTTAAGACCTGAGGGTCACGTGCTTTCTTTGAAAACCCTGAAATGGGTTTAGCAGTATTCACAAGTGACTTCCAGTTTGAACATAGAGTCATACACAGTAAGATGAATCTGACTGACTCAGTGTTATACGACTGGAAGTTGGAGGGATTATGTGCCAGGTGCTAGAAAGCAAGCTCATCGTGAGTAGTGGGCCAGAGAGGAATGGCAGGGTCTAAAAAAGACTGAAATCATTTGGTAAACACATCAAGAAATTGGAAGGAGACCACGACGGAGCAGATGTCCTTGTCTCAGTGATAATATGAATGTTGACGTTATTTTCAAATTCTTGGATGGGATGTTGATAAACTGACTGATTAGCTCAGCTCTTTCGTCTCCACCTTTCCTTCTGTCACAGCTTTTCTGCCTTATATGTTCGATAAATAATTACCACTTTGATGTTGTGGATTCTCTACTCTACAATATGAAGCGCCTTAAGGTTATTGTTATTGTTAATTGGTGCCAGTTAAAAAAAATGAATTGAACTGAATTCAAAATAGAAAGAGATGCTTCAAAATAAAATGAAAAAAAAAAAGGCAGAAACGTAACACACAGCAACAATAAGAAAGTTCTGTTTACAGTTTAAAGTCAAAGGAGCTTGCAACGAAAAGCGTCTGTACTTCTTTAAGTTGCTTGAAGACGTTTTACCTCTCATCCGAGAAGCTTCTTCAGTTCTAAGGTCAAATGGTGGTGAGTCCCAGATTTAAACCTAGTGGGAGTATCCCCCCAAAGAGGGAGCTCATTACAATGAGCTCACCCGAAACCCTGGCTGACTGGGACCCACATCCATTTTCACACCTTGGCTCAGGCGATTAGAGGATCATCAGGGGGTCCTTTTGTCCCTCTGTGGGGGGAAACTCCCACTAGGTTTAAATCTGGGACTCCCCACCATTTGACCCTTAGAACTGAAGAAGCTTCTCGGATGAGAGGTGAAACGTCTTCAAGCAACTTAAAGAAGTCCAGACGCTTTTTTTGCAAGCTCCTTTGACTACAATGACCTGGATGACTGAGAACCTTCACAGATATTTTACAGTTTAAAGCATCAAACCAAAGCTTGTTTTCAGACAGTCACAATCTATATTTCAAAAAAGAAAGAAAAGCTGGAAAAACAATGTCACCATCACTTCCCCTTTCTACTGTTTGATTTGACAAACAACAAAATGTTCTAATCATTTGCTAAGAAGTGGTGCAGACTCATCCTCTATGGCTCTTTACAATGTGTTTCTGAATACTGTAATTGCACCCACAATTTAGTTGTCATCAAGACATTTTTCCGTTTCTGTATTGGCGACTCTACATTAGATATTCTGAAAAAGTGACTTGATTGTGGCTCATAAATGTTACATGTTTCCCAAAGAAAATTGTAGCTGACAAACTTCAATGAGAATATGCTTGCAGTTAAACTCGTTCTTCGGCACAAACACGAGTTCAAATATGTGGCAGCATGAGCACCGTGTGACTGGCTGCATTTGCATTGAAAATGAGTGATCAGAGCAAGTTAGTTATACAAGTATTGCTTTTTTCATATTTATTTTGTTTACACGTCTTTCACTGTGTCAGAGACATGTGTCACAGTTTGTCAGATCCTTTCATGTTGGGTATAAAATGTCTGCTTCCTGTTTAGGAAGACATATATTTCCAAATCTCAGTCTGCTAATATTACTTGAACTGACGCATTCATAGCTTTGGTGTCCAACATCGACAAAAGTTCATAGCAAAATATGGCAAGTCTCCCTCTAACGCTTTACTAATATAAGCAGGAAATCCACTGAATTATGAATATTTACGGACTGCTTAGGCTCACAGTTCACTAATTAATCAAGATGTAACAAAACACATTGAGAAGTGTCAAAAATATTGAATGAACATAGTAAGACATTGCTTTGGTGAGATCTAAATTTCCAGAAACATATATGCAGGTGATCACCTGTCAACTAGTGGTCGCTAGAGAAAAATGTCTATTTCTCAACCAGTTAGTAAGTGGTTGTGAGGTAACCAGGAGCCGCTGTGAAATTGACTGCTAAACTAAAGTTTAGTAATAGCACCTTTCAAACACTATAGTCATTGTAAATGCTTTAAAGATAAAATTAAAACCAAAAATAAAAGAGTAAACAAGGAAAAAAAGACAGAAATAGTATTAATAACAGTAACAACAACAATAAAAAAAATGAAAACAACAGTAATAAAAATGATTGTACAGCTACTCCGTTAAATGAGCTTTTTTAAAAACAGCTAAGGTTGGAGACTATCTGTCCTCAATGGTTAGTTAGCGGTTAGTCCAACGATTGTCAGCATAGCAGCTAAATGCCTTTTACTCTTTTTAGATTCACATTTCTCTACTACAGTACTAACTGATCAGATTTCAGATTATACCTTAATTCATCAAGAATCCTATATATATTTTGGGTACAAGCCATTTAGCGAATTATAATGAGTAAATAATATTTTAAATTGAATCCTGTATTTTATTAGAAGCCACTGTAGGCAGCTGATAGGCTTTGTCTTCCTGGATTTTGTTAAAATTCTTGCAGCATCAAGATCTTTTTATGGAAGCAAATAAAAAGAGCATTGCAGTAGTCAACTCGAGAAATACAGCATGAATGAGCTTCTGTAGATTTTGCTGGGGCAT
Organism: Maylandia zebra; assembly: GCF_041146795.1. Taxonomy (NCBI): domain Eukaryota; kingdom Metazoa; phylum Chordata; class Actinopteri; order Cichliformes; family Cichlidae; genus Maylandia; species Maylandia zebra. Next base: position 30,566,676 of record NC_135171.1, on the reverse strand, counting down.
GTATTCTCTCAGTTAAACTATATCTATGAGATGCCAAAAAAGCTGATTTAGTGATAGGCCTAATGTTGGCAGTGAAACTAAGGTCCAGGATAAAAGAATAATAAGACTACGAGATAAGAGAAACAACTTGCTCGAGGGAAGAAAGGAATGAGGTGAGTTGGCATTAAAAAAAGAGAGGTGTAGGACAGGGGTAAGTGGGGCAGTCGAGAAACCACGAGAATGATGAAACAGTAAGCGAGTGTAGTAGTAAGAAGAAAAATCAAAGAAAATGTGGGCAAAATATAATATAAAAGTAAAAAAAATGACAGGAGAGTAAAAAGAAGAGTAAAAAAAATACATGCAGAGAGAGAAAAGGAAAGTGACAGAGTAGTGAAAGAGTAGCAGAGGAACGCTGAAGTTGACAGGAGAAGAGGAGAGGAAGAAGAGAGGAGGACAGGGAGGGAGTTGGTCCACCCTGTAGTTTTGCCAGGAGGAGGGCTGGACCTGCTACCTCTCCTAATGAGCACCACAGAGAGTGTGTGAGAGAGTCTCCAGAGCTGGATTCAGGAGTGTGTGTTTGTGTGTGCACAGATATCAGTCTTTCTGTTGGCCTGCTTCTTTCTCTGTATGTGTTAGAGATGAGTGTGTGTGTGTATGAGGGCTTATCCTCATGGCCCTGTGTTTGTGTGTGCCCTTGAAAGGGCCAGTTGGAGCCGTACAGTCTCGTTAACTTTAAAGTTTGGGTAAAGGCAAGTGCAGACTTTTAAATGATCAAAACTGCATTAGTACCCATTCTGCATGACAGATTTTGCCCCCACGCTGTTGAACTATTGACATTACTAAAGGCACACAACTAATCGCAGATGGAGGTGCACTGATGACAAGCAGTATGACCGCTGACCCTTGGTCAAATGACTTGTGAACCTCACTCTGAAACCTTGTTATTTAATAAAAAGAAACATCTGAAAGTTACTACTCTGATGCCCCATAAGGATTTCAGGGTATTCACAAACTGCCTACAGCACTCTCATATCTCCTGTCAAAGTGCTGCTTATTGTGATGACTCAGAATCTCTTCCTCTCTGTGGCTCTAAATTCCTCCAAAAACATGACAGAGTGTAAATGAGAGTATTAGGATTAAAATTCCTCTGTGCTGCGAGTGCATGTTTGCGACAAAGACATCGTGCACATGTGTGCACTTTTTTGCTTACAGTGAGTGTCAAAAAGCAGAGGAATACGCGTTTGTGCCTGTGCAACCATGAAAGTGAGTTTAAGAGTGAACAGGGTGGAGGTGGAAGTGGTTTATTAATGCAGCGCTCTGACAGCACTGTAATCCAGAGCAGGATTAGCATGCTAATAGCAACAGGACCACATCAGGAATTTCACAAACTCTACAGTACCCCTGTGGAGGTGTGTGTGACAGAGAGAGGCTTTGGGTTCCACTGAGAGTGAGTGTGACTATCACTGGGTACCATTGTCTCCTGTATGTGTGTCTTTTCTCCAAATGACTCAACTGTGACTCAGATTGTCTAACAATTTTAAAAGTTTAGAAATTTCTGACAATCTGTTATGTCAATGTCACATGCATGACATAAGTGGCTGAGTAACCCACATATGTCTGCTGACACAAAACCAACTGGATGTTTAACAATAATGATGCACTGCTTTGGTTATGGTGATTCAACCAATTGGAAAGTGGTGGAAAGCTCATCATTACATTTATGACTGTGACTCACAAGGTTGCTAATATCTGGCACAGTCAGATCCTCTTTACACCAAGGTTACTGAGAGGGTTATGAGTCAAGATCAGGTATGTTTCTCATTTATATGGATAAACATTGCTTTTTTTAAGCTCTTTTCTTTGATCTAAAAATACTGTAGGTATTACAGTACTTTATGTAATTCCACACAATTTTGTATCCTAGCAGCAACAAATACATTAAAGTCCCACTGAAGTCCTTTTCAAATCAGTAGTCTAAAGAGAACATTAGACCTGTCACTCCCTGACTAATACCAGATATCCAACTTGTTCTAGGCATGTACCAAAAGGATTTCTTCCTGTCCCTTCCTTTCACAGTAAAAGTCCCTGACATATAGACTGGGACTGCTGTAACATAAAATGCTTTACAAAAGAAATTCACACACATATATGTAAATTCTAGGATTAAAATACAATTTAATCAATTTAAGATTCTTTTTTCTTATTAAAATAGTAAATATTTGTTGGTTCACAACGTCTGACATGTGCAACTAACTAAACAGAAAACTACATTTCTTTTAACAAATGAATTAGCTTGTTTTGTAAACAATTCCTGTGAAGCTGATTTTGTGGTACACAAGTGAGTGTCAATTAAAAAAAAATGGAAGGATTGTTGACATTTTTTAAAAAGAAATTTACATTTCATACTCTAACTTTAAGGGGAACCAGCGTTTCCCTTCAGAATAAATGTTGGTCAGATGTCAGAGGTGTGTTGAGGCTTGTGGTTGGTACTACTGCCCAGAATCCCTGTATCTGACAACATTCATGTAAGAAAGTGGATGCAGAGAGAGCTTTGGGTGAGTGTCCTGTACTTGGTTACCTTTAGGAAAAAGGGGTTAAAATAGGTTCTTTCATAATACTAACCCTGCATATTGAAAAAAAAAAATCATGCTTATGCTAGTACTTTTAAATTTGATGGCTAGGAGTCCTTTAAAAGTATCAATACATAACTGATTATTGCATCAAGCGGGTGCATCAAAAGAACCATTGAGCATGTCTGTGAAATCGCAGAGGCTTTGACAAAAATAGTCAAACCCTATTCCACACATTTGAGTATTCACAGCACCTATTTTAGCTTGATCTTAAATAGCCTAGACCATTTTTAAACCCAAAACAGAGATACCTTGGTTTTCATTCCATGCCAAAATAAGGTTACCTAGTTTCTACAAACCACCATGGCTCTGTCTCAAATGGGATTAAGAGAATTCAGCTCCTGGGTGACTCAGATGGCCTCCTTTCTAATAAACAGGCCTTGTTAATCTGTTGGGTCAAACCATGTTAAACTGAGAACAGACCTGGCTACTTTGGTTGCCAGTCAAGGGCCAAACAGGGTTAACTCAATTTCCAAGTGTGTATATCCATTTTGTTTGTGCTGTAAACATGTCTCTGTGTGTGTTGTGCTTACTTCACTTGGGTGAGGTTAAAGTGTGTTTTGGGAAGTGGAAGAAAATTACTGCAGCTTCATAAAGAACATAAATCAGACAATTTATGTCTATGTGTGAGACAAATAACTACTTATTTTGGTAACTTCTTGTTATCAGATTTAGATTGCTTGATTCAAACTGTCGTGAAGTGAATGGGTATGGGTGGACAATGCGGATATGGTTGTGGGTATATAAATGTAGTGAATAAAATCTCCTATATGCTCTGATGCTTCCACTTTGACTTTGGAGTTTCCCTTCTGTCCGGTCAAATTCAATACTGACACACAATACATGCAGACGCTGGCTTTTATGTGAGGGCCTTTTTTCATGTGTCATGTGTCGTGTGTGGTCATAAAGCTTGAAGTGTGTGTCTGTGGTTGTGTGTGATAGCCAGTGAAACAGATTGGTGGCGATGTTGCTTTCTGTGTTCTTTCATGCAGAACTTAAGGTTATGAGGCAGGTCTCTTATTGATTCATGTTGCAGACAATTAAAGTCACTATAGGCCCGTCAGGAAAACACTTCCTTTCTCTTAAGACTTTAACACACACGCACACACATGCACATAGACACTGCAAAGAAAGTATGATTGAAAGCAACAACCGTTGATAATCCTCTCACTTACCTGCTTTTCACTAGTTTGCTAAGTCATCTACTCCAGTGGTCCCCAACCCCCCGGCCTCGGACTGGTACCGGTCCGTGAGTCGTTTGGTACCAGGCCGCGAGAGTTGAGGCTCAGGTGTGAAATGTATGGTTTTCAGGGTTTTTTATCGGTTTTCAGCGTTATTTTGTTATCGTTTTTATCGTTAACTTGGTTTTCCTGGGTCTTTTCACGTTATGAATAAATCGTCTTTTTTTCGGTACCGGTACTAGTTTTATTTTGTTGTATTTATCCGTGACACCTTAAAGGCCGGTCCGTGAAAATATTGTCGGGCATAAACCGGTCCGTGGCGCAAAAAAGGTTGGGGACCGCTGATCTACTCGTTAACTTCTCTCAGTTACTAAATTTATCATTCATCCCTCGTTGCCTACTTCATCATTCACCATTGTTTTACTCACTCAAACATTTGCTTCCTCACTCATGTCCTCACCCTTTCACCAATTCAATTCCTCCCTCTCACATTTGTGTAATATGATACTTAGTTACTCTGTTGCCTGCTTGCTCATTGGCTCACTTGCCCAGCAGCCATTATGCAACTGATGTGCATGTGAGAACGCATATGTCTGAAAAGTTTGATTGGACAGTTAGCGGTGCTTAGTGTGATGTTTGATTGTCTCAGACTGATTCTCCCAATATCATCCAGAATTAATTTGTGAAAACAGCTTCACACACTCATATGTTTACTCCCTCATTTAATTATTTATGGTTACTCAGTTAACATGCTCATACACGTATTTACTTTCCCCTCAATTATTAACTTGCCTGTTTGTAAGTACCTCATTCATTTCCTGACTCTTTTATGCGTTGCTCATGATCTCGATCATTTGCTGTCATTCACTGAGTCTCCTGCTCCCTCAGAGTGGTTTGAGTATTCAATAATTGGCTTAAGCACCTGGCAAGGTACTGCATCTGTGCTATGCAGAGGTTTCCAGATCCATGTTTAAATGCTATTATTATCTGGCGCCAGTGTCAGGAATATGTAGAACAACCAGTCTGTTGGTTACACTTGTTTGTATTTCTGTTGTTGTCAGTCCTTCAGCTTAGCCGCTGCTCCAGAGGAGACAGAAGGTGGAAAATTCACCACAGCACTGCTTGTGCTCATGTTGTTAGCTCAGCTGTCTGTCTCTTTCCAGTTTAAGCCAATTTCCAACCAGTCAGTATTGTAGCTACAGACACTGACATTGCCGTCAGGTTACATGCTGTCGACTTTTTGGAGGACAGCATCCAAGCGCATCTCCGTAGCTCCTATGTTGGCATTAGTTCTACGTAATGCAGACACTAACAAAAATTTCACTGTTTACCTCTTATTTTTTTTGGTCTTTCACTGAACTCAAGAATGCAAAACATGAAAATACCAAAACAATTACATGAAATTCTTTGCATACACCAGTACCTGTTATCATTTGCATGTTACCAGATCATATCTTTAACACCTGCACTCCATCTGTTTTAGGGCTCTATGCTCGTTTCCTTTTCACTTACATTCTGCTCTCATACAAACACTGGAGATCCCTCCTAAAGACCTTTCAGAATCAACTACAACTTGTGACCTTTGGTCTACCAGTATTTTGGTACAAGTTTCAATTTTTTTCTTCTTTACAAATAAATTGGATTTAGCATAGGTTCACTAGGTTCACTGCTTCTTTCACTGGGCTGACTTTCGAACTCCAAGCTTTTCAATTCACAGAGCTACTGTATATAAACATACCAGTATCCTCCGTGTTTTAAATTACTTGACTCCTTTTTAATAAAGTACTTGTAAAAGTAGCACCCGTGTTTATAGTAAACATCCTTTCTCCCTTACCATTCCCTCGTCTCCAGACAAAACCGTTGATGTGACTCGGGCAAAATCCCAAAACGTTTCACTTTGCAACTTTGGCTTTTTTCTTTAAATCAAGTTTTGGTTGCATGAACAGAATTATTTCACCTCTGCCACCACCAAACACTTTGTCTCACACTCACACTTATAAATTGGAACACACACAGACTTCATATCCATCTGTTCCAGTTGTGTGTTACTCTAACAAATCTCTGCCTCCTTTCTCTTATTATCCAAGCGTATTCGGGTGGTAGTAATGGCATTTAGATATCCAGTGAGTTTGTTTGCCTTGGGGTGTGTGTGTGTCTTTGTGTGTGTGTGAAAGGAGACCATGGGAGCAAATAGCATATAATAGCATATGTTTTAAATGACTTAATGGGAATATTTAAAGCTCCTGGCATGTTAGCTGACAGTGGATTTAATTCAAGCTAACTAAGGGATGGGCGTGCGTGAGTAAAGTACACTCACTTTTATTCAGTGAAAGCCTACACATGCAGAGGCATACACACTCATATATTAAGCCATACCTGTGTTTTTCAGACTTTCCTGTTGGATACTTGTATGCCTGGAAATGTGAACTGAGCTCTAAACACACAAAGTACACCAAACTGGAAATATAGGAAAAATAAAAACCATATTAAATATATGTGTGTACAGTTTATACAGTACGTCCTTTGATTTCTTGTTCCTCGGTTATGTTTATGATTCATTTACAGTTTTTAGCTAGATCAAAACTACATTCAGTTTCTGTAGCCACCTCAGGTTACTGTTGAGATTTTAATTTGCATACAACATCTCCCAGTGATATGGTGTAGAAGTACTGAGAAATGGAAATAATCAAGTTCAGCTTCACATAGTAGTTCATTACTATCCACTTTTGGTTTACTAAATGTTTTGCTCAGCACACAACAACTCACATATGAACACAGAGTAACATGACCTGGGTTTGCTCCAGCACACATACTTGAACATACAGTGATGCTCAGGATCAGTTGATGTTATCTAAGTGAGCAGTAAACAGACTCTTTAGAGTCTGACGCCTCTGGGTGCCCTCCTTTGGTTTGTGGCTTCATGGGTCCTGTCCAACTGCGTTAGCTTTTGCTGACATGAAAGGCTTTAATGGCTGCTATTGGTGCCTCTGGGGAATGAAAATTTCAACATAAGAAAGACAGGGAATTCTGTCTAAATAAGTGTTATCATTAGAAGATATGTTCCTGTGTCCGTAAGTGGATATTTTCAGGGCACCAACTTGCTCTTATGGGGATTTGCTTTGCTATATCCTCATGTTTACGAGCGTTTGTGGATGAAAGCTAGGTTGCTTGCGTAATGACCGTGTGTGTTTGTGTGTGTGTGTGTGTGCATCTATTATGTTGATATAGAGTTGATTTGATCTATGTAATCTAACCAAAAGGCTAAATGAGCTCAAGCAGAGAAATCACTTCTGCATGCATGTTTCCTCAATAACCTACTTCCTTATAAAACATAAATATTCATTAATATTGTTAAGTGACATTGTATCATTTTACAGCATACTTAAACGGCACATATTACATTTGGGTAATTACATGCTATCGTGCACTTGTGTTGATAATACATTTTAAATGAATCAGGCCATATTCACTCTTTGATAAATTGTGGCCTAAAAATACAATCCCATTAGAAATAGACTGAAACCTTTGGGGAGGAAGTAATGCTGTAGTTCTGTTACCTGGATTCCATCTCTCAATAGGTTCTAAATTTATGAGTTTCCACAATTTGCTTTTACCTTTTGAAATGTGTTCACACTTGTCTCTTTAAACCTCATTTGTGCAAACCTTTAGCACTGTAATAAAGTAATTATCATTTTGATTATTAAGCTTTGGTGAGACTGTTTTGTTGACAGCCAAAAAAATTACATCTCAACTGCAGTGACAACAATAAGTCCTTGTAATTTCTCTGTTGCCTATTAATTTGTTGACAATAACTGCCGCTGATGAGTTGTAAAAAATAAAAATTAAAAATTAAAGCTTTCATTGGGATATTGGAGTTGTTAAATGCAAAACTGGAATTACTCAACTGAAAAACAAGTTTGCAAAACAGTTTCCAAATTCTGTTGCCAGAAAATCATAGGTTTTACTGCAAGGAGCTGGAGTTAATCTTCTTTTTTTTTTAAATCTTGGTTAAATATTTTTCGCTGGCTGCCAGCAAGGTATAGCATGCAAATAAATGTGACACCATCCAAAAATGAGAGAACACTTACAAGGGAGGAATTAAGTGGCTAAAGTAAGACTGAGATCATTCTTTGTGGTTAAACCACAGCAGACTGAAAGACAAATGATGCTCTGGCACTGAAGACACCAAACCATCTGCTTAAAGACCAATCAGTCACATCAGCATTTAAAATCAGAAAACTTTGCAATAAAATAGTTTTCTCAGAGTCATTGGCATCGATAAATTCTGTCACAAGAGGTAGCGATATGCAAAGTTGCAGTTATGAACTTTACGTTACAGTGCTCACCTTTGAGGGACGGTAGACAACATTTTTAAAAGTTGTAATGTTTGCTGGTTCTTTGTTTAGTTATTGTCCAGTTTGTTTGTCTTTATCTGTGCAAAATTTTTCACATCACTCTCCTCGCTGTTTACATTATGTTCAAAGCTGAACAAAGCTGAACTTTTTCTGCAAATTTACTGTCACATTGTGCTCTAGCTTAAAACATCCATCCAGCAGTTAGGAACAATCTCCGGTTTTCTCAGATTTGATGATGATGGGTCACTGTAACTGCTCCGTACACAGCCATTGCATGCCCATTTCATAATAATGACATTAATTTAATCTATCAATGGGGAAATTACATTAAAAGTTGGCTATCGTCAGTCCCTGACATCATCATCCATCGGCACAACCCTAGCTACCTGGAAGACTTCATTGTTTTTCCAAATGCATTTTTTAATTTTTTAATTTTTATTTTTAGGAACAAAATGTCAGTGAAGTAAACAGCACAGCATAGAGAAAGGGAACTATTATGACTCACTAACAAAAATGCATGAGATAAGATATTGAGTAGAGTCTGGGTACAATAAATGATACTGTAATAGCGCTATAATACTGAAAAAACCTCTTTGATAGAACAATGACTTTATATCAGCCGCTTTTAAAAGCAGCATGCATCAATACACCAGCATTTACTGGAAACCCACAGGAGGAGTCTTGTGCTTTTACAGATACATTTAGAGAGCTGCAGATTGTTGGGTACATGTAGCTCAGTTTTCAATATGAGCCACCTTTCATGTATAGGCTACACTATTCACGAGAGTGTAAGTGAAACATGAATGCTTTTCCTGTTTCCTGCATTTTATTGTAATTCAGAAAAGTGGTTTATTTAATCGAGATGATGGAAACTAAGTTGTTTTCCATTATGCTATGACATAGAAGTTGACAATTTTAGGGAAACACGTTTGCTGACTAACAGAAAACTACAGAGTGCCAAAGAGCAGAGCAAACCAGTGCTGCCAAATTTAAACAATAAGGGAATCACAAACCCATTTTAAGGGAATTTTGATTAATAATCATATAACAGGCATCACATGGGGTGATTGTTCTCTGTGCATGTGTATCTTTATCTGTGCATGTATGCATAGGCTGCAGTATTATTAATTGATTATATATCCTTATATATCCTATACATTAATGCTAAACTTCATACACAAAGAGATTATGCTTGTTTTGGTGTCACACTAATTCACACGTTACCATATGCACAGACGCAAACAATAATGGCTGATGAATAAAAGCAATGACACATACATGAGCCCATACACGTACCATCCCGCCGCAACACATTCTCACCATCGCATCCACTTTCACACAAGAACACACACACGCCTATGCTTCAGATCACACTCGAGTAGCAGTGTTATGTTTTCATTATGGAAATGCATTTTATGACTGAGAACATGTGATTATGTTTGCGTGCAGAGAGGGGAGGAGTCGTGCTGAATTTCAAAACTAGATCAGGGGCATTGACACACACATACTGAATGTTTGGCTACTGCTGTGAGCCAATTCTCTCTCTCTCTCTCGTGCCCTGATTGTGGTCCTTAAAATTGCAGTTCTGATATTGAATATTGATAGATACCCCACAGCCCCCCTTTGCCTGTTTATCCCTCTGTTCTAATGAGTTCACTTTGATTTCTTTTCATTTCTAATGAGATCACTGAACAACGAGGGGGCGATAAAGGCTAATTATCTCTGTATTGATTAATTTATAACAGTTATTTTCATATCTGTGAGAAAAATAGTGTTTTCCTAGTTTTCACGCTTTGCTGGAGGTTATTTTTTTCAAACGGAATGCAGATGGATGAATTTTTTCCCCATGTTTTTCAAATTCATTTCCCAGTTGATGTAAGGCTTGCTTGAAGAAGCATAATCAAAACCATATCATATATTTTAGACCCTATTCAGAGGGTGTGTATTAAAGATATCAATATATGGATATATGGATATGCAATCTGCTGTGCATTTTAAACCTGTGCATGTTTTATGAGTAAACAATGCTCCAGCTCTCTGTATCCTATATCCTCAATAATAGGATTTTGGAAGTCTCACCTGCCTCATAGCTTGGAACTAGCCTTAATTCTCAACACCAAGTCTGTAGTGACGAGAAAAGGCAGAGCCACAGTCACAAGGTGTGACTCAGCCATTGTTTCTTAGTCTTTTTAAGAAAATGGGCACTTGCTTGACACGTCAGCATTATCCACCGACTGTATGTAAAAGATGGATGTAAGATAAGATAAGATAAAACTTTATTAATCCCTCGGGTGGGTTCCTCTGGGAAATTCGGTTATGTAGCATCCAGGTCTGAAAAATGAAGCCAATGCAAAGCCCTTTAAACCTGAATTATTTGCAATTTATAACAGGTGATGATTTGCGGCAATTCCGTGATGATTTGTAACCAAATCATTAGGTTACAATAAAAAGGTAAGAATGCATAGACATCTAAAGGAGAACAGCCTAGCTCACTTGATCTGTAGCCTCAGTAAACACTGTGCAGATGAGTTTATGTTGTAGTTTAAGGTCATTTTTTTTATTTAAAACAGTGCAAGCTTTAGGCCAGGTCTACCTACAACATAAACATGCAGTTTCCTAGTCAGATGTCCCCTTATTTGTCATGTCTGGACCAAAATGCTCACTTCAAAGCTAGCTTCAAGATAAGACTTCACAAGCCAGTGGGCGATGTACAGTTTAAGCTCTCATCACAACAGCTATGCTACAACACCACAGAAGGATTTTGCAGTTAAATGCTGCCAATATTCTACAAAGCATCATAAGCCATCTTGATTTGGCCTTGTTGGAATCTAAAAACATGTTTGATGAAGTTTAAACTGGCATTTATTTCCTCGGTGGATGACTGGGACAAAGAGGCAGACAAAAAAAGTAAGCATTAAATGATTTCGTGAATAAAGCAATGACGTTCTCCAATTTCAAATACTTCAAAACAAATTAAAACGGTTGTGTGTCAAAGCATATGTCTAATTAAGGGACTCTGTTGCAGATGTGTGTGTATGCAGTGCTTGAGGCTAAAAGAGAAGGCTAATGCAGTGGAAAATGTGTCTTAGCTGGGCCATGAAATAATGATGAGACACTGTGACTTAATCATGTTGACACACAGAGCTTTCTCTTCATGTGCCCCTCACTCACTCTCTCACTCTCTCTTGCAAAGGCATCCTCTCTCATAAAGTCTGTTTTCTTTCTTTCTCACTCCCCCTGTTCTCTTCACTTCCCTGATAAACTGTGACAGTGTCTGTCTGCACTGGCACTTTCAATTCACGCTGTTAACTTAATTGGTATTATATTGTTAACAGTACCAAGGGAGCTTATAAAGACCGTATTTGTCGTCGCATAAATAGGGAGAAGTTTCAATTATTAAGAATTTCATTAGATCAGACCCTACTGTTAATTCTGTTTATGGTCACCATTAGCTATTACATGATTGTTTTATAACCTCTTTCTACTCTTCAACTATCTCAGTACGAGTTCCCACAATATGGGATTCAAATTGCATTCATTTTAAAGCCTTCTTTGTTAAAGTAATGCAAAAATAATGATTCATCTCATGCCTTTTTTAGTAAACGGATGTAGTGCTGGATCTTACTTTTTTGCATTTGTGACAGTAATTGCTTAAGGCTTGCTGCTTCCTACAGTTGAAAGACTTTTAACTTTGGGCAAATTGACTTGCTACAACTATCAGCTGTTACCAACTCAAGGCTAAAACTGTAACAATTATAACAATTAAAGTTTTTTTGTTTAATTTTGGTCATTTTTTTTCTTACACATTACATTTCCATCTTTGACTATCATTTGCAGTTCTGAGGTTCAACCACTGCTTCAGTGAATTCATCGTCATGTATAAATGCATGCATCTTTTTCTATTTCTTTGTAGGTGGCTGTACATTTGAGGAGTCATATAGCAGCTGTGGATACAGTGTTTCTCTGGGAACCAATGGTTTTACCTGGGAACAAGTCAACTCCTGGGAAAAGCCCACCATGGATCCTGCCCTACCTACTGGTAAGATTCTACATATGTCTCTCTGTATTGTAGTTCAAGTTTTTGTATGGTGTCTATAATGAGACCCATTATAATTATTGTCATGGTTATGGTTTTGATTTTTGTATCACAACCAAATTAAATTAAATCAAATCCTTTCTAGTCTTGGTCAGTTGTAGTTAACATTAGGTTGATAAAATCAAACATAAAAATCATGTACAATATTACGTGATTTTATAATAGATAAGGAATGATTACCATTTGCTACATTTTTATAACAGGACCGAAAGCATCATGTATGTAGCAGAAAAAATATACTTTTTCTGGATTATAATTTATTTTCATATTTCTGCATTCATTAGAACAGGAAATGACTCTCTTTTATTTGTGTCTTATTTTGGTAAAGAAACAAAAAAAGTTAGTGTTCCTGTGACGTTTCAGAATTACACTAATGTAGCAATACTTATTTTTGTAAGGAGCCCACTATCAGTCATTTTAAAGGACAGTTTTTCATTTTAAGAATAAATCAATTTCACATATCTCTAACATTAAGTCATTGTTGTATATAGTTAAAAAAAAAAAAACAACAACAAACAAAAAGATCAATGGTAGATACTTCCAGAATTCTGTAGATGTTGTAGTGGTTTATTACCTGATTAAGTAATTGTTTTTACAGGGATTTGGAGGTCTTGGCTTACCAAGAACTACAGCGTTTAATTGTACAGACATTACTTTTAAAGTTGTAGGATAAACACTTTATTAGTCTCCTATTTGCATATGAATTTGTGGTAATTTTTTTCTCTCTATATCTTCATCTCTCCTTCTGTCCTTCTGAGTTGGCAGAGTCAGTAGACATATCGTGACATGACCTCAGCTGGGTCACTTTCTACTTATCAAACGCCAAATGGCAATCAGACTGCATGTCTATCCATCTCGTTCTCTCACACAGTTCTGCCCTTATGCTCTCTTTATCTCGCCCACTGTCTCACTTTCTAACACGCCTGCTTTCCCACATGCTCTTTTTCACACACTCTCTCTTACATTTCTCTGTCTATAACTTGAGTCACCTTCTTCTTGTTGCCAAATTTACTTCTTTGACTGACAAGACTGTTTATCAAAAAATCTATTAGCAATGCAGCATTAAAATTCAAAGCTATTCAAATTATTTTAAATGCCAGTAAGGGCATTATTTTTCTCTTTCAAACCTTAATCCTTAATATGTTAATATCCAAATCAGACTGAAACACATTTTCTGTTCTGGGACTATGTTGTAGAGCTGGAAACTTATGAATCATGGTCTTTTATTGAGAAAATATACAACAGTGACAGAATTTTACTTATATTCACTTTATTCCATGTCACTTTGATGTAGATTCTAATGTTACTGTGGAGAAATAATGCTGTCAGATAGTGAGGATTTGAAATGGAAACCAGGTTTGACAAAGCAGAATATGTTTTTGTGTCCCTGCTAGCCAATAAAAAATAATGACTTACTGTAACAGCGATTAATATTATTACAGGAAAGTACATCCCTCTGTTTTGCTCCTTGCCATTTCCCCTCTGTAATTAATTACTATATAATTATCATATTGTAACCAATGGTCTTATTTCTCTCACCATCATTTATTATCTTATAGTCATGTCAATTATTGCCCCAATATATCATCATCATGTCTCCCTCCAATAATTCTCTGCCTCTGACATGTCAGTTTGGTGCAATAATAGGTCTGTCAGCCACTGCCTCTGCTCACCACAGTAAGATCTTGTACTGAAGATCTGATACGAGTGAATGGGCATGAAGGCTATGCCAGACATCTGGCTCTTAGTATGTATGTCTTATGTCAGTTATCTGTCTCATCTATCCTTGTGGGTGGTGGTTGTCACTGGTGATATCCATCATGGCCTATAAGCCATCCTCATCATAGACTTATCAGCTGCACACTTTGCCCTGATAGCTACAGATCTGATAAGCCAGGACAAGAACAAATTGTCTGTCAAGCTCTTTGTCTGTGTCTCATTTTTTTTCTCATTTTGTTAAGTCTTTTAATGCTTCTGCCCAGATGACTATAATACAATATCAGTATCTTGCTCTTTCAGGGCAAAGCTATCCCTGTTAAACTACTTTTATTAGTGGTAAATGAGACTTCTTAAACATTGGGTAAATATAAAATAGATGAGGTGTATAAATACATCATGTGTCAGGTCTAAAGATGTGGTTTTCGTCAGCTGCTCATCTGCTGTAGATAGTTTTTTTAGGCCTTACATTTTTGTCCTTTTATTGTCTTTCTATTTGGGTTTCCTAAATTTTCTATGGACACACTTCAAACCATTCCACAATACAAGAAGTTTCTTAGCTAATAGCTCTTAGGGTATTTTATATCTGTGAAGATGTGTTAACATTGGTATTTTTCATAGATTCAACTAAAGAGATGGGGACAGATTATGTGTTTGTGCACCAAGCTGCCACAAACAAAGTCTCAAAAGATACCATTTAAAATCTGTGCTCAGATTTTTGTTATTTTTAGACGTAATGCTGGCTCATCACTTGATTTAGGTGCTTTTTTTATGCTTAAACAATTGGTTTAACAAACAAACTACCAACAAAACATTCCTCTGATAAGGGTCAGGTATGATGACTCAACTAAAAATATGTGAACGAGCAGTCAATGTCCAAAGAAAAAAGCCCTCAGGAAGTCTGAAAACCTATTGCTCAAGACCAATTGAAAAAATAGCAAAATGGAAACAAAATGTAAAAAAATGAGGGGTTGCTCAAAACCTTTGCACATTAATGTTCACACTTTAAAAATATCACTGTTTCCAAGCATTTGTCAAGTGTAGGTCTGTGAAGATCTTTTTTTCTTTACATTTGTTAATCACCTGTGGTTATACTTCAGTTAAACATGGATGGACGATTACTTTATGTTGAAATATCTGTATCATCTTTTAGGATTGTCCTAAAAAAATATCATCAAACTTGACATCATATTGAACTACATCTGTAAGAGTAATATCAGATCTAAAAGCGTGTGAAGGAGATGCTACTAAAACATCTTCACATGAATTTCATCAGTAGGTTATTAGATCAAAGCAGGCTATAGCTGGGATGTTAGTTGCAGGCCCTGATGCAACATAAAACTATTACAGCAACACACTTACATGTTCTGAAGTATTTTTGTAATCTCCATTGAGCAGTGGCAATAGATCTGACTGTGGAAAAAAACATGAAAGGAAAATGGACAATAAAAGTGAAAAAAAAGTCATAAGGATATTACCGCTGTGTTTTATTTAGCCCAGAAAAAAGCTGAAAACTCCACCAACTACAGGGCTGTGTCAAGGCAAGTGCATTCTGTGTGCCGGGTCTCTTTGCAATGAGTCAGTAGTGTCAATAATTTAGTCTGAAATGTTGAAAAAAAAGGTTGGTTTCACTGAGCTAAGATATGAAAAAAGACGTTCTTAAAACTATCAAATGTTTTTAAGAATATTTGAATTAACCTCGAACCGCATTTAACCATTTAAACCTCAAAAATAAGCTTAAATGTTTAAAATATTGTAAACCTACAAATGTGTATCTACTGTACATTCACAAAGGTGAGTGTCTAATGTGTTAGATGTTTTCTGCCAGTTTGGGGACAGCATGTAGCCTGCATGAATGCAGAAGCAAACAGCAAACCCTTGCTTTTGTCTCTTCTCCTCCATTATCAACAAAGTCATACATATAAGTCATATAATCCTCTTTCTCGCCTCACCTCCATAATATTGATGTGACTGATATGGTTGTCATAGAGAATAACCCACACTTGACAGTTTGTAGATATGACAAGATTGGATTGGCACCATCGCTCTCTCCATTTCTCTGTCTCCACCGCCATTTAGACATCTTTGTCATATAGTCCATAACCCTGACAGCTCATAGATCTCGTGGTAAGGCACGATTTGAATCAGCGCTTTAACGTCTTCTTTCATCATCTGTACTGACTTGGTGATGATATAATCCACACCTCTGACAACTTAGAGATGTGACGAGATTAGATGGCATGACTGTTTTTCCATCCCTGATAACATATACAAAGACCCAATGATCTAATCCTGAGAGTTCATGAAGTAAATGGTACAATGTATATGACATGTTTATGTATATCACTACAAAACAAAATCGATCCTACAAATATCAAAAACATACTCAGATTCCAGTCTTTGATTTTTTTCTGTACTTTGCACCTTTTATTTTTGATGACTCTTTAGAAGCATAAAACTCATTCATTTATTTACTATTATGCTATTTAATGTTTATTTGCTTGACTTATTGTTTTATTTAGATGGAAGTTTTGGCCAGTAGACTACACTTTGGAAGTATTAGTTGAGCTCTGGCTAGCATTTTTCATAATAATAATAATAATAATAATAATACATATAGGATAATAATTTTTTAAAAATGCCATTGCAGCAATTCTTTTTTCATTGTCCAAGTTTTGCAAACCTGCAAATCGCCGAAGGAAAACGTTTTTTTTCTGCTTTTTTTCTGTACCCGCTGCCTAGCTCCCCACTCACACTCATATCTCATACCTCTTATTACCTTCAAACCCTAGGCTCAGCGAGACAAACTTACACAAGCAGCAAACATCAAACATCAAAGCAAGTCAATGTTTTCAGCACCCGTCAACACGGCCACAATCCGAAATGTGAAAAATGATCAGAGGGAGAGCATGAAGGGGGGAGTTAAAGTAAGGAAGTGGAAGAGTAAAGATACGGAGACAGAAAAATACAACAAAAGGTGAGCGATTTTAGATGGTGGGCAGCAATGTATTGATAAATAAAGACAGAGAAAAATTACCACCTTCATTATCAACATATACAAACCTAATAAAAAAAAACATTTAAATTTATTCCTGCGTTATTGTATGTGTGAAGAAACAAAAATACATAAATCCAGATGGCAGCATTTCATTCATATAGATAGTAGGAAAAGTTAAATGTGGCAAAATGACTGAAATAATAAAACTAAAATGGAAATCAAGTGATTTTGGAGAGTGAGGATGGAGTGAATGTGAGGTAACGATTGACAGGAGGCTCAAAAGAACTCCACATAATGATGCAAAAACACACAAAAGAGAGTGATGAGGGCAGACAGGCATCTAGAAAAATATATGACAGTGACAGAAAGTAAAGGAAACCAAAAGAAAAATGACACAAAGAGTTGAGACTTCCTTAATGACTCTTACTCCACTGAGTCTTACTTTACTTACTGACTTATCTGCACGAAAAGGCAAATTGGGGAGCATGGAGAACTTTCAGTAGGTTACCATAAAACCACCTATTGTTTTAATTTGGACCTTTCTGTGCTGTAAAATAGTGTGAAGTAGACTTGACATATTTCTTACTGTCAGACACACAGAAACAAGAGATTTAAGGGGCCGAGGGGTTCAGGTGGAAATGGAAAGAGACTTAATTCTGTCACAGAGGAGGACCATTCAAAGAAGAGTATATCCTTTGCTCTTGTTTTCTCTTTGAGTCTCTGTTCAGCACTTACAGAAACCCTCAGCCAGTGTGTGTGTGTTACACTTTTACAGTTGTCATGCATCTGGTATGTCTCATGTGTTTATGGCTGATTTAGTCTCTGAAACCTTTATTTCTTAACTCTGGAAAGAGACAGTGTTCATAATAGCACCCAATTGGCTGTTGTTGTTGTGTTTGTGTGTGCTCTGTGTTTTTGAACCCAGATAACAACAGAAACATGTTCATTAATGATTTCAGCATTGACAGACAATGTCTTTCTAGCCTTTCTGTGAATGAGACAAAGTAGATGAAGATTTAATGAGCCCTGAAGGGAAATTGGGTTGTTGTTGCAGCTGAAATACAGATACGAATATTAAAGCAAGTGCAAGATAATACAGAGGGATTAAAAGAGAACAGAGCACGATTAGCATTATCAGAAAGATAAAAAATCTCTTCAAGACAGGTGTACAGTTAATAAGTATGAAACAGTATGTGGGCTTACTCTACACGGTGTTGAAGGTCCATAGAAAAAAAATAGTATGTCATAATAATATAATGAAGTTGCAACATGGAAAAAACAGGATAGTCACCTGTGAAAATCTGGATAGTTAACTCTAACAGTTACTATTATAATTTCATATATGCTATATAAATATTGTTAGGGGTGTTGGATACTGGTTGCATGTACAGGAATGTTTGTTGTGCAATTGAACAAGGTTTACCAATGTTTATGGTTGTTTAGCATGGTCTTACAAGACCTATACTACCTGTGATGCACACCTAACTAACCAGTCATAAACACTTGGAATACACTGGCTAATGGTTAGTTAATTAAATTTTCCTGCAAGTTCCTGTTATGTTATAACGCCACGATTTTTCAGTTCTAGTGCAATATGTGTACCTGCACCCAAGAAAATAAAAACCTGTATTGGACAGACTCACACAGGTGCACAGTTCTGAAGGCTAAATAGATGCAGTCAATCATTCCAGCTAGTTAAACCTCTGCTCTGGTTGAAGCACAGCTACCCCGTTAATTATATCACCAAAAATAGTCTGACCAGTTGCAGCAAACAAAGATGTACAGTATGTTGTCCAGACAGCTGCAGCTCGAGGGAGATGTCAGTCAATATATACACGCCCCCACAGTCCTGAGAAGTGGTCTAATCAGGCACAAGTGAAAACACCTGTGTGGGGCAACCCATGCTGCACGACGACTATAAATGACAGCAAGCTGCAAGATTGAAATTGTATTTTCCAACTATATTATAGAGTCAAAAATGGCCAACATTGCCAAAAATCAACTTCATCCACATGCCAGCAAAGTGATCGTAGTCATTTGACGTGAGCTACCCGTTCTATTTTCTGCATGCAAGTGTTTGACTTTCACATAGCCCAGTCTTTACTAAGTCTTTTATGTTTTTGGTTTTACACACTGCTAATTTTCTATCCTTTGGCGCTTTACAGGGTTCCAAAAAGTTTGACAGCCAAATGAAATATGCTGCCTTTTTTATTCCTTCTTGAGGGTTTAGGTGATTTTAACAAAGGCTATCCAGAGTTTTGCTAACAGTGCCAGAGGTTTGTGCGAGTGTTTGAATGGGTGCCTTTTTGCTGGTGTACCCTGTCATTTGCAGCGTTGATGTTTGCAGTGACTGTCAATCCAGGGCCCAACCCGTGTTTCACAAAGCTTACAGCTCTGCCTGTCTTTGCTCTTTCTTTTCTTCTTTCTTTTTTCTTCCTCTATTCCTGGACCTTCTTTCTCTGCAATGCATTCATTCCTCCTGAGACGTCTTTGTCCTAAATGTGGCTCTCGGTTTCTCTCAATCGTTTTTCTTTTTTTTACAATTTGACAGCTTGACAGAAAAGTATGTTTGAACTGTCTCAAACTGTATTTTGACATGCGTGTGTATTTTAATCCTGCCGTGTCTGTCCTCTTGTCAGCGCTGCCTCTTATTTTGTTCTAAGATCATCTGAAAACAAATGGGTGCTAATCAGAGAGTGCCTCACCACTCAGTAGTGACAAAAACTGAACACGCACACACACAAACACACACACATACACGTATTTAGTTAAAAACTAAAACAAGTACAGTCCACAAACAAAGACACTCACATGGTATAGTGTGCTTGAGTATAGTAATGAGAGCATAAAATTGTGTGTGTGCGTGCACAGGCAGGCAAGGGAGTGTTTTTCAAGTGGCTGCTGATGGGTACAGAGGTTAAATATACCGTGAGCTTTTTTAGCCGCTAGTGGTGATTCGAGGGTCCTTGTTGGAGCCAGCTTGATTGCATTTCTGATTTGTGGGTGGGAAGGAAGAAGCAAAGTAGAGCTGAGAAAAGGACAGATGGCGCAAAAGTGACACAAGCAAACTGACAGACACTGCGCAAAGCCCCCAATTTTTTCTGTTACCTGAGAAAAAGCTGTTGCCACTGTTCATTTGCTTTGAACTTTAGTATAAAGAAGACAAACACCCAACTGGCACCTCTAGAATTACATGGACAGTTAGGTTTAAACAGTTGTTATATAGGTGAACCACTTTGTCCCATGTCATTTTAACTGCTACACAGAATTTTACATCAAACAGACTCTTGTTGTGGAAATAAAAGGGCTGCTAAAGGATTAATTTAAGAATTAATTCAATTCAATTGAATTTTATTTATATAGCGCCAAATCACAACAACAGTCGCCTCAAGGCGCTTTATGTTGTACAGTAGATCGTACAATGATAGATACAGAGAACAACCCAACAATCATATGACCCCCTATGAGCAAGCACTTTGGCGACAGTGGGAAGGAAAAACTCCCTTTTAACAGGAAGAAGCCTCCGGCAGAACCAGGCTCAGGGAGGGGCGGGGCCATCTGCTGCGACTGGTTGGGGTGAGAGAAGGAAGACAGGATGAAAGACATGCTGTGGAAGAGAGACAGAGATTAATAACAGATATGATTCAATGCAGAGAGGTCTATTAACACATAGTGAGTGAGAAAGGTGACTGGAAAGGAAAATCTCAATGCATCATGGAAATCCCTGGCAGCCTATGTCTATTGCAGCATAACTAAGGGAGGATTCAGGGTCGCCTGGTCCAGCCCTAACTATATGCTTTTGCAAAAAGGAAAGTTTTAAGCCTAATCTTGAAAGTAGAGATAGTGTCTGTCTCCCGAATCCAAACTGGAAGCTGGTTCCACAGAAGAGGGGCCTGAAAACTCAGTTGCCTCCCATTCTACTTTTAAAGACTCTAGGAACAACAAGTAAGCCTGCAGTGTGAGAGCGAAGTGCTCTAATAGGGTGATATGGTACTACAAGGTCATTAAGATAAGATGGGGCCTGATTATTTAAGACCTTGTATGTGAGGAATTATATACAATTATTACAGATGGCAGCAAGTGGGTAGTGTGATTGTGTTACATTATTTTCTAGTGTTATTGATTGTTATTGTTACTAAACAGCTGAATTCCCTTACAGTCATGATTGTTGTACTCGCAACAAGATCAGAAAAGTACTCGTGTGTTACATTCAGATAATGTTTTATTCACTACACAGTCATGGCAGGCCACACATAAATGTCCACACATAAATCTGGATGACAAATGTTCCAATTAGTGACTAACAACAAATTAAAATATTTTATTAAAAAGCAACTGCCCTAAGCAAAGAAAGCTTCAAATTGACATACATAATGTTGCCCACGTACAGCACTTGCTTCTGTGAGTGGAAAATAAATTAGATGAGAAAACAAATCAATATAAAGGAATTTTATTCACCGTTAATTTGATTGCAATGAAGTCTGACCTTGTAAATAATATTATATGTAATGATCTATGGGTTATGCACAGCTAACATATACATACACTTTCCCGGGTCAGAAACACACTCAAACACATCAGGGCAGCAAAACAAGAGGAGAGTGTAGCAGAAGTTTACACTCACAAGTCACTTTGTTAGGTACACCTTTTCCTCAGCTGGTTAGTTAACCAATCACAAGGTATCAACTCAATGCATTTAGCCATGAAGACATGGTCACCTCGACCTGCTGAAGTTCAAACTGAGCCTGAGAATGGGGATGAACGGTTTTTAAAGTAACTTTAAACGTAGCATGGTTGTTGGTGCCCTGTGGACTGGTCTGAGTAGTTCTGAATCTACTAACACTTTCATGCACAACCATCTTTATTTTTGACCATAGCAATGAGTTCACTGTACACCAAAGACTTCCAGAATTAAATTCAGTATGCACTTTGGGAACTGAAGATTTGTATCGAGGATGTTTAGCTTCCTAATGTGCAGCAACTGCTTGACGCTTTCATGTCAACATGGAAACAAATTTCTAGAAACTGGCTGAATTTTTGCCACAAAGAATGAAAGCAATAAGGAAGGCAAATTGGGGCGCAACTGAGTACTAGCAATGTACTTAATAAAGAGTTTATACATTCTCATATTTTTGGATAAGAAACAGGAATGTGACTGTCATTAAAAGTGATTATTTACATCTGATTCTGGCAGTCATTATATTCCTTAAGTCATCTAAAAAAAAAGAAAACTATGGAAGATAATTGCCCATTTTATAGCACAAGATTTGGTCTCCACCTTCAGATTTAGACCTTCAGCATAACCAGTGAGTAGAGTGTGATCACATAACTAAAAGGAACACCTTTTTATAAAACTACGCTCTTCGGCAAGCTTTTTTCCTGGCTAAATACAGAGAAATAAAAAAAGTCTCCTTCACTTTAAAATGAGCAAGGGAATCGTGGCTTCCAGTGAAATGTCGCTCTGAGAGCTTTTTGGAGCTGTTGGTATCTTTCTGAGTAAAGCCATTAAAGCAGTGGTGTATATTCACAGAGAGCATGGAAGATGAAGATAGATGGATTATCTGACTGGTAAAATCCCTTTGTAACCCAGAGCAGATAGAGCAGTCGGTGACAGACATTGAACCATGAGATAAGAGAATAAGATGAAGGGAAGGAGAAGGATTGGATGATGAGTGAGCAATAGGGAGACCAACAGAGGGTACTAAATGAAAATCTGTCTGAACTGATATTACCTATACATAAGAAAAAACAGAACCAATAATAATAATAATAATAATATGTAAATTCATATGTAATTTATGTCATGATTCATAAGAATTGCACTTTGAAGCAAACTCAAACACAAACGCAGTTCACCGATTGACTTACAGGAAACAGCTGCCACAATTGCTCAGACTGTCAATAAACTTTGAAGCAGTCTCCAGCAATAATATTTATGAATCTCTCTGAATGGAAGACAGAGGGAAAGTGGGCAGGCAGGTGAGGGAGGTCAACAGCTCTCTAGAGCCTGAAGTGCTGAATGTGAAGATGACCAACTGTGCGAAATCTGAAAGTGGAGAAGAAAATGTGATGAGCACAAGAGGCGTTCACTCGGAAATAATCAAGAGAAAGTCTAACTAGTTGTCCATGAGACAGCCAAAGATTCGAACCCGACACGGTGGTTTTATGGGCTGGATGATGAGGTGAGAATAAATAGGTGCCGCTGCCAATCCCATGCCAGCTGTAGCAACACGCCCGAGGAAATCCCCCAAGGTGAGGGAATGCCAGCCATGAGAGAGGGCGCGAGGTAGAATGTGAAAGATGGTGAAGCCAGGCCAGGACCCCCAGGTGCCGTGCCAATTCTGTGTTTTATTACTCTTCACTTTCTGTGTTGAGAAAGTCTAATAGTTCTTTGCTCTTTCTTTCCAGTGGTTTACTATTGACCTCATTGGCACTTTCTTTGACCCTTTCCCAAACTTATACTTCCCACTAACCTTTCACTATGGAGAGTCAGTGCTCATGCAATCACACTACAGCAAAGGGCAAGTAAACAGTGACCCAGCCTTACAGCGAAATGAAAGTATCAAGATGTCCATAGAAACTTCTCAAACTACCTCTGCAGTTCAATCCACTCCTCAACTGTCCTTCTGTAGCCTTGGCATTTTACACACACAGATAAGCTGAGAGTGTATTCACCTACAGTGACTGAACCTCTGTCTTACTTTTCCTTTAGGCAAGTTTGAGTGTTTGTGATTACTTCTTTACACCCTTATTGCTCCTGAAAGAAAACACAATTGGCTTCTTCTCTTTTATTCAGACTTTATAAGCACTATGTTTGCCCTTTCTCTGGTTCTAGAATGAGATCCCTGGGAAGATAGAAATAATAATTTTTGTTTGCAGTCCATTCACGCTGGGGTGTCAGAGAATCTTGTCCATCATCTGTTCAAGTGATAGTCACTGCTTCAACAGTCACACATGACCTTTGCTGTTTTTCATTTCTTGCTTTGACTATCTGTCTTTTTAATACACACTTAAACACACTCATTCTGCAACACAATATGCATTTTCTGTATATATATTTTCCAAAGAAACCCAGTAAACAGCAGATTCAGTAACAAACACACTCACACACATGCACTATTTATCAGGGGGAGCAATAAATGCCCATTTTTAAGACCAAGCCACCATATAAAAGCCTTGGATCACAGAAGTAATGAGTCCCTGTAGGCCAGTGATAACTCTGTGTTTATATGTGAGTGTGTGGGGGTGACTGTGTGTGGAAGGGGTAGCGAGAGAGAGTGGGGCAGACTGAATGGGACAAACACTAAAAGAAAGGCAATAATGTCTAAAAATGACAGACAAGGAAGGAAAAGAAGGTGATAACCAGAAGGAGAGAGAGAGAGAGGGGGGGAGAACACAAAGCACAAAGACATCATCGATGGCCTCTGTTTCATTTTCCATCTCTGCCAGCTCCATCTAATCTGAGCCCCTGATGTGTTTCTTCATTTGCAGTTAGTGGTTAAATTATATACCCTACACCCAGCTGTGGGCTCTATATTACTGTGCATGTGAGTCAAATGTGCCTTTCAGCACACTGATAGTGTGTGTTTGCGTGTGCCTACCTGTGTGTGTGTGTGTGTGTGTGTGTGTGTGTGTGTGTGTGTGTGTGTGTGTGTGTGTGTGTGTGTGTGTGTGTCTTTACAAGGCAGCACTCATGTGGGGTTATAAAAATATCCATAATATTCGCTGAGTGATTTTCTCCTTTAGGCGAATGAAGAGGAAATAAGCTCTTATAGGGAAATAGGTGTACATGTCCCATGCAGTGTACATAGAGAGAAAATTATTATCTCTCTTTGAACCTCATTTTTGTCCTCAGTAGTCGTGGAGTCTGAAAAAAACCCTGAACCAACTCCAGCCAACTGTAACTTCACGGCAGCAACCCCAATACACCTCCTGATGGTACAACAACTTCATCTGGAGCAGAAGTTGCCGGATGGCACTATTTCCCGCTTTGTTGCTAAAGTGTTAAAAGTAAAATATGCCCACTGTAATGCAAGTACTTTTTGTTCTGTCCATCATTTTTGCTTATATCCATCAATATATTTTCTTTGCTTTAATAAATTCTTTGCATGGTCTGATCATTGTATTGAAAGTCACTGTTTGCCAGATATTGCTACTATGAGAATAGAGTCTTTTTCTACCACGTCCTAGATCCTCAGAGGTGCTTACTGTTTAAAAAACAAATTAAAACAGACGCTTGACATAATAATTAATAAAACATATCACAAGTGTTTTCTAGAGTTATTCAGCTCAAAGTGAATTTGTGCCACCTGCACTCTGTATTTTGTAGAAAGAAGCAATTGATGATAGTACAAATTATGCTTACTGTATGCATAGGCCATGTTATGCTATGAGAGGAAGAGAGAGAGCATAACAGGAACACAACAAACTTGAGAAATACCAAGGGCTCAGAGGAGAGCTCGAGAAGATGTGGAGGGTGAAGGTAACGGTGGTCCCAGTGTAATCGGAGCACTAAGTGCAGAACAACATTGGAGATCTCTGTCCAGAAGAGCGCAGTCCTAGCAACAGTTAAGATACTGCACAGGACCCTCAAGCTCCCAGGCCTCTGGTAGAGGACCCGAGCTTGAAAGGGCTGCCCCTCTATGAGCTTGGTTTCTTCCTGTAGAGAGATTTTCCTTCCCACTGTCACCAAGTGCTCACCCATAGGAGGTCGTTTGATTGTTAGGGTTTCATTTGTATTATTATTGGGTCTATACCTTAAAATATAAAGTACCTTGAGGCAACTGCTGTTGTGATTTGGTGCAAAATAAATAAAACCAAATTGAACTGAATTTACTGTTCATTCAGACAACTGTTTTTTTCTACTCTGCCTTCTTCTCCAGTTCACCCGTCTTTCCAGTGTGTCATTTGTGCAATTGCTTTTGTAAAAGTCTTAGAAACAAATCAAAGATGAAACCAAGCCACATTTGTGATGGTTGTAGAAAAGATCTAAATGATTACAGGAGTTTTTACTTGAAGTATGCATTTGTTTTTGAAAAGCTGCTGTGGTAGATAAACAAGTATGGCTATTTTTCTTCTCATCAGTTTCAAAGAAATTGGATCTGGCCTAAACAACACTGTGCTATGTAACACTGCATTTCAATAATGAAATATGCAGTTCTGTTTATTCAGGTATTCCGGGCTGTATTTTGCAGACTGTGTTCATTCTCTGAACTTTAATGATGCATTTCAATAACACGGTCTTCAAACATACAATAGATTTTTTTTAAACTCTTGTCAACAGCTGAATTGCAGAATGCATTGATTATGAGAGACAACTGGTGCATGAAATTCTTGTCAATAATTCAAATGTAACCACATCAATTACAGTACAAGTGTGTTCTCTGCAGTCAAATACTTTGAGACGGTTTAAGTTTCTTAAGGTCGTTTTCTTGTCAATTTCATGCACACTAAAAGCTTCAGAAATAATTATACATATGTGACAAACACAGACTGACTCATGTGCATTTGGACACATATGTGAGTACAAGCAAACATTTAAGCAGGAAAGTGTGAAAGTGACACTTATTCACATTGAATTGCAGGAACAATCTCACATATACGTGCAAATGCAATGTTGTTTTTTATTGACATATGTGGGGCAGTGACAGTAAATATGGCATGAATAAATCATGTGACATTAATAATGTCACAACCTTGTTGTTGACATGATGGGTTTTAAATTCTACCTACCTACAGAAAATAACCTGACCATAATAACTACAGTCAGAACTACTACTTACCTGATCATTTTAGTGATCATTTGTCTAACCCTTTTTCCAGATTTTGCTAATGTTTTTGTTAAAAATATGAAAAAAAAACCAACACTGATTTCCTTCATCAGTGACCTTTATAACATTGTTTATCAAATGCTTACACTGGATATGACTTTAGCGGTTTATTTTAAAGATTTGTCAGATTAAATGCCATCTTGCTCCTGTTATAACGTGTTTTATTCATTCAATGTGAACAGCTTTGGCTAAAACGATCAAACCAACAAGTTAAGTCACTGAACTGCAAACACAAGCCGTTTCTATTTTGGAAATGGTTCCTATGATTAAATGGTGCTTAAATGGTGCTTCATTGGGACTACTTGCAATTAACTTGCAGGACTGAATAAAAGACCTTATTTTTAGTTTGAAAGCCTGACCCTTCTGTCTGTTGACTACTGACTGGCTGACACACCTGCAGCAAAGTTACTTCAAAGCCCTTTTCTGCTTCCTGTGAAGGGAATATCTCGTTTTCAATTCTTTTTTTTTTTTTTTTGGTGCCCGTTTCTTCCCTCTTTATCCCTCTGAAACAGAATTTTCAGTCATACATCTTAGCTATGCTGCTCACAGTTGTACATATAAATCAAAATGCACTGCAGCTCAAAGAAAAACAAAGATCTACAGACTTACACTAAATAAATTCAAATATGTAATCACTTATGTATACATCACATACTGCATAGAGAGTCCAATGTATATGGATTAGATAAGTCCATATGAAGACAATAATGGTAATATATTAACCCTTTAAGACCTACCATAGAACCAAGTTCGCCAGAGCTTATATTATATTTTTACATGCTGTGGAGCCATTTTTGGGAGCATTTCAAGTTGCTATACATCAATACAACCATTATAGCCCAAACTTTAATAATATGTCTGCATTAGGTGCATAGTAATTACATAAATTGCAAAAAAGTGCAATAAACTACAAAAAAATTGAAAATCGTTTTTGTTTTTTTAACATATATTTCTAGTTAGAGAAATTTAAGAGGCTTATCCCTCAAAACTGTAAATACAAAAAAGTTACACAAACTAGTTTCCCACCACAGGAAATTTATTTTGAGTGTCTTCATAGTTTTATTTTTGAAATACACCAATTTTTATATACTGCAGGAAAAACGAAAATAAATATTATAGTGCAAATTTGCAAAATAACAGCATATGCATCAAAATAAACTATTTCCAGCAGTGCAATAGGAGTCCTAAGCATCCCAGAAACGACACAGAAAGTCATAAAGTCAAACATAACTTTTTAAAACACATAACAAGTAAAACACAAGCTCATAAGGCCCCGATCGTAAAAAACTACATTTCCGCAAAATGACGTCACTTCCGGTTTCGGGCAGGTCATGCGGTCATGTGATAGTTCGCGCTGATGGACGTAGGAAGTGTTACAAACAGCTGATGGATCGGCGAAGCGTGTTTCTGGAATATCATGTTTTTGTTGCTGCAAGTGATTTTTATGCAGTTTTTGCAAAGCTATATGTGGAAGGAAACTGTGACCTAGGACAAGCTGATGGCATAAGATGTAAGTACAACTCCTCCAGTTTCATATGCAAAAAAAATTATTGCGCTAGCTTACCTGGTTGCAGAGCTACCGGGATTTAAAAATAGTTACGCAAAACAGAGCGTGCCGCTCCGATCGGCTGTAAAGGGTTAATGTGACATACCAAGCACGTCTTACACTGCACAAGCATAAGTAAAAAAAACAAACAAAAAACAACTAAATATTCAACAGAGACATAAATGGTCCATGTAGTTGTCGTAATGGAATCTTGTAGGGATAGAAATAGTAGTTGTGACATTTCTGAAGGTCATGGTGGGCAGACATTATCCGGACATTTCTTGGAATAGCTTTGCAATGAAATTGTCTCATTCTTCAGGATGATTACCCAGAACTGAAATCCTTGTTTATTTTATAAATGCACTTACTTTGCTACTCTCTGTGTCATTTCAAAAAATTTCCTACTCAATTTTGTGTTCCTTTGCCTTTGCAATTTTTCAGTATGCGTCATAATACATGGATGAAAATCCCACCTTGTCTTCTGCTCTTCTCTTGTGATGTCTACTCTCTTACCTGCCCCCACCCCACCCACACCATCACCCTCTCTGTGTGACTTCTCAGATTAGGCTTGAGAAGGCAAATAACCAATATGGGAAATGTGTGGAAATGCAGAGGTCATTAAAAAGCCAATTACCCACAGGTTCAGTGCTACAGAGAGGAAAGTGGGGAATAGCAGAGAGCAATCGTAAACCCAGTGATATATGGAAGCCAAATAGCTGTGTGTGTGTGTGTGTGTGTGTGTGTGTGTGTGTGTGTGTGTGTGTGTGTGTGTGCATGTGTGTGTGTGTGTGTGTGTTTGTTGAAGGGTTCTCATTTGTGCACATGAAAGCTTGTTATAAAAGTCTGCTAATATGCAGAGGCACTTTATGTGTCTTTACATTTCACTGTTTCTTCTTGTTGATCAGTACTTAAGTATGCATGCCCCAAAAAGTAAATGTGTGTGCGGGCTTGTGTGTATTGCATGTATTTTTGTTTGCAAATCAATGTCCCTGTGTGATGCAGGTGTTTATTACACTGTCATACATCAGTATCGCAGGGAACAATATGAAACTTTATTATCATTTTTCACATTCACTTAACAGTCTGAGAGTCATGTATCACACACTCATATGCGCAGGGCTGTATTTTTGAAATAAAGCACACACACATACTTGTGCAATGAAAAGTACACACACACAGAGACACACACAGACACACACACACCTACTCACACGTACACACACACCTACTCACACGTACACACACACGCACGCACGCACGCACGCACACACACACACACACACACACACACACACACACTTTTGGGGGACTTGAGGTTGTAAGTTAGAGACCAGTATCTTTGTGCTCTCATCTTTTGTGATTGTACCATACCACACACACTAAATGCATTACATCTTAAAGACTTATGCTTCAGCAGGAAATCTACGTCATCACTTACAACATAGCGGGAAATGCATCGTAACCCTATGCTGTAACCTTCTACATAGCCAGACAATTACCACCCAAGAAACGTAACTACATGTCGGGTTAGCACAGCCCACAATCAGTGGGTCAGGGTAAAGAGGGGTTTCCAGTCATGTTTTAAAATACAATGTAGATTTCAGACAGGAGCATAAATTAGGTATTTTAGTGCAGCATGTGTTAGCACGACGAAATGGATATGCTGAGATGCAAACTCCTTCATCCTGTAGTCAAACTTAGACACAGAGAATAATCATATAATTATGCTTGTCATATATACACTGGATAACAGTAAAATAGCACTGAACTTCAATAATTTCATTAAACTTGAATAAAAAGGCCAGACTGAGTTTTGACTTGGAGATGAGTGAAATTACTTGAATGAATATAAATCTGCCGCTTATTCAGGTTTGAAAGGAAATTCATTTGGATTCAACAAATGATCTCAGATTTGCTTGATTTGGATTTTGGACCATTTATTGCTAAAATAGACACCTTTATCTATCAAACCACAGTGTGCCCAGGTAAAACCCCAATAAATACATTTGATAGCTGACAACCTATAATGTATAGAAAGACTAAACATGTAAAAGAACTGGACTTCATTAGTGGCACTACCTTTGATGAGTTAACAGTGTTAAAGTATCTTTGGGATTTTGCTGTTTTAAAACAGATGACAGGCTTATGTGACTTAATGTACACAAGAATTTAGTGCAGGTCTAATTTCAGTGAGTGAGAAAAATACTTTAACAGGAAGAGATTTAATTTCTTTCTACATTTTTTTAAGTGGTCAGCCTTTTTAAGCTATCATTTTCATCCATTGTGTCCTTCACGGAAGCTTCAGTTTTCAGTATTTCTCATAAATTGCATCCTTTTTTTTCTTTTCTTCTTGATTTGTAAAAACACCTCAGGGTGGCACACATGATTTTTTGCTGTACTTTGCCTTGAGAGCTCACACGCATACATACAAACACATCTACACATGGATGGAAACATGGGATAAGAGCAAAACAGAAGCACATAAGCCAGCTTCCCTGACTACTGACACCTATGGGTGTCAGTAGTCACATGTTCAATTTTCGATCTCCTATAGGTCAACACTCCCATCACCTGTTCAGCAAGGGCTTTTGGGATTTAGAGTTCCCTCAGGTCAACTCAAAATCCTTGCACAAGGTTTTACCATAGCTACTTTTGTGTGTGTGTGTGTGTGTGTGTGTGTGGGGGGGGGGGGGGGGGGGGGGGGGGGGGTGTTTGTGAGCAAGTATGAGAGAGAGCGAGAGACTGCATTGATTACGTAAATAGAGAGATTGCTCCAAAAGTCCTGATCAATAATGCCAATCTCCTGTCTTTACCACTTAATCAGGAAAGGATTAAATCACCTTCTCATTGGCCTGCAGGCACATGTATATGTATATGAGATGCCTTATTAATTTTCTACTTAATAGCTAAAAGCTCTGTGCCTCCACATTCTGAATATACATGTGTGGGTATGCATATTTCTACATTTGTCTAACTTTAATTTATAAGGGACAGCATTTTTGCATTAATTAAATAAATTAACTAAAATATGTTTTGTAACGCTCAGTTTCTTCTGAATCATTATTTCTATGATTAGCAGGTGCTTAATTAAGAAGTAAAGTCTTCCTGATTATTAAGGCAATAAAAAAAAGGACTGAATAGATGCACACACCTCACCTGCCACACAGACATGGATTGATGTCAACACGTGAATATGTAGATGTGAGATTGTGTAAAAATTCAAAGATGCTTCAGAGACGCAGCTGCTAACAACACATTGTGATCCAGATAGTTTCACTTCATGCTTCTTTATCTCAATATACACCTGTGTAGTTACACCACCACAGTCCTCCTCACTGTTATCCAGCTGGCAAGCGTAAATAACAATAAAATATGCAGGGAAATTAACTTCAAATACAAATAAACTTCACTTTACCTAATACAAGAATAAAACAAGGGAACTTACACACAACACCTTATATAGAAAGCAAGCTGTATTTCAATCCAATCAAATTAAGTCATTAGCGTGGTATACCTCAAGCTATTCACATATTGTGGAATAAGGTACAAACCCAGTTCCAAAAAACGTTGGGATGCTATATTTGCGAATCTCATAAAGTCATCTTTTATTCACTATTGAAACATTACATTTGAACTGAGAATATGTCTGGATATTGCAAAAGTAAGTGATTCTGAAAAAAAAAAAGAAACGGCTGGAGAAATATATTGGAACTGGAGCGTTTTGGCAGAACAACAGTAGCACAAATAGGTATTAAAAGAGCATCTTAGAACTACAGTGTTTCTCATGGATGGATAGAGGTTCACCAGTTTGCAAAAAACTACAAACTGTACAAACTGTGGAGCAATTTCAGAATAATGTTCCTCAACATAAAACTGTGAATATCTCAACATCTACAGTATATAATGTCATTAAAAGATTCAGAGAATCTGGCGAAATCTCTGTGTGCAAAGGACCGGGCTAAAAATCTGTATTGGATGTCTGTGTTCATAAGACCCTCAGGAGCCACTGCAGTAAAAACAGGTGAGATTCTGTCATGGACATCACTGAATTGGCTCTGGAGGAACTTCCAAAAATCATTATCTGTGAACAAAGTTCGCTGTCTCATTCACAAATGCAAGTTAAAGCTCTATCGTGCAAACAAGAAGCTATATATGAACACTATCTGAAAGGTAATTTCAAATGCAGCTAGACAAAATGGAAAACTGTTCTATGTTGAAATTTGAACTTCTTTTTGGAAAACATAGACGTCAGACTATAAAGAGAGGAAATTGCCTAAGGAACTGCAATATTGCACAACTGGAAAAAAACATCATCATTACTATAAGTTATATAAAGGTTGTAGAGCAATAAATGCTCCCATCCAGATATTGTCATTTTTAAGGAAGGCCTTGCACGTTTCAGCAAGACAATGCTAAAATACTGCATTTATTACAAAAGCATGGCTTTGTAATAAAAGAGTCCGAGTGCTAAACTGGCCTCAGAATCAGAATCAGAAAGGGTTTTATTGCCAAATGTTGAGCAGGTTTACAACATTAGGAAATTGCTGCGGTACTTGGTGCAAACATACTGTCATATGGCCTGCTTGCAGAGTTTGCACCAATGGCACATCATGAAATGAACATTATTTCAAAGACTGTTAAGCGCATACAATCCTTTATCATACAAGAGTGGGACAACAAATACACCATGTGGTATCTTCAGTTTCCAGATGTTTGTGGTAAACATGGCCCTGTCCTAACTCATCTAAGATGTATTGTGGCCATCAAATTCAACATGACATTTGTTTTTTTCTTTAAATGGTACATTTGAACAAAGTTTAAATTCTGGATGTGTTCTCTATGTTCTGTTTAGAATAAAATATATACTTTTCTTTATATTTTATGTAGCGCCCCAACTTTTGGGGGATTTGAGGTTGTAAGTTAGAGACCAGTATCTTTGTTCTCTCATCTTTTGTGATTGCACTATACCAGCTATATCCGCTGAATTTGATAGTTTTGTAGTGTTTTCTTAAACACACATAAAGGAAAGGACATAATTCTGCAGCTAAAATATACCATTGTTTAAGTTCTGATCACTATATTCAGTGACAATATAATAACAAGTCTTGTAAAGATACAGAAGAGCACAGTAGGTGTATAAAAAAAAGTTGGCAGAATGTTAAGATAAAGTACAAAAACAGCCACAGTAGCTTCCTGACAGACATTTCGAGGCCACATGTGGACATACGCTGTCTCACTACACCATCAAATCAAATCTCTATTGCTGGATTTCAAAAACTCAGTCAAAATTCCAAATGTATACCACACTCTTAGATATTAAAAGAACAGCAAGAGATATCTTGCTCAGAGCTCAGAGCTCGTCTTAATCCAAAAGATGACAGACACAAAACACCCGATAAGAAGAATGAAAGAGAGATTTAAGAGCTACACAGCATGCTTTGAGCAGAGACCCCAGGGAGCCATTTGAGCACATCTTACTGTGAACATCTTGCATCAACGTCATGTTTCAACAGGAAATCTGGGAATGTAACTGATCTATTAAAAAGCGATTTAGTCTGCGCCTCTCTCTGCTTTGTTGCGACTTTTATGTCTCAACCTCAAAACCCCATTGTTTTGTGAAAAGAAAAGTTTGTCATGGAGATTATGTAGATTGAAGTTCTTATCTTTCTTTATGGTACTGAGACTACTTTTTGCCCTTCTTGTTGAGGTGTAGACGACATGAAAATGACATGTTATTGCATCTAAAGGACATGCGTGACCCTATCTGTGCTATTTTACCAAGACTGATAGAACTGGCTGCCCTGGGAATCGTACAGTTACACTCCCAGGTTTTAGAAAGGAACACAATCTCAGCAAGCTCTTGTTTTCTTTTTGAGACAAAGTTGCCAGCATTTGCTTTGTCATCAGGATTTTTCCTGCTCCTTTTGCTTCTACGTATTGGTAAAGTGTCAACGTTGAGCTTTTGTGTTTTGTGCAAATGAAGAGAGCTAGCCAGCCGCAATGTAAACCAATGTAAAAGCATTATGGAAGCTATTTGTGAGGTCTGTGAAGAGTGACAAAATTCCCTAGGCACATACAAACAATTCTGCAAGTACACACACATTCAGACACACCACCTGCTCCATTTGCTATAATAGGTGTAAATGAATTAGATTTTGATGCTTTAAAAGCTTCTTTCGGCCTGGTGTTGAAAGTAAATGTCACTCTAATGGTGAGGCGTCTGTTTGTACAAGCCACTGATGATAGAGAGAGACAGAAAGACTGAAGCTGGGAGCTAGAAGAAAGGCGAATGGATTATAAGTGGATTTCAAAGAAGGTTACAGACAAGGATGGAGTGAAAAAGGTATAGAGGATAAAATGGTAGGAGCACATATTCACTTTTAGATGGATAAATGAGTTGTTTGCATTTATGGCTTAGCCCATTGCCCCAATAATGGCACTTCAATTATTGATTTGCCACTTACCAGATTACTGCAAGGATAAGAGACAGTGAAAAGAGATGTAAGGGTGGGGACAGAGCCATCGCTCATTCTCCAGCAAGGACACAAAGATTTCTAAAAAATTGCATAGAATCTACACTATGCAATCTAAAGTATGCTTCAACTTGCAGTGAATATCCACGTCAATATTTATGAACACAGACAACAGAACAACCCCTTGCAGCCTTTTAAAGACATGTGATTGAAAGATCAATAAATATTAAGACAGTGACAAATATGAGGATATATAAACAATGTTACAAAGACAAAAGGGAACAGTAACAAATGAGGAAAGCAGAGGCATAATTTTATAAGAAAATAACTGAATAAAAAAAATACACTGAAGATTTGTATAAAGGTGAGGGGAAATAGCTGTAAAGTTATCCTGTTTGAAAGATCAATGAAGTCTGCATAAAGCTTATTTATGATGCTGCATCTGTGTACCATAGATGCACAGATGGTGCATATGCTAAAAAGTGAGTTGGACATGGAAAGGGACAACATCAGCAAACAGGAGCAAAGCTTAAAGTATCAAAAACAAAATGAAAAGCATGGAGAGTGGCCACTTCTGCTCTTTAGCTGTGTCCCAAAACGTAGGCTGCATCCTTCGGAGGACCCGGCCTTTGCGGCCTACGTGGGCCGGGTCCTTCGAAGACCAAGAAGGCCGGAAGTGCGAGGCTGTGAAATGGGACAGTCTAACCTTCA
Organism: Maylandia zebra; assembly: GCF_041146795.1. NCBI lineage: Eukaryota > Metazoa > Chordata > Actinopteri > Cichliformes > Cichlidae > Maylandia > Maylandia zebra. The sequence goes on along the minus strand of NC_135171.1, from coordinate 30,531,161 downwards.
GATTTGCGTCACCGCTGTGTCGGTGGAGTTTAACAAACTCGGCCGTCTGCTCATTGCTATCTAAAATATAACAGGACACTGGCGTAAATTCTTGACCGTCAGTTTAATCAGTTTTCTGTTTGACATTTATTCAGCTGTGTGAAAATCCCGGAGGAACCCACCCGATGGATTAATAAAGTTTTATTGAATCTAATAATCTAATAACTTTGATCTCAGCCAAACCGATTTACTCCGGAAGCAATAAAACACCAAAAAAGGCCAAACAATTAAATTTTTAAGTTATCCGAGTGACTTATATATCGTGTTTAACCTGAATAGCGAAAGACGGCAGGGTCTGAAAACAATGAAGCCGGGAGTCCGCTGCTCTCGCAGAGTGACCATTGAACCCCCGGCTAGATATCGAGCGGGTGGGTAACAGACGTCTACGAAATCGTCGGAGCACTTTTGCAAATATGCGATGTCTTGATAAACCAAGCAGATATTTAAAGTTTACACAGCTACTTTCTTGCCTGAAAATATGTTTAAAAAAAGTTTATTTTGTGACCCAGAAAGAGTAATATTAAAACTTAGTAGCGGCCGCCAGTGTTGGAAACTGAAATTGGCTGGGCCGCGCTATGAATTCTGGGATATGGTGGGCCACCAAGGACACACCAGACCCACAAATGTGACAAATGTGTCCTTCAAATTCGGAGAAATGAAGGACACATTTGTCGGCCGCATTTGAAGGAGTCGACGAATTGGGACGGCCTTCGTCGCCTGGCTGTGACGCAATCGGCCTTCAAATGCGGCCTCCGAAAGATGCAGCCTACATTTTGGGACACAGCTTGAAATTGGCTTGGACAGCCTTCATCGTCTGGCTGTGACGTAATGCGGCCCCCGAACGATGCAGCCTACGTTTTGGGACACAGCTTTTGTATGTTGCCATGTCTCTATAGCTAGCAGAAGGACAAACGATAGCACAAGGAGGAGTCTGCCCACAGACAGTTTTTTGTGACACTGCCCCCAAGTGACAGTACACTACCACAACATATTGGTCCGCAAAATCTGTCCATTAGCCCTGCATTGAACCAATGCAAAAACATAGAAATACCTTAAGGAAATATTTGCAACCACTTTCAACTTAAAGATCAGTAAATCACAAAACCATCAAGAAGAAGACAAGATTCATGTCCTTTGTAGAACTTTATTTTTGCTCACAGTCTGGCTTGTTTTCATGAGGCGCTTACTTTTGTTTCCCTCGTTTATTCTTTTTGTTTTTACTTGCTGTTCAGTTAGGTTTGGACATAAAAACTTGGCTGGGTTTAGGAACAGAATATGGCTTGGCTTAGAATAATTTAAAAAGTTAACCTGGCATGTTGAAAGATAATGCTAAAATCTGTCCAGTGCATATGATGCCAAGGTTTCCACCCGAGCGTAGGTGGGAGTGAGTTTGGACTCAGTTATTTCCATGCAGTATCATAATTCTGTGTTTGCAGTTGACAAGAAATTTAAACTTATATGCCTATTTTAAGTTGTTAAAATAATTAAATATATATCAGCCTTTTAAGAAGCAAATAAGCATGAAGAACTGGGGGATTTGAAGGGCAAATGAGGCTTAACCTAAAAGGTGATGCAAAGGCAAATGGCAGGGCCCGGTTGGGACATTGAAGCATTGAACATATGGGTTTGCCTCTTTGTATGTGTGTTCATAGTGTTTTCTTTAAGTGATAAACTTAACAATAATGAAAATTATGCTATTTTATATTGTAGCATATTTTGTCATAACTATAAAGCCTGTCTACATCAAATATTATGTTTTTTTATTGTTTCTTTGCTCATTTCTTTTCTTCTTTCCAGTGTCTCTCACTCTCCATGCAGTCTTACTTAACTCTTAACTCACATATTAAAATACTGCTTTATCTCCCTCCTTACTTAGTTGAAAGGAGAAAGAGGAAACTACAATGATCGCAATGAATAAAGGGTTTCTCTCAGTTTAAAGCTGCTTTTAATGATATGCAGAATCTAACAAGTCTCTAGTAAATGATAACAAGTAAGAGTGTGGGAGGCTTGTGTTCTGAGTATTTTCCTTTGGGCCCCACAGACAACAGAGGTCGCAATTTGTCATTCTACATGTGAGATTGTTTCTTATTTTTAGCCAGCAGCCTACATGCTTCACAACCATTTTTATGCCCTTTTAAAGGAGTGACTCTCTTGTCACCCCTTGCAAACAGTGGAAAGTCAGTGACACATAGAAAGCATATTCTCTCACACATTTGATTTTTTTCTTTTACACATATGCAGTTTGGTGAACAGTGAAACATTGTCCTCTTTTTACACAAGCCAGTTTCTTGTTAAATAAGAGTTGCCCAATAATATCATCGAAGGAAAGTGCTCTACTTCTCTGAAACATGAACTATAATAAAACCTTTGACAATTACAAAACTGTAGCCATTTTATGCAGAAAAATACTGAAGTACTAAAAAAACCATTAAAGAATCTTCTACTGTACACTTGTCACTGTGGTGTATCTCTGTGAGAGTGCAGCAACCTGCATGTTAACTAGCCAGATTTTATTATTGCTGAGCTGTATGACTCACCTTTGATATTTATCTAAGAACCTCCTTGTGTCCCATGTTTTCTCCCTCACACTCATACACATATAGATCACCATATAGGAGCTGCCAAATTCTTAGACCCCACAATCTTAACATTTTGGCAGCTTTTGATTGTACATTGTACTGGAACTGTCGTTTCCCTACACAGGTAAATCATAATCTTTTATTTTATGCCATGACAGGCTGAACTACAAAAAAAGTAACATAAATAATTCAACAAATATGATGTTAAATATGTCAAATATAATTTGAGTCAATCAAATCTTAAGTTAAGCTCCTGTTAAATCAGAATATATCCTTAAAATGATCTTCTATGATATTTTCATACATTAAATACAAATTGTTTTGATTATTTTTTTATACCTGTCATTAATTCATAGACTTAAAATGGCTAACCAATCAGAGTTAATAATATCATTTTTTAGTGTAATTTAGTACAAAAAACAATTAACCACTATATTAAAATAATATAATACTTCTCTTAGTGTTAAGTATCATTATTTACAATATTTTGAATGTGATCACATTACAGTGCAGATGCATAGCAGCACCAGGGGTTAAATACTTTGCTCAAAGGCACTTCAGCCGCTGACAGACACAGTCGCGGCGTCTGCTGCCCTTTGATGTAGACTGCTTTTGAAAAGTAAAAGTGAAATCTCAAACTCTCAGCAGTATTTGTGAAAACAGCTGGTCTCATGCGGCAATATGTGCTGGAACGTTTGTTGCACTGAGTTGACCCAGTTATTTTGATGTACGTGTAAGCGTTCGAGTGTGCTTATGTGTGCGTGTTGACACGGTAGACCGATTCATCAGTTTTTGTCACGTTAACAGATTGACCTCACACCTGGGAAACAATGTGTGAAATGATGGCTGTGTGCACTTGTTTTTGTGTGTCATAGTGTGTCTGTGTTTGCTATGACATTTGTGACCGAATGAAAACATCATTGTCGGTGTCTTAGCGATATTTCATTGTATCAAAATAGCTTTTTATAGGCGTCTGGGGCATCCATTTTGTTTGTGTTTTGTTTGGATGACATTGTTCCATATGTGTGAATATACAACGATAGGTGGATGCCGACCCAACTCTCTGGAGTGGGGCCTCAGGGGTTCTACTTCATTCCTCGGGTGCTCAATTAGATTGGGATAAAGTGTGTTTGGAAGCCAGGTCAACTCTTTGCGTCTAGTGCTTCGTGAGCAGTTTTTTCAGTGTTGTGGGACACACTGGTGCGTCACGTTTCTAACTAATATCCACAAGAAAGTCAGGACACAAGATTTCCCAGCAAAATGTAGTAAAATAATAAATTCGTTTAACCTGTGAAGGTCTTTAATATTGTGCCTTTTGTGTTTGTGGATACATTGTAACACTTCTGCTTCCTTCACACAGAGAGTTGTCATAGTGAGAGAAGTTTCTGGGTAACAGACATCACACGTATTGCTTGAGTGTCAGACTGACTCAAGTCTGCTTTAAAAAACAAACAAACAACAAAAAAAGCAGATAAACAAAAGTACCTGTGGAAGGAGCTTTACAGAGCATCAAAGGACAAAAAAAGGAGTATAGAGAGAGTGTGTTTATGTGTGAGTTTGTGTGAATAAGAAATGTAATCAGAGCCAGTTCGCTGTGGAAAGACCTGTTTAGAAACCCAGGCTAGATTAATTTTGCATGCACGCAGGCAGCGTACACACACAAACCGTCATTTAACTTCAGCAGTGAGACACACACCTCAGCTGTCAGGCAGGCCCACATCAAATTACCGTAACTTCAACAATATCAATACACACAGGCACACATAAACCATCACATTAACCATCATACTCTCAGACTTCCACAGTGCCGGAGTGGATTAGTTCCATTGAGTTGAAATGGATGAAATGTTTTGAGGCATCAGTCGTTTTCAGGCACCTCTGTATGTGTATTTGTGTTATTCAAGATCAGAATTCAGATAAGATTAAGGTTATGGTAATCTTCAAGGAATTAAAGTCAGTGACAGTAAACGTCAGTGTCCTTTGTGTATGGGTTTGCCCTGCCATTACAATCTATTGTCTTCACATCATTTCACTGCCTTTAAAATCAAGTATTTGAGTTATAAAGTATGAATTTCTCTCATGAAAATTATATTTGTGAATTGGAATCTTAGGAGGTGAAATCGAGCAAACAAATCTTTCTAATGGTTCTGTTAGGCTGCTAGAACTAGCTCTCACATTGTGACTGTACTTCAGTCAGCCAAGAGATAGCAAAGCCTTTCAATTTAGACTGTTAGGTCAAATTACACACCGAGCAGAAAGTGGGCAATCACTTTTAAAATAATTCTTTCTTTGCAGTAGAGCTGGGCGATAGAACGATAACGATATGTATCGCGATATAACTTTTACTCGATAGAGAAATTAAGCTATCGCGATAGACCTCGCCGCTCTTGTCCTCTTAAAATAAAAAAATAAAAAATAAAATAAAAAAAAAAGGTCAGCCAATCCAAACTAAGTAGCGCAGAGCCGAACCAATCACAGCCGCAGCGTCACGTCGCGTGACTTGTTACGTACAGCACAAGTGCCAAGCCGCACGTGTGTTTGTTTGGGAAGCAGCCAGTGGGTAATGGAGCCAGCGCATAATGGAGGACATGAGTGTGCCGACTAGAAAAATCAACCGAGCGTGACCGAAGAGAAAACAGATGATGGTTCCAATGCCGGAGAGATTGTCGAACGGAAGAGCCATAGAAGTTCCGTAGTGTGAAGGTGTTTCGGCTATTTCAAGTCTGACAAAAAACAGAGTAGCGTGCACTGTAAATTGTGCCGAAAGCAAGTCTGGAAATACAATAAACTGGTGCATGCGTCACACTGCGCGCCACGTTATTGTTTCGGTGAAATGAATTTCTACAATACTGTTACTGTTAATTCTACTCTCTGCAGTGTTTAAATGCTTACATATACACACAGTTACTGTCCCTCCACACATACGACTCGGTTCTGCTTCTATGCCGCAGCTTTGTTTACTTTTTCCCACCGAGGCTTCTAGACTTCTGATTGGCCAACATTTCTGCACGGTTAGGAATCTAGCGCCACCTACTGCTTTGGCATGTTCATAGCAGCGTTTTCTTTCATTTCTCCCTTTATGTGTGGACGGGATTATTTTTTTAAAACGAAAACGGAAAATCTCCGTTTTCAAAAATACCCGTGTACGTGTGGACGTAGCCTCAGTCTCTGACTGGAAGCGCTAATTCGTCATTCGGCTTTTGTCAGACTAAAGTAACTGTTAAAACTGTTTGAAAAGCTCAGCTATACAACAAGGAGAGATTGAGAATTTCCTTTTAGTTCTCAGTTTATTTGATATTGACAAAAGTTAGTCAGTTTTGTCTGTTCTTCTGTAAAACAAACTAAGATTTATTTTTAGAATTAATATTTTGTTTCTAAGTGGAATTGACAATTTAGTCTGTTTCGTTTGTTCTATTTTGAAACTTAAACGCTTTAGCGGCTGCCTTTTGTGTAGTTTGCAATATTTGCCTTTATTTATCTGAAAAAGTCTCATGTTCCTTAAGTACATCTACCCTGTTGAACTTATTATGGGAAATAAATATTTAAATAAAAACAAGCTGCTGATTATTTCACATTTTACTTGTGAGCAACGGCACATTTAAATCTTACAAATATAGTTATTTGGCTTATATCGTGATAGATATCGTTATCGCCTGAAATGAAAAAAACATATCGTGATATGAAAAAATCTCATATCGCCCAGCTCTACTTTGCAGCTTCTTCAATCTGGGAAGCACTGCTGTGCCAGTACTGACTTTCAGTTTGTCCAGACACCATCACATTTGCCTCTTTCCTTCACATTACTGTTTCTTTTCTTCCTTTTTAGATAAAACATAGATATCATCTTCATATCTTGAGTCTGCATGAGTTTTCTTTTCCCCCACATTTGGGATGCGAATGTATGTGACCGGTCTTTAGCAGCATACATAAAAATGATTAGGTGAAGCGACAACGTCAACTCTGGCCACTATAGTAAAGATGGAGGGGCAACATATTAATTTCCTCAAACTACTTTAAATTCATTGAAGAGAAGGCATCAACTTGTTGGAATACGTAATTAAACACTAATTGATGCATATTTATGAGTACAATATTGTTTTTTTTTTCTTCTAAATAACCTAAAGAAATGACTCACTGTATTTTTAAGCTCCCATATTTCTTCGTACTTTGATTCAGAACATTTTCATACATGCACAAGAACTCACGTTAGAAATGCACAGTCACATCTGCTTGATTCAGTATCTCTTCTTTCCCTTTTCTTGCCAGTATCCTAGTCACTTCAAACTCTCAGTCCACCTGATGGCAGTCAGCCAAATGGAGGAGGCCAACCCATAAAAGCTCCATCCTGCTCCATAAAGCACTGACTAAAACACACTTAAACAACGAGCCAACAGAGAAAATGTGTTTTACGTCTTAGTTCAGAACCCCAGGGTGTGGATACATTAAGACATTGATATACAGTTCTGGTGAATTAAAGACCCTGAGGTTTTTTGTTTTTTTTTTGCTTTATCAAGCATCTGGCGAATGTCACACAAAGCTAGTCAACTGTGTCCCAGCGTTTTAGTATTTAGAAATTAATTGTGTGTTCAACAGAAATTAGCCTACAAAGTCATGTTGCAGCATGTTTCTGTCATTGCTACATTTACAGGATAAATCCATCAAGAAGATGTTTATTTGTGCAGCAAAAGTAATAGTGGTACGACAACTGGGTTGACCTTTTTTATGTGCTTAAACAAAAACAAAACAAGTCTAAATGAATAACCAAGTAATTCTCAGGGTTACAGCTGGTTTACTTTGTGGATATTTGTGCTGCAGCCTAAATGCAGTGGTACACATAACAAGATGTTAATGACACCTTGAAAATTATTTGAATGGTATGGAGCAAAGCAACCAAAAGAACCAGTTATCAGAAGTGGCAGATTAAGTCTGAATTCCGCATACCCTGGAAAATGTTTTTCACACAGTATTGACTTAGGGCTGTTCGATATAACGATATATATCGGATGACGATATAAAAATGTCTATCGTTTCTTTTTACGCTATCGTTTGTTTCGTGGTGTCGCAAAATAAACTGTTTACGGCAATATTTTTTCATCGTTTTGATGGTCACTGTAGTGGCTATATTAATTTCTTAACGTTCTCTCTTTCTCTTTCTCATATATTTTATATAACCACACTATGGAGGGACAAGCGCCTGTTTTTATGCGTTGTGGTTAGCAACAACGACGGTAACAGCATCGGGTGTCCGCTTGTTTATGTTCCACATAAACCTTTCACAATAAAGCTCAAGATCCTGTTGAGACTTTTCAAACTAAACTGAATCACTTGAAAGAGCAGATTATTTACGGATGAGAATTAAATGGCCTTTACAACTTCTGTCTAAAAATGTATAGTTTCATGCATCGGTTAAAAAACTCGACTCCAGCTACAGTACATGACGCGCAGCTGGAAACACTTCCCGCAAGACGAGCTGCCCGAGATTCACAGAATTTACAGAAAATGTTACATTTTTGTGATTTATATCGTTATCGGGACGATAGAATTCTTATATCGGGATATGAGATTTTGGTCATATCGCACAGTCCTAATATTGACCAACTTTGTTAGGTTCAATGAAAGACTCATTATTGATAATGGAACAACAGCTATTTCATTAGTGTCATTTTTGTATTTTTGTTTCTGTAGGTTCGTTCATGGTGGTGAACGCTTCAGGCCGGGCATCAGGTCAGAAGGCTCACTTGTACATGCCCACCCTGAAGGAGAATGACACCCACTGCATCGACTTTCTTTACTCTCTATCCAGCCGGGATGGAGCCAGCCCAGGCACACTCAATGTCTATGTCAAGGTGTGTGTTCAGTGTGTGTGTGAATGACAGGGCGGGAGCGGGTAGATTGACATATGAAGGGCTTGATGAAACTTGAACATGTACACAAACAAACACACCTCTGTTCTCTGTTAGGAGGGATGAAGTTAGCCCTCCGGCACTAAATATCTATCTGTGTGTGTGTGTGTGTGTGTGTGTGTGTGTGTGTGTGTGTGTGTGTGTGGCTGTGTGTGTGGCTGTGTCTGTCTGTCTGTCTGTGTGTGTGTCTGAGAGAGAGAAAGTAAGAGAGAGAAAGGGAGAAAGAGAATAAGTGATAGGTAGGTAAACAGAAAGTCATCATCTATTCCCTTTTAGCAGGGATCAAGTTAGCTGTAGTATAGGCTGCTAGATAGCAGAGCTCTTGATTTTTATGTAGTTTGTGGACTTTTAGAAAGAAGGTATTATTTTCAGCTTGCTTCTATTAATGGACTCAAAAGCTGATTACGAATACCAACCATTAAAGTAAGCTAACAGTAAACATTAGGAGTAGCTGCCATGGGATAGAACAGTAGTAGGTATGGACTTGCAAGAATGAATTTTTTATGTTAAAGTACGAATGCACTCATGGGCACCTGAGTAGAATTAAGAAGAAGCTATGAATGGTGAATGGAGATATGAAAAGACAGAGTAAAGAGGGAAACTGGAGAAATATAAAGCTGTGTGGAAGGCATACAAAGAAAAGAAATGGCATGAAGACACTGATGAAGGTATGGAAACGAGTAAGGAAGGTGAAATGCTACAGCTTTATTATACAGAAGCATGGTGAAAAACCCATCAAAAAAATTTGAGGATTTGGCTTTGAAAACAGTTCATGAGTGAAACGACTTTATGAGTAATGTGTCTAAATGTGAAATAAAAATGGAACATCATTGTCAATAATGGTAGATACAGCTGATAAAGTTAGTAATCCTGGAAATTATGTGTTTTCCTTTATACAGCTCTACATATTCAGCTGTCTCCATACTATGACGTCTATAACTTCTATAGTTCTATGACTGCAGACGTTTGTGCAATTGATTCAGACACGGCTTAAAATGCAAAACTATTCACAGTAAAATGTAATATGTCAGGTTATAATGGGAAACAGCATGTTACTGTTGGATTCAGTAGTTTTCTTACTGCAGTTTGTTAGTTTTACCCTTTTCTTCGTTTTATCCACTAACTCTGCTTTAATTAAACCGTGCCTCTTTTTCTCTCCCTGCCTGCAGGTGAATGGAGGTGCTCAGGGTAACCCAGTGTGGAATGCCTCTGATACTGTCACTGAAGGTTGGGTGAAAGCTGAATTGGCTATTTCTACATTCTGGCCCAACTCCTATCAGGTACTACAAATGCACACAAGTCCTCTGGACATACTCTCACAGACATTGTTTAGGTACTGTACTGCTTAGATGCACATAAATAACAACAAATATGTCATCATCCAAAAACACGTGGATCTAACTGTAGGTTGAGCACAAAAGGTACATTTCATGACAGTCATTCTTTAATGACTTTCTCTGTTGTGTACGTGTGTGTGTGTGTGTATTGGTCGGTTTAAGGTACAGAGACATACCCTGCTGTGTTATTTTATGAGGCTCCACAAAAGCAACTCTGTTGTACCTAATGACTGAGCTGTGCTCAGTAAATGCAGGCACCCCTGCGTCTCACACAGATACAAGGCACAATGGTAATCAAAGTGAATTAAATGTCAGTGTGTCTCTGTGCATGTTTCCTTCCCTAATAAAGAGTCACCACCTGGGGGGGAAATAGCACTCAGTACAGTACAGAGTACTGGAGGCCACTGAGGGCAGAAACAAGTTTTAAAGACAATTTAGTTCCTCTTTTGAATTGTTTAACTGTTCTAGATCAATAATTTGTTTGTTATTGGAATATCATATCAACATAGAGTGCTAGATATTTGAATATTCAGATATTCCCCAGTGGGAATGCATCGAAAAATAAAAAAAAAATTCTGACAAAATCTCACTAGAAAAATATTAGAGACACAAAACTGTAAATAGTGAACAACACGTATGCTTATCAGGGTCAAATCAGCACCAGCCTTTGTTTATATAGCGAAACAAATATGTGCAATCAAAGTTGGGAATAGAAATCCCAATTTCACACAGTGACATGCTATTACACAAATCAAAATAATGTTGTAAATGCTTATAATTTCAAATTAAATTCAGTTTACCAACACTGTAAACAACATTGTCAAACTGTTGCTAATACAGCAAAGCTTTAGCAGTGACTGTGACTTTTAGAAACTTGATATGTATGCCAAAAGGGATTTATTTTTGAAGTAACAGAGGAGAGTAAAGACTTCCCAGAAGTCTTAAGTATTCAGAGTGAGTCGCAGCTGATACTGCTGAGAATCCTGACAAGTACAGCACAGAGGTGTGTGTGTGTGTGTAGCGTGCGTAGTGTGTATGAGTCTATATATGTGTGGGTCAGGAGTGCATGGCCCCTTGACAGCCCTGCTGACACCCTGTTCTCATCCTGAGAGTTTACATAAACTCTGTTGGAAAATATAAGGGACTGTCCTGTTGGGAGAGTAAAATGAGAAAGACACAAAAGAGCAATTAAAAATAGGAAGGAAAAATAGAGGAAAATGCGAAAATATAGAGAAAATATGGGATGATGGAAAAGTCTGAAAAGTACAACATAGATAAAGCGTGGAAGAAAACAGGAGGAAAAGTAGAGGAGGTTTAAATGAAGAAGAGAGGAAGAAGGCAGAGGAGAGGCAGCATATGTGCTTGGCATAAGGATGGAGACAGAAGGGATGAAGTGAAAAGAGGAATAGTTGCTGACTTTTAGTGGAAAACTCCCCTGGGGTTCCCATATGAGCTTCATAGGGATGTCAAGATGTTCCAGTTTGTGAAAGAAAGTTCTTATTTTTGAATTTCATTATAACGCTTGCATTTCTTTCATTCTTTCTTCCTTTCTTCTGTCTGGTCTAAGGTAATATTTGAAGCCGTTTCAGTCCAAGGCCACCCAGGTTTCATCGCCATTGATGACATACGAGTTCTGGCTCACCCATGCCGTAAGTGGGAGAGATTGTGAATGTGTTGTGATGGTTGACCCTGCACAACTGTAGCCCTGCTGAGCATCATCTGTTTTATAGATGTCGCACACTTACACACACAAAAACACAGCATAAAGGACAGATTGTGAGGGTCGCAGACAGATTGTAGAGAGCAAGGAAGAAGGTCCAGACCCAGGGTCTTCATCACTCAAATGTGACAAAAACACTTTGCTTCACAAAACTCTGGACTGCTTATTGCCACAGTCTGAGGTCTACTTACTGCGCCCTGCCTTCTCAGTATTCTGCAACTCCTGACATTCTCCTTCTGCTCCTATTAACTGTTTATGTTGTTTCAGGAATCAAAGTTTTACACTCAGTTTTACGTCTATTTTATAGATAGGAATCAAATCATACTTAGTCATCATATTAGAGCAGTATAGCTAAATTAATTGATAAATGATATTGCATTCATTTTGAAAGGATTATAAATGAAAATGAAAAGTATTTTATTTTTAATCACTCCACTAGTATTATCTTTGTATTTTATCTATGTTCGGTCTGTCCACCGTGGTTCTCTTGCTGATCCTCTCCTCAGCCCTTCTTTCTATCTGCCTTGTATCTTTCCTTTGAACAGCCGACGCAAAACAATCAGTTCACCTTTGCAAGCCACTAATCGTATTATTCAAAAAGAGAGCAAACATATTTACAGTGTAAGGAAAAACTAAAATCCAATTTAATTTTAAAAAGACTGAGGAAAAAGATGACTATAAAAATAATGAAAGATTTTCAAAAAAAGCAAATCTAAGTTTTTGCCCTTGTCATTTGCAACAAGCTGACCATTAATGTCAGGACAAATTATCATTGTTGAGTGATCGATGCATACTCTGTTAGTCTTATCTATGTCTGCAGACAGTCAAAATGAAATTAACCAGTCGCAGGCTGGTCTCAATGGCAGACCAAAGTCACCCAGCTGTCTGTCTCACTGACAGACCTTTGCATCTGTCTCATGGCCACAGAATTTCTCTGCCGTAGTCCAGACAATGTTAAGCTCTCCTAGAACTGAATTAGTATCGTTCATGGTTTCCCTGAAAGTGCTGTTTCTTGTTGCTAGCATGAATCTAGTGTGAACTCTTAAACTGTAACAGTAACACTTTGAGCAGCAAGCAATTTATTTTTTATTAGCATGTTAATTTTGGGTAATTGGGATATTGTTTATCATTTAAATAATTTATTTGTTTTTGCAGACTATATATGCATTTGATGACTTCAACAACATTGAATTCAACGTGTATAAAAAAAAGACCAAGAAGAATGGATTTATATTTATCCTGACTTTTACACATCTATATCATCAGCACATTGCTGTCTGTGTTGCAGGTAAAGCCCCACACTTTCTACGCCTGCAGAATGTGGAGGTAAATGTGGGTCAGAATGCTACTTTTCAGTGTACTGCTGGAGGGAAGTGGTCTCAGCATGATAAACTCTGGCTGCAGGTGAGTATGTTCACGTTAGTAAAACTGTGCATAAATGGATATATATACATATATGTTTGTTAAAAGGAGGGACAGAATACCACAAACCAAACCATATTTACCCAATTTACCCAACTTGGGGACACAAATATGAATATATAAAAAAAGTGTACTAACAGTATTACTAATGTCAACAACACTGCACATTTATAGACATCAGTACCTACAGTACGTACTGCTGTTTACACCTGGAACTTCTTCCTAGACTTTAATTTTAATGGACATATAGGATAAACGGGTATATATTTTTCAATAAACTAAAAGAAACTAAAAGAAAATTTAAACCACTGAAAGGCCAACATAACAGATAAAGTTATTATTCATATATTATTCTTAATTTTATTTTATAGTATTGTTTGGTGAACATCCCAAGTATTACCAGCTCTATTTCAGAATTGATTAAAACTCCTTGTTCTGCTTTGCACCAGTGATTCCATCCTTGCACGTGTGATTTGTTTATGCGCCTGAGTGTATATGCTGTGTGCAGCCATGCCTATGTACTCATTCTGCTTTACATCCATGTGCATTGGCAAGCTTACATGTTTTCACTAAATGAGTATGTACTGCTGAGAATGCTCCAAAGGAGATCAGTGACCCTCCTCACCCAGGGGGTCTATATCTGAGAGTATGATACCACAATCATACGCAAAGCAAAAAAAATGACAGTAAACACTTGGAGTCTTTGTTGAAAACTCTCTGGTCTTTTCCACCATGCAGCAATGGAATGGTAAAGACACAGCCCTGATGGTGACCAGGGTGGTGAACCACAGACGTTTTTCTGCGACCGTTAGCGTTGGCGACACATCTCAGCGCAGCACAAGCCGCTACCGGTGTGTCATCCGATCAGACGGTGGATCTGGGGTGTCCAACTACGCTGACCTCATTGTTAAAGGTACGTTCATCTGTTTAACTTCTTTAAACTACAAAAACAAGATGATTTATCTTTCATTTAAAACCAGAGCATCGGAAAGGAATTTTGATGGATATAAGTAGAGCATTGTTCAACAAATCAGATCAGAAAGGATGCAGTAAAGTGGGACAGTTTCTTTAGAAAGTGAGAAACAAGCCTGGGTTGTGGTTGTGTAGTTGCGTGTGCATTTGGCTGTTGCTCATTAGGGATGTGAGAATGCTGAGGATAGAATACTGAATAGATTTGAGAATAGTGCCTAGAACTCACAATGAGCCCTCATTCACTCAGTTTCTGCCCGTCTTTGTCCATCTTTTAGTTCATTTTCTTCCCAGTATGTTGATTCTTATTCCCTCCCTTTCCCACAATCTTCAAAACTCATACTGCTATTTTGTTTAGTTATTTTAAATATATATGAAAAAAAAGATTTTTTTTATCCTCTGAATGTTCATAGTAACCTAATTAAAAGATGATTTTGTAATAGTTTATAATAGTTTCTTCTTGATTAGGTCAAAGGAAGAGTACAGCAGTACTTCAGCAGGACTGCAGATAAAAGTTGGATAGAAAACCTTTTGGGTCATCTGTTATCATATACAACTCACAGAACTACTCAAGATATCCACATCCCAAAAAGTTGATTCTGTTCACCTGAACGTAGCGTTTTCAGTGGGATGTGTACATCCACTGGGTGATGTGTCCACTGGCCTGTAGGTGTAAATAGACTGCGGAGTCGTGGCCTGACGAGTTAGCTCTTCTGTGTTGTGCCATCCACTTAAGCAGAGGTTGTTTGATGACAAAACGTTTCTCCCACTGAAAACGCTATGTTCAGATGAACAGAATCAACTTTTGGGGATTTCCTTACCTGGATGATTAAGCAGGCATCAAGACAGAGATATCGAAATATTTCAAACCTATAAGAAATGTGTGATATGCACACAGGTGTGATGTAATGGGGTAGCTAAACATGCAATGTAAAATAGAGACAATTTAAACACTAGCATATCAACAATATAAAAGAAATGCAAGAACATGCAGAGAATACATCATGCTGCCAAACATAAAAAAACCTAATTGTCTCAGATAAGCTGAAACTATGCTTATAAAGCAAAAATAGAAGGTAATCATTAATCTGACTAATGCTAAAGAAAGTAGCAATGATTTGCTTACAAAACTGATTCTTTTTTCTGTCTCCTGCCTGCTTCTTCTTTTCTTCTTCAGTGTTTTGCTTTCATCTCTTCTCACCTCCTGTTTCCTCTGCCCCCGTAGTGTACTGTTCTGTGCTGTTCGACAAATCCTCTCACTGAGGACATTCAAATACTCTAATGCAATCTATCAACTCTGTGACAGGGTAAAAATATGAAGGAAAATCTGCCATTTAGCAAGTTATTCCCTCTCCCATGATTCTTGTGAACAACAGGAAATATGGTCCTGTCCTGCTGAGAAGGATATTGATGTACTGAGTAGGCTGGATAATATTGTTGTAAGGACTTTGATAGAATTATAGCATTGCAGCTATCTGTTGTTGTCAGACATAATTACATTCTTTTACCTCTCCCCATCTCCTTCTGTTGCACTGTGTTTTTAATTCTTTTTTTATAACGATCTTTGTCTCCACCTCCAACTTGTGGACTTCATGAAGTTCTGAATAAATAGGAAATAATCATTCATTTTTTTCAATGTTGACCTGATCGACGTAGCGCCTGCTAAAGGGCTTTCTGTCTCTCATGAAGTCTATAAAAGGGTTCAGTTAGTTATTGCTCAACATAGTGAATACTTGTATTTTAGCACTGATACTTAATTATATGTGAAGCAACACGGAAAAAGATGCGAACACCAAGCAATGTATGCTAATATGTTAGCCTATTAGCACTCTACGATTCTCTTAAGGTAGCTTTCTTGCAGCATGGCACACAACAAAAGTAACAGGTATTTTTTCCTGGCATTTATCCTTTAAGAAATAAAGTATAAGACCCCAAGCTCACAACTTTTATTCTCTTTTTAAGTGTCCTTGACCATGACACTGAAGCCCTATGTGTTCAGTCACTGTAGAGCTGAGTTTATGCTTGATCGCTTGACATTCTCCGGGGCTGCCTTTTGACAGCATCTTGTGTTGCATCCTGACCAAAGTTTATAACCAGGGAAAAGGGGTCCAAACACAAAGGAATGGTTTTCTGCAGTTATAGTGTAACATACCCTTCAGTCCATGGGTTCCACTATTTATCATATATAAATAGTATATATCTTGTGTTTATTTAAGAATAGAGTGCTCCCAGTGAAGCTTAAAGTAGATGTCTAGGATGCATTTCCCACAAACACACCTCTCTGCCCTAAAATATTTAGTGTGAAATATATATATTTTTTTATATGTATTAAATATATAATCGTGCGGCGCAAGGGGGATTGAACTGTGTTTGTTTTTAATGGAATTTGAATTGCATCACTGAAATCCGTTTCAGTGCAGAGGCGCTCCGGCCTAAATTATGTTCTCAATGCATATTTGGTTTGAATTATGCTGTTAACCTTATTTGGTGTGAAGGATGTTTTAATCTGAAGGGAGGCTGGAATGTGTAGCCTGTGTGTGTGTGTGAGTGTGCTGTTTTGATTAGATGATAGTCCAGGGACTGAAATTGTCATTACCATCTGTTAGCAGAACGCACAGACTGTACTCCTGAGAACATCCAAATGTGTGCGAATGCGTGCGTGTGTATTGCTTACCTTACTGAATGTGTCTGTGTGCATGCGTGTGTTTCTGTGTCTTACTCCTGTGTGTATGTGTTTGTGTTTGTAGCTCAGGTGCTGTCAGCCATGCATTGTGCCAGGGGAATAGCCCATGCCAACACAGTGAACGAGCGAGAACGGAAAAATTAAACACACGCACATGCATGAACACACCTCCCCGAAGCCCTGTGTGCACAGTGTGTGCTGCTAAATGTGTGTAAATGTGGCATTGTCCTTGATTCACACGTTAGTGTACTTGTGAGTTTTCTAATCTATTCATTCATGTGCTGTAGAAACATCCTGTGTGGTTTAATTTCTCTCTGGGCGTGTGTATCATCATGCCTTTTCATTTGTGTTTTCACATGTAAGGTATCGTAAGGTTTTCAAATTAATTTGTGCAGGTATGTGTGTGTTTGTGTCTTCTTCCAGGCTTTCTAAGTGAAATCAGGGTTAATTAGTGTGTTTTTCAGCCAGGTGTGACAACAGGAATCTGGAGAGACTCTTCTAATCTGACAGCACCCTGTGTGACTGTATGTCTGTCTCCCATACATGCTCATGCATGAATATTCATTTTGTGACACAATAATGCTGACCAGCTGAGCAGATGATTTCTTCCTTGTTGACTAAATTAGAAAAGACAGCTGAAATGAAATGTTCTGAATCAGCCGAGCTACTGCCTGGTGGAGGTAAATTTCTTTATTACTCAGTACAGTTAAACTCATTACAGCTAAACCTATTCCAGGATAAAATGACTGAACTGAGCAAAAATTGGCATGTGTAGCAACTTTCAAGTAACTCTTTTTGCGGTGTTTTGTTTGCAAAAAAATCGGACAATACTGGGGAAGATTTGGGTTCTATAATACTGCCAGAGCCAAAGAAAGACATTTTACCCACTGGTCTTCAGATTTTAACATTCATCTGAAGAACGTGGAGCAAAAGCAGACGGAAGTCAGGCTTTTTAAGTATAATGCACAGCTTTACACCTCTTCTGTCATCTTTCCATCATTCAGTGTCCATATTATTGTTTCACCTTACTTCTTTCTTATTCATGCCTCTGCCTGACTTCACACCTCTCTTGAAGTTAATATACGGCAAGGAAAACATGCAGTGACAGCCGTTAGTTGTCAACAGCACCTCCTCCTCCTCCACCTCCTCGCCTCTTTAAAAGCATTACATCTTTGCATTAAAGATAACCTAGTGTGGTTGTTCTTTTGTGTCATGTATATGTGGTTATAATGGTGCTTGCTCATATTAACACTAAAAATAAGTATATGTAAGTGGAAATGGTGATAAAGTCACTAACATATACTCCTCTAGAAGACAAAGGGGACTAGATGGGATTGGAAGAATAACTGGAAACTGTAAATGTAAAATGAATGCACTGTCTCCAATACACTAAGAAAAAATCCAGTTGCAGTTAAAAAAGCATGTCAACAAAATGACTGAAAGCATGCAACGCTTCCACACAAGCCAGGCACAAAGTTTCCCAAACAGACACTCACGGCTATAGAAAGTTTAGCAAAACACATACACACATCTACACCCACACACACACGCACACAGATGTTTTTCAATGCTCCTGTGCGTTTCTCATTTGTATTGCTCTTGTAGAACAGATGCAGTCAAAGCCCCAGGGCAACAAGGTCTCAACCATACCCCCGGCTGTACTTGTGTTTGGGTGTGTGTGTGTGTGTGTGTTAAAGAGTGAGCAAGCCTACATGCTGACATGTCTCAGGGAGTATGAATTTAGGTTGTATTTGAGTTGTGAATGTGGTGTATTGTGCATGGGCATCAGTGTGTATGTGTGTACTGTTCTGTCTGTCATAGATAAGACTCAGTGGGGCGTAGCAGAGATCCAGGAGAGCCACTGACAGCCAGTGCCCTGTGGACACCATGCAGAGTGTGTGTAATGGTTATGTGTGCGAGTTCCCCAGGAATATGGCCACATTTTTCTAAGTCTCCCTCGGTGGTCATAAAGCTGATTGTAGTCCAAGAATTAGACCTAGCAGTGCCACTGCAATGTGTAAGGGTCTCTGAGTGTGTATGTGTGTGTCTGCATACTGTATATGTGTGTTTGTCCATAGAGCTTTCAGTCGCCCAAAGCACATTCCCAGCATCTTCTGTGTGTCTGTTCCTTGATAAGGAAATCAATAGGAGAGTGGACAGCTCAGCTGTATGTGTCAGATCTCTAGAAACTCACTGACGCTCTGAACCCCCACTGGGTGTGAACACAACACAACCTTCAATTTATAAAAATAACTGTTGGAAACTATGTTAGACTTCCAAGTGAGGAGTTTTATTCCAAAATGAGATGTCAAACATTTAAAAGGCAGACAAATGCGATGTCAAACATTCACACGAAAATCAATTTCCAAGTTTTCCAAGCAGTTGTTTGCAATAATATTTGCACAAATGATGCCATCTTCTTAAAGCCTTAACTTATCTACATGCACAGTTCATTCTGTAAACAAACCTGACATTCATTTTAGATGGTTTATGCCCTCAAGATATTAGGGAGGCTTTCATAGTTTGACATAGAACACAAGTGTCAGAACAACCAGCTGTAAATACTTATCAAAACTAGGGCTGCACGATATTAGGAAAACCTGCGATGTGCGATAACTGTGATCAATACTGCGATAACGATATGACTTGCGATAAAATAAATAGCAAAAAAAAAACAAAAAACAAATACATAATTTCCGTTTTACTGCACAGTTTTATTTAATGAAAGCTGCTGTATTAGCAGTGTAACAACAAAGTGCAGTCAAACATTGAAACATTGCCCCCATAAAAAAATTTCTGAGGCTTGAATTCTGAAAGACATCCTTCCCGGTCTCTATAATTAGTTTTAAATAAACATAACTTAAATTATACTGCAAATTATCTCTATGCAGTTGTTCATCATTTTACCACTCACCAAGTAGTTATGATGCAAGTCAAAACTGGAGTGGAAACTTTACTAGATTAAACTATAGGTAAGAACTTGTCTGCTGTGGGAACACACCAAAGAACAATTGTCTACCTTTGTGGTCGTACTGGCCAAGACTAATATTATCAACAATTAAGAACAATGTAGGTAGTGTATTTTTGTAATTTTTTGAAAAAAAAAAAGGTTTCTCTATCTTGCATTCATCCTTCCTGAGTGAATGTTTTTTATGGCAAGTTCTTGTTAAGGAAAACCAACATGTTTACTCTCCAAGGTTTTAAACATGTGCGCTGACATGTTACTATGTTTCCTGATGTACTAAAAAGTCTCTCTGAAGGTGAGCTACTTGCAGGTATGCAGAGATACTTCCTTGCAAGCTTGCTTAGCTGTGGGAATGTCATTTTGTGGAGTTTCCACCATGCCAAGGGGTCTTCCTCACTGTCTATGGCCGTGGATAGCAAGTAGCTGTTAAGCTCAGCTTCAACAGCTTGTGAGAGATGCATAAAAGAGGAGGTAGGGATTGGAGCTGCCTTGAAGAAACTGCCCAGGGACTTTTTTGCCTTCTTCAGGGGACGACTGGGTGGATCATCTGTCTGGGCCTCTGGTTCAGCGGAGCTTCTCTCCTGGAACAGAAAGCAGATTATAAGAAAAGTAAACATTTTGGACTAAATATGAATTGAAAGGTTTTATATATAAGCATGCATGAATACCTTCTGTGCCACTGCTTCCATTTCTGACATCACTCTGGTCTTGATGTCTGAGACTCGATCAGTGCTGGTGTAGCTGACTTTAAATCTGGGATCCATGAAGCACGCCATGTCCATAAGTTCCTGGGTAGCTGGATTTTCATATTTAGTAATCAGGTACTCGAGGATTTTCTTCTTAATTGATTTTGTCAAATCACTGTCTTCTTCCTTCTCTGCAAGCACCGACGTCTTCATCAGATGAAGGACTGGTTTTACATATGAAACACTAACGTAGCTCTCACCAGACAGGGCATCTGTAAAGTCTTGCAGGGGGTGTAATGCCTGGTTGACAGACTCCAGTACCTCAAGATCCTGCCAAGTAGGAATCAAGTGTCTTGATTTCTTGTCTGCTGAGATGACATCAGAAATGGCCCGCTGCTGCTCCAGGACTCTCTCAATCATCTTCTGCCTGGAACCCCACCTGGTTGGGCATTCTGTGATCAGTGTGTGCTCTGGGAGGTTGAGCTTCTGCTGTGCTTTTTTCAGAGCCATCTTTGCTTTCCAGCTGTGGCAAAAATGTCCAACTAACTTTTTGCAAAGTCCAATGGCTCGGGCAATGCGGGCATCATCTTTGATAGAATTTTCTGGAGAAATAAGAGGAAACAAAAAAACTGTCATGTTTAAAACCTTTTTTTAAAAAAAAAAAAACTAATTGAAATTTATAACTAAAGTTGTCTAAAAAGGTAACATTATCCTTATCAATATCAATTTGATAATAATGTATAGCACATTTTCATTGCTAAAAAGATCTGCCTTGAATAAAACTTACCGATTGCAAGGTGCAGCCTGTGTCCAAAACACTGAAGTCTGACCCAGTTGTTTAGCTCTGTGGCTCTCACAACATTGGCACCGTTGTCTGTGGTGATGCACACTTGTCGATCTTCTTTAAGATCCCAGCTGGCTAACACCTCACGTAATACATGGGCTATATTTTCACTAGTGTGGGAGTCTGGAAAATACACAGTCTCTAGACACCGTGTTTTCAGTTCAAAGTCTTCGGTGAGGAAGTGCACTGTGAAACTCATATATGGTTCCGTTGTACGACTTGACCATAGGTCTGTAGTGCTTGCGTAGTTTTCAGCTTGGCTCAGTTCAAACATGACGGTCTTGCGGCATGTTTCATACATTTGTGGAATGGCGACATGTGAAAAGTAGTTTCGTGAGGGGATGCGGTATCTCTGGTCCACTTTATGTATCAGACTGGTGAAGCCCTCTCTGCTAACTGTATTTATAGGCATCATGTCTTTAGCCAAAAAATGTGTAATGGCCTCTGTTATTTCTTTGTACCGCTTCGACGTTTTCTCATAAGGAATTCCACTTGAAAAACTCTGATACAGAGACGGCTGTTGGACTGCTGCGCTCTTTGTCTTAACATTAGCAACCTTTGTTTGGCTAGCCCTATCTTTCTGGAACTCTTCAAACAGTTCTCTGTGGTTGTATTGAAGATGATGGTGGAGATTAGTCGTGTTTCCTCTGGTGGTTGCCACGAGTGTTCGGCAAGTTTTGCAGAGTACCTGTGTTTGGAGAACGTCGTCTTTATCAAATCCAAAGTACCTCCAAATAAGTGAGGTACTATTTTTTTTTTTTAGCCACGAGTTCAGTAGCATTCTCGTCACGCGTCTCGCTCTCAGCCATTACAACTCTGACTCGTTGCTGCAGCGTTGTTCGCGCCCGACCTGCGTAGGAGGCGGGCCTCTAATCCATTTGATTGGTTAATGCCGTGAAGGGCTCTATTCGACTGGTCAAATGTGTAAATGGATTTCTTTGATTGGTAAATTCTTTACAGCACGTGTGTAAACATTTTAAGGTACCCAATTATCGCAGTTTACGCCGTCTTTTGCGATGGGCCCATCGCGCAGGCTGATATCGCGATGACAATAAATTTTCGATTTATCGTGCAGCCCTAATCAAAACAGCATTTCTGTGAAAAATACAACAAGGTAATGCGAATGTCATGACTGTGTTTTTCCACTGATAGTTTGTGAAAATGTGCATTAAATGTACATCAACATGAAATAAAAACACATCAAGAAAGTGAAAGATATTATTAGTTTTTTGCCCAGATAAATAAAATGATGAAAAACTAAATAGAAATAAAACCCAATCACTGTGATTTATGAAGGTCTTATTATTTAGTCAAATTACCTTTAAGCAAGCATGGGAGGAAGTGTATCCAGTAATTCTGGAAAAGGGAAATCAAAATGTAATAGTTATCTCACCAGCTGTCATGGTAATGTGGCCAAATTTGTTTGTTTTTTTAAAGTCATTACCTGCAAAACCTTTACTCGTGTAATTTGATCTTTTTTTGGCATAAAAACTGATAGATTACTCGAACCTGAATTGCAGAAGAGCTGCACTGCACTGCTGCAGCTCAAGAAAATAAAAAATGGATAACAAATAAATAAAATGTTTATTAGTTTATCATACTTTCATAAGTTTTGTAAAGATGAGCTCCCCGAGGAGAGAGGAAGTGTAAAAAAAGTGTGCAAAGTTGTTTGTTTGGCTACATCGGGGAGTATGTAGGTTTCTGTGTGTGTGTGCATGGAATAAGAAGGGAAGCTTATGCCAGTGTACACTCCGCCTGCCTCTTTAACCAGGTTCTTAGGGCTTGCCTTAGGGTGTGTGTGTCTTTAAGTGTGTGTGTGTCTGTATGTCTGTGCATGCGTTGTGTTGTGTTGTGTACACTGAGCAGTTTGTCATGTAATTGGTATTCCATGTCCATTTCTCTTTCATGTGCATCTCCTTCCCTCCTTGTGTGTGTGTGTGTGTGTGTGTGTGTGTGTGTGTGTGTGTGTGTGTGTGTGTGTGTGTGTGTGTGTGTGTGTGTTAGTACAAGAGAGTGGACACTTCACACAGAATTTCTGAAGAGAAATATAAGTAATGCATGAACAGGTACGGTGAATAACGGACGAGAAGGACTGCGGGTGAGAAAAGGAATGAATTGGACAGAGAGAGGAAGTAAGAAGAGGGTCAGCAAGGAGTGAGGGAAGCAGGCAGGAGAGGATGCAGTAAAGGTGAAAAGTTGAAATCAGAAACAGGACAGCACAGATGAATGAGTAAAAGAAAAATGTGTTTACAGCAGAGTTCAAAAGAACAAGGGAGAGGACCACAGAAAATGAGGTGAAAAGGGGGAAAAGTAAGAAGAAAGTTTGGGCGAATCAAAAGCAAGAAGATTTAATTTATCACTGCAATGATAACTGGAAAAAAAAACAGAAACGGTAAAAAAACAGAAGTGAGAAGCAAGGAGTAGGGAAGTCAAGCAGGTAGAAGTTGACTGTCATCTTTATGGACACTTTGACGGGACGTAATGTGGCGCAATCCCTCAAATTCTAGTGAAAAAAGATTCAGGAGGCTGTGTCTGCACTCATGGTCATAATTACTATGAAAAAATAACACATACCACCAGAGATGGGCAGTAACGCGTTACTTGTAACGCGTTACTGTAATCTGATTACTTTTTTCAAGTAACGAGTAAAGTAAGGGATTACTATTGCAAAATCAGTAATTAGATTACCGTTACTTTCCCGTAGGAACGCTGCGTTACTGCGTTACTAAAACCGTGATTTTTTTTGCGAGAATGTCTCATGACAGTGATGTAAGCAAGTGCAACGTTGGTGACAACAGCTGTGTGCAGATCAACAATGGATAATATATCGAGTGCGGGAGAGAGTATGAGCGTGCAGCGTTTAAAGTGTGGAAGTACTGACCTTACTTTGAGTTTGATTCCATAAAAAGTGACAAAAACATTAGCGTCCATCGTGCGTGGGAAGAAAACTTCTTTTTACAGCGAAAAAAACCCCCTAAACTTCCGAGCAAGCACCGAGTAGCTACGACGTGATGGGAAACTCACAGAGACACTCGCGCGGATTCTTCAACTGACCGCAGCACACCTGCACCAGGGTAACCCTCCGTCTACCCTGCTCCTGCTTTACAGGTGAAAATAGAGCAAAAGGACCGCTGAGTCTTTGACTTTATTTATTTTCTGCTGTGTTTTACTTGCATCTGTTTGAAAGAGTGAGTGAAAACACAAAAAATATTTTATTTTATGTGCTGGAATGTGTAGAAAATAGGTTTAAATGTTAAACTAATTTATTCAAGTCAGAGAATGTTGCATATAATTAAATGTTTTGCTTGATGCATAAAGTTAAAAGATTAAAACTGATAAAACAAGTTAAAAAAAGAGACTTTTCCATTTGATTACATTTTGTATGATGGATTATGTAGAAAAAGTAGAATTGGGCTGAAAGATCTATCACTTTATCACCTCTTCAGGTTGTAAATCATGTTTTTAAAAAGTAACTAAGTAACTAAGTAACTAAGTAATTAATTACTTTTGAAAATAAGTAATCAGTAAAGTAACGGGATTACTTTTTGGGGGGAGTAATCAGTAATTAGTTACTGATTACTTTTTTCAAGTAACTTGACCAACACTGCATACCACTGAATTGTTTCCCCGGTGACAGCATTATGTGAAACCTTGTCAGATACACTCCATACAACACGAAGACCCATCATAGTCTGTCAGACCAACCGCTGTGGTCTGAGAGGTACTGATAACACAATCTATCCTTATTTATTCCATTTCCATAGTTTAATATTTTTCTGCAAAAAGTTTCAACAGCATAAAGACAGCGTATGCAAATGTCGAAAATGCGCAATTATTACTTCTGTTGAAATTTAAGAAAGGCATAAAAACATTTGCATAGGGCATGTTCCTCTGTGTGTTTCATAATGCTCCAATGTTTGCAGTGGGTGAAAACAGACGTTTATACAGGTCTGCAAGACGGGGTTTGGCATTTTCTTGCTGAAATAGACTTCTGGATGGCACCGTGTCACTCCTAAACCCGTATATACCAGCAGCATCAATGTGGTTATCACCAGTATGTCATCCATGGCACTAACACTAACTTTTGCATCAGTCAGTCTCAAGTGAGCTTGAGCATATAAAGGCTGGCAACCTTTCTGGATCTTGTTTATAAATGTTTTATTGTTTGCACGATAGAGCTTTTAACCTCGCCATCTTATGTTCTAAGAGACTAATCCCTCTCTGGGACTTCTGCAGTTGGGAGCATCAATTTCAAAATTAGCTTATATTCTTAGAAAAACAGCCACATTTGATACATTTGTAAGACTGAGTGCAGGATTTTACATTGAAATGAATGTTCAAAACAACTAATCTAACATGTTTACATAGTATTGGTAATGGCAACATTAAACTACCTTAAAGATGGAAACACTGTTCTGTTCCCCGAACACCCCCAAGCTTTCCTCCTGGACCTGCTGCGCATTACATGACTACAACTTAATTTGATATGCATGTTATGATGTAAAATTGCTTTTCTCTATTTGATTTTATTACCATATTTGTACCAGGTAATGTCTTGGTATTTGGTTAAATAATTCCAAATAAGTTTGCCAATACTAAGTCCTGTTTACTATAATTTCACAGTAGTTTTACACTGCACTGCTATGACAATCATTGCTGACTACTTTAGCTACAGGAGCTGCTATCTGCAGAGGAAAAACAGCTTTTATCAAAAGTAAGTGAAAGCGAGTGGGGCTGTGCCAGGCAGTGGAAACAATGCTAAAACCAGGAGATACTGAGGACAATGGGAGGACAAGTCAGTGGACCGAGTTTACACCAAGTTGATGAGTGAGTCAGAAATTTTCCCTTCAGGTAGAATACATTCACAATAGTGAAAACCCATATTAAATTTGAAGCACACAGGCTGGGCCATCAGAATACAGACATGTATTCTAAATAAATAAAATCTTTGTCTCTTAAATGTTGTCCAACCTAAATGAGCAGAAAGGAAACATCATAGTTATGAATTAGATGCTTTTAGGTATGCCTCGGTCTAACAGGTTTGTTTATCTTGCTTGTTCAAAGATTTAAGACAGCACCATTTAAAAATGTGACATCCTTATGAACTTTCTTCTTTTTGGATTGCTGCCTTTTATAACAATGAATTATCTGATATCTTAGTTCACATGACAGGAGCAACAAACAGAGTCCCTTGATATTTCAGCTGCATAGTCTGATAACTGTCATCAGTAAACCCCTGCCTGTTGATCTTTAAATGATAAGGAAAATGAATTGGTGTCTTTGCAGTGTTCTTCAGCTCGCTTAAATTAGAGGTTAGAAGTGACACCAGCTCTTGTGAAATATCTCTGCAATTTGCATAATTACAGTGCTGTTTCAAAGAAAAAAAAGTGTTGGTTGACAAAATTACATCACTTTAAAGAGTGGTGCTCAGTGTTCTAGAAACACTGAACGATGAACCTGGAAATCAGAGATAGAGAAGTTTGAAATACTAAAAAACTATCCAATATAAATTTGTTCCACTCAAAAAGCTGCCATGTGGCAGTTATCATTAACACTTGGCAAATTCTGTTGATCTTATCATATCTGAATTATGCTATTCTGTGCGCATGTGAGTGTGTACGTGTGTCTTATCTTTGCTATGTGAGATGAACTGAGATGAAGTTCAAGGAGCTGCGAAATGGACCTGCAGTGTATTACTGATAAGACAACAATTTACAAGGAGATTAAGCAAAAAGTGAAAAAAAAATCACTAATATGGGGAAAGAGAGAAAAGAAAATTGTCTTTTCAAACTTTCACATTGTTCAAAACATATCCTTTAACAACATATTCAGATTTTTGTAAATAAAAGACAACTCCAGCTTATTTAATAGCTACTTGATAAAGTTCATTTTTGGGGATTTTATTCTGCATGGATTATTAAAAGGAAAGAAAACCCATATAAACGGGCCAGATAGAGGGAGAGGAA
Source organism: Maylandia zebra (assembly GCF_041146795.1). NCBI lineage: Eukaryota > Metazoa > Chordata > Actinopteri > Cichliformes > Cichlidae > Maylandia > Maylandia zebra. The sequence goes on along the minus strand of NC_135171.1, from coordinate 30,504,048 downwards.
GCAGTTCATGGACAAAAGAAAAGAAAAGTCTGTTATCATCTTGACTGTCATTACTCCTTCTTGCTCCACTGTTGAAATGGGAGAAAAACAGATTTTGGCAGAGTGACTGTCATTTTTGGTCATTTCAACAGATTTTTCCATCTTTTCCGCCACTGGGGTGATATATTTTCTCTCCTCTGGTGGGCTGAAGCCTAATATCACTCAGTCTTTCACCCACTGTACACACACACACGTTTGCAATCTTATAATCTTTCACTTTCCAAGAACATGGCTGAGCAACATATATATACAGTGGGGCAAAAAAGTATTTAGTCAGCCACCGATTGTGCAAGTTCCCCCACCTAAAATGATGACAGAGGTCAGTAATTTGCACCAGAGGTACACTTCAACTGTGAGAGACAGAATGTGAAAAAAAAAAATCCATGAATCCACATGGTAGGATTTGTAAAGAATTTATTCGTAAATCAGGGTGGAAAATAAGTATTTGGTCAATAACAAAAATACAACTCAATACTTTGTAACATAACCTTTGTTGGCAATAACAGAGGTCAAACGTTTACTATAGGTCTTTACCAGGTTTGCACACACAGTAGCTGGTATTTTGGCCCATTCCTCCATGCAGATCTTCTCAAGAGCAGTGATGTTTTGGGGCTGTCGCCGAGCAACACGGACTTTCAACTCCCGCCACAGATTTTCTATGGGGTTGAGGTCTGGAGACTGGCTAGGCCACTCCAGGACTTTCAAATGCTTCTTACGGAGCCACTCCTTTGTTGCCCGGGCGGTGTGTTTTGGATCATTATCATGTTGGAAGACCCAGCCTCGTTTCATCTTCAAAGTTCTCACTGATGGAAGGAGGTTTTGGCTCAAAATCTCACGATACATGGCCCCATTCATTCTGTCCTTAACACGGATCAGTCGTCCTGTCCCCTTGGCAGAAAAACAGCCCCATAGCATGATGTTTCCACCCCCATGCTTCACAGTAGGTATGGTGTTCTTGGGATGCAACTCAGTATTCTTCTTCCTCCAAACACGACGAGTTGAGTTTATACCAAAAAGTTCTACTTTGGTTTCATCTGACCACATGACATTCTCCCAATCCTCTGCTGTATCATCCATGTGCTCTCTGGCAAACTTCAGACGGGCCTGGACATGCACTGGCTTCAGCAGCGGAACACGTCTGGCACTGCGGGATTTGATTCCCTGCCGTTGTAGTGTGTTACTGATGGTGACCTTTGTTACTTTGGTCCCAGCTCTCTGCAGGTCATTCACCAGGTCCCCCCGTGTGGTTCTGGGATCTTTGCTCACCGTTCTCATGATCATTTTGACCCCACGGGATGAGATCTTGCGTGGAGCCCCAGATCGAGGGAGATTATCAGTGGTCTTGTATGTCTTCCATTTTCTGATGATTGCTCCCACAGTTGGTTTTTCACACCAAGCTGCTTGCCTATTGTAGATTCACTCTTCCCAGTCTGGTGCAGGTCTACAATACTTTTCCTGGTGTCCTTCGAAAGCTCTTTGGTCTTGGCCATGGCAGAGTTTGGAGTCTGACTGTTTGAGGCTGTGGACAGGTGTCTTTTATACAGATGATGAGTTCAAACAGGTGCCATTCATACAGGTAACGAGTGGGGGACAGTGAAGCTTCTTACAGAAGACGTTACAGGTCTGTGAGAGCCAGAGATCTTCCTTGTTTGAGGTGACCAAATACTTATTTTCCACCCTAATTTACGAATAAATTCTTTACAAATCCTACCATGTGAATTCATGGATTTTTTTTCACATTCTGTCTCTCACAGTTGAAGTGTATCTCTGGTGCAAATTACTGACCTCAGTCATCATTTTAAGTGGGGGAACTTGCACAATCGGTGGCTGACTAAATACTTTGTTGCCCCACTGTGTGTAGATATATATATATATATATATATATATATATATATATATATATATATATATATGTGTATATATATATATATATATATATATATATATATATGTGTGTATATATATATATATATATATATATATATATATATATATATGTGTATATATATATATGTATATGTGTATATATATATATGTATGTGTATATATATATATGTATATGTGTATATATATATATGTATGTGTATATGTATATATATATATATATGTATATGTATATGTGTATATATATATATATGTATATGTATATATATATATGTATATGTATATATATATATATATATATGTATATATGTATATATATGTATATATATATACGTACGTGTTGAAATGGGAGGGCAGAAAGTGAGCACTTATGTCATTGTCATGCAGGTGCATATGCTGTTTCATGACTGTGGTGCATGCAAATGGAAACTTAATGTGTCTTTTTTTCCTACCTAGCTAAAAGGGTCAAGGCCACTATAGACATGAAAAATGTCTACAGTTTTCTCCTTTTATGAAATGTTCACCTAAAGTTTCTCAAAGATTTTATTTTATTTTTTTGCTACCAGCGGGTGTGTCAAAAATTCATCTACTGAAAAATTCAATTTTGAGATTATTTTTCTAAATATCCATTAGTTAAAAGACTAGTAGGGCTAGTATATATGTGTAATCTTTTAATCTCTCTCTTAAAATTAGAAAATAGAAACTATGTAGGCTTTTGATTTTCTGAATACCAATTGGACATTTTGAGAAAGTCTAGTATAAATGACCTTGAGGTCTTAATAATGGAGAGAATCTATTATAGACAGAAAAATCTCTACAATGCAAACACACACACAGAAACAGCCAATGCTTTTTGGTGTGCACACTAATAAAAACTACAATAAGTAAAGCAGACTTAGCACACGCAAGGACATTTTTTTTTCCACTGTACAAAGAACATTACTTAAGGTCTTTTGTTTTTAGCTTATTTGTCTTGACACAGACACATCATGAGCCTTCTTTAAACACCATGCTGGGATTATAATACAGTGTAGTAAAAAGTAGATCCATATACTTTGTTCCCGCAGGGTGTAGTAACATGAGGCACGATGAGTCTTCAGACAACAAGACTCCAGAATACAAAAGATAAAACCTTTTGGGGCTGCGACTGCTGCAAAAACATAGACATAAATACTTACACAGTGGTCTTTATGGGCCCAGAGTTACGCGCTGTTTGCCCGCTGTATCCCAATTTCTGTTTGTTTTTACTACAGTAGGTATGTGGCTTCTGCAGAGGCATAACAGAGCTCTGCAGGAAGAGCTCAGTGGAAACGGCCTATTCTCTCCTCTTGTTTATATTCATATCTAACTTTCAGTAGATGAAAAGCATTTTTAACCATTTAGCATACAGTTTGTGGTGTTAGTGAAACATGTAGGAGAGAATCTGACTCATTATAACACCTGAAAAGCTGTTATTACAATTATTTGTTTACAGTTTCAGTGAGCTTTCTGCATTTTTCAAATATCAAGATTTGGTTATAAGATCAACTTTTTGGCAACTTAACCTGCAGGAAATAATAATAATAAAAAAAGATTCCGTCAGGTTAAATATACTGTTAGTTTCTCTATGTATTTTTGAGTCTTGTAGGCATTCAGAGTGCCTTAGACACGTTCTGTTTCCCGTATGAATGACAGAATTATTGTTGGCTGCTGCATTTTTTTTCTTTGTAATGCAATGTTTTATGTCTTGGGAGTTTTTTAAAAGGCTAAAACGATGAATGTGAAAAGCAAAGCAGAAGAGGAGGGCCTTCAAATCCAGAGACAAAGAGGAGTTGAAAAGGGTGCAGAGAGAGCTGAGGGGACTGATAAGGAATGGGAAGGAGAGCTACAGGCAGAAGATGGAGAACCAGCTTCAGCAAAACAACGTTGGTGAAGTCTGGAGAGGCCTCAGAACCATCTCAGGCCACAAACAGCAGAACTCTCTGCCTGGGAGGGATGTGAGATGGGCAAATGAACTGAATCATTTCTTCAACAGATTTGATTCAACCATGAGACAGTCTACAACATCGGCTGCAGACTCACCCACCCCCACTGCTGCTGTTCCACCTCTGACACCTCAGACACTTCACACCTCCTCTATTCACCCTGCTCACTCCTCCCCACCCCCAACAACAGCATCCAATACACACTCAACACAAGGCTCCAGCCTGTCTCTCTCAACCACCCAGGTTAGGAGGGAACTGAGGAGGATTAATGGCAAGAAGGCAGCGGGCCCAGATGGCATCAGCTCGAGGGTCGTCAGGTCCTGCGCGGACCAACTGTGTGGGGTGATGGAGCACCTCTTCAACCTGAGCCTGAGGTTGGGAAGAGTCCCACAGCTCTGGAAAACCTCCTGTGTTGTACCAGTGCCAAAGACTTCACGCCCCAAGGACCTCAACAGCTACAGGCCGGTGGCTCTGACATCCCACCTGATGAAGACCCTGGAGCGGTTGGTCCTGGCTCAGCTTCGGCGCCTAACAAGCTCATCACTGGACCCACTTCAGTTTGCCTACCAGCCTGGCATTGGAGCGGATGATGCCGTCATTCACCTCCTACATCGTTCCCTCGCTCACCTGGAGACCGCAGGAAGCACTGTGAGAATCATGTTCTTTGATTTCTCCAGTGCCTTCAACACTATTCTTCCCTCGGTTCTGAAGGACAAGCTGGAGAACTCTGGAGTGGACCATCACCTCACTACCTGGATCCTGGACTACCTCACCGACCGACCACAGTATGTGAGGACTCAGGGCTGTGTGTCGGACAGGGTCGTCTGCAGTACGGGGGCCCCACAGGGAACGGTTCTGGCTCCGTTCCTCTTCACCATCTACACTGCAGACTTCTCCCACAATTCCACCCAGTGCTTCCTGCAGAAGTTCTCTGATGACTCTGCAATAGTCGGCCTCATCACTGATGGGGACGACAAGGAGTACAGAGGACTGACTCAAGACTTTGTGGACTGGTGCCAGCTGAACTACCTCCAGATCAACGCCAGTAAAACCAAGGAGCTGGTGGTAGACTTCCGCAGGCACAAGCATTCTCCACTGCAACCACTGAACATCCAGGGTATGGACATGAGGCTGTGGACAGCTACAGGTACCTTGGTGTTCATCTGAACAACAGACTGGACTGGACTCATAACTCAGACGCCCTCTACAGGAAAGGGCAGAGCAGGTTGTACCTGCTGCGGAGACTCAGGTCGTTTGGAGTGGAGGGCCCACTCCTGAAGACCTTCTATGACTCTGTGGTGGCTTCTGCTATCTTTTATGGTGTGGTCTGCTGGGGCGGCAGCATCTCTGCTGGGGACAGGAAGAGACTGAACAGGGTGATCCGAAGGGCCAGCTCTGTTCTAGGATGCCCTCTGGACCCAGTGGAGGTGGTGAGTGACAGGAGAATGGCGGCTAAGCTGTCATCCCTGTTGGACAACATCTCCCACCCCATGCAGCAGACTGTGACAGCACTGAGCAGCTCCTTCAGTGGGAGACTGCGGCACCCACGGTGTGGGACGGAGAGATTTCGCAGGTCTTTCCTCCCCACTGCTGTCAGACTCCACAACAAAGACTTTAACTGAACAAACACACACATCCACACATGTGCAATAACACTAAGTGCAATAATCCTTTCTGGCATCGTTGTATTTTTACTCAGTTGTATATAGCATTCGTATTCTATTTTTATCTTATTGTATATTTTTATTCTATTTTATTCTACTGTATATAGTATATTATTTTATTCTATTCTGTACAGCTGTGTACTGTATTTATTCTTATTGTATTCTAATTTTTGCGTCATAACTTTTGCACTGTCCACTTCCTGCTGTGACAAAACAAATTTCCCACGTGTGGGACTAATAAAGGTTATCTTATCTTATCTTATCTTATATGCAAATATAATTTGTGCAGGTTTAGAGAAGTCATTTAACTAACAAGAGCTACATTTGAAGTCTGTTGTAACACAATTTTAACAAGGGCCTGTCTGCCAATCATAAAAAAAACTCAATGTCAAATATTTCTTCAGAGTACTGATTGCACAAGAGTGATTTTCAGCTCGCTGGTGCAGCATTTGTCCTGCTACTTTTTAAAAGCATTGTTCACTCTCACCATTTTGGCAACATTCATTCATTGTGTTTCTTTCCTCGCTTTCTCTCTTTTTTACTTTCATTTAAATATATGATAAAATCTCTCACCAGTCATGGTTTGCGGTTCTACCTATTTGCTCCCTGTCTCCCTTACTCTCAAAAAACCTTTCTGCTTTCTTCTGCCCTCCACTCGCCCTCCTATCACAGTTCATTAACATCACTGTTTGAATTCAAGTTTGAAGGCTAAAGCTGATTAGCGATCAGAATATGTTTGTAGTTTTTCTTATTCATTAGAGATCCCCGCATATGCTTGCAATACATAGTCTACATGTACTGAAATGCTTGTGTGTGCTTCTTACAAGTTATTGTGTTTGTATCTCCGGTTTATCATTCAGTTCCAGTTGCGGTATGTGTAAGTACAGTCATGTATTTGTTTGTATTTACATGCAGGCCCATGCTTTGATTTGTGTGGGTGCATTTGCATGCATATGTACAAGAGGTACTAGAGTCAATTTTTTATCAGCAAACGTCTGTGTCTGAGTTTCTGAAAATGTGTGTTCGCTCCATATCATCGTGGGTACCAGGTTGCATGTCACCGGGTGGCCTCTGTAACTCTCTGCTGCAAATGAGCTGGCAGAGGGAGAAATGGAGAGATGGTGGGTGAAAACAGAAGGAGCAGGGAGTGATTGATTGATTTTGCCTTTCTTCCAGTGGAGTAACATCAGGAGAAGTTGTTGAATATAAATGATGTTAATGAACAGTTAGGTCTGTGTTAAAGCACTTGTAGCAAAGGTCGACAAGCTTCTTTTAGAGGTAGTTGTCAGTGATTTGGCGTGTTTACCTTATTTAGTGCAATACTCCCAAAAATTTTCGCATTATTTGTCTAGCCTTTCAAGTAGATGCGACCATTTTCCTACTGTGAGTTACGCTTAAAAATGTTCTGGGAAAAGTAACATCCAGTTTTGTATGACTACTGCAACTGGACACAGCTGTAGTACCTTGAACGTTACCTAGACTTCCTCAGTATATTTTCTAGCTAGAAAAAGCTTGTCCACATCATTGTTTTACATGACCTGTTGATAAAAAGGCAATATCCTAAAAACAGAACTGATAGATTAGTAAGAAAGCCAAGAGGAAATAAAACTAACTAGCCAGCAAGGGCAGCTTAAACTGACTGATGACTTCTCATTCTGGAGCCCATTTTTTATCGTACTGAACTAACTAACCTAGAAACCAATTTTCACTGCACCATATATTATAATGCTGACATCAAGGGGCAGAGAGATAATGGTTGTGATCAGACAAAAATCCGACAGACTTTAGACACAGATAGTGTTTTTCTTGAAAAAATGTTGGGTGGCTGTTTCAGACCATTTGGTAACCAAAATTCAGGCAGTCAAATGACACTGGATGAGAAAAGGAAACATGCATTTGGTTACTTCATTACAATAATGTGATGACTGTTTCTTACTTTGCAAAAGATGGTTTGAATGGACCTCTATTGTTTGCAGAAACATCATCAATGGCACATTTTTCCCTTCATATTGAGACCAGTTTTGAGTGGGGGAAATGACATTTAAACTGTGTTCATTGGACAAAAGACTGTAACAAAACTCTTATGTATTTTTTGGGATTTATACAGTAGTGATGATTGGTTTTATTTCACTGTATCACTATTTTGTGAAGGAAAATATTATTATTTTTTTATCCCAAGAATCAAAGTTTCTGTTTGCCAAGAAGGGGAATATTTTGACAGAAGCACATGCATTCAAATACATGCAAAGCACACTAAACCTCTCTTAGGCATACACAGAGATGCTTATTGTCTGTCACTCTCTCCTACACTCACAAATGCACACACACACAGACTCAGACACACACACTTAGCCTCCATATAGTTGAGATGGATGAGTATGCAGTAACTGACAGTTGATTCATCGGCCCCGCAGCCACCATACATATTCTAATGCAGCCTTGAGGAAAGTAAAAAACTTGGAGAGGGAAATCAGGACTTTTGCTTTTAGACTGCAGGAGTAAAGGGACCATTATTCTTACCCAGCATAACAGAGCTGTCAACTGACGAAGCACCTGCCATCGCAAAGAGATTCATTCTCAGAGACCACAAACTTCAATCTTTAAATGACTCTTTTAGTTGCAAGTGTTTTCAGAAGATTACTGTGTAGCGTAAGGAAGCTTCATTTTGAAAAGACCTTTAATTGGTTGGTCCTCTATTTGCACGTGTGTGTTTCTGAGCATCATTGCCTCCATCTTAATAATCATTGATCAACTTTCAAGCTGATCCATGTTTAGATGCCTCAACGATTCTGTATCACAACAAAGCTCCAGGAAACTGATTTTTATTTTTATTGTTTTACCTAAAAGAATATTACAGTGTGATTATGACTCACATTTTAAGGACACAAGAAGTTAATCCACACTTGGACAGCATTCTCTTGTTTCTAGTGCAGCTCAGGCACATCATATCCTTCCGTTAAAAAGTGGGTCATGACCGCTGTTCAATGTGCTGATATAGAGGTCTTCTAAGAAGTGGGAGCTGCCCATACTAATTACCATAGTTCATAATGATGAACAGAATTCTCACCGGCACTGTCTGAGGGCCAGTAAAAAATACTCCATTTAATTTCCATGCCATTGTTTCCATCTGCTCCTGTTGCTCTTTAACTGAGCCAGTTGTTGAGTCACACTACTGTGCCTTCACATTTTGTTTTGAAAGTTAATATTACTATGTAATTTGTCTTTCTCAAATAATTAAATTTCCAGTAGATTGCATATACCTAATGTCTTCTTCCTGAAAACAGAAGATCATTTACGTGGTCTCATACTCACCATGTATTACACATTCATATGTGATAGTGGGGAGTATGAAAAATCCCTTGTGGCATTGGTGTTTAGCAGCACTTTAGCACTTTATATGCTTTTAGTGAAAGTCGTTTTGTCAAATATTTAAATTTCCCCATTATATATAGTATTTTCCAAGTAAAGCAAATGGTCTGCTTTTAGTTAGACTTCTTTTCATATGGGTTAGAACTTTTCTTGCATGTGTCATTTCAGAGGTTACTTTCATTTTGAAAAGATATTGCCTATAAAATGTGAACTTGGTTTGGACAAGAAGAAAAAAAAAAGGAAAGAGCAATAAAACTTCATGCTTTTAGGCTTGACAGATGCCATTATTTCAAAGTAGCTGTCAGCAGTGTGTCAACAAAGTGATGGATTAATGCTACAAGTAAAGAATTTGACATCTCAAATGTCTCCTTTAGCTCTAATGGTATCTATTTTCACTGCAAAAGGTAAAGTGCACGTTAGCAGCAGAGTAATTCTTAAATATTACATTAAAAGTTGATGGATTTGTACACTTAAAGGTACAACATGTGTCTGTGAAAGGATGTGAGAAGTTGAGTCTCAGATAATGGATGGATGGATGGATGGATGGACCAAATAGTCTGTAGTTGCTACTGAAGTGTGAAAAAAGTACTTGCCTATATAATGAAAATATAAGTCTTAGATTGTTATTTCTGAAAATTACACCTCAAACCCAAAGAGAAGATTGGAGACATTCAGTTTTTTTTTGTACTAAATACTGGAACACAGCTGGAATTCTTGGCAGCAGTAAATCCTGTAATTCTGCATTACAAATGATAAGGCCACCCATATGGAAAAGAAATAGTAAAAACATATATGATTTACTCATGAAAGTGGCCATTTTCTCATTACTTTCATCTATTTTTTTAGTAAGTATACAGTACAAAACATACAAGTTTCATTATATAATTTTTCAAGGGATCTTATATGTGTTTTCACTCTTGTATGCTTTTCATACAAGTTTCATACAAGACAGATACAAACTTTATAAGATTTATATATATCTTTTCCATATGGGCAGCTGCAGATATAGTTAAAGTGAAAAGAAAGTGATGTATTTTTTTCCTGTTTGCTGTGTGACTTATCAGGGACTGTGTAATTTTTCAGGTTACAAAACCTTTTATTGATGTATTCAGAAGAATATTTATTGATTATTTTATTTAAAAAAAGAGAAAGATTTTACACTCAAATAAACATTTTTGTCTTTATTTCACAGCTCCACCCACTCCCATTGCACCTCCTGAGCTTCTTTCTGTTGGTGCTACTTACCTTTGGATCAAACCCAATGCCAACAGCATCATTGGTGATGGGCCAATAATCCTGAAGGAAGTGGAGTACCGGACCACTTCAGGGAACTGGGTAGAGACCCATGTGGTTGACTCCCCTACATATAAACTGTGGCATCTGGACCCAGATGTAGAATATGAGATCAAGGTCCTGCTTTCCAGACCTGGAGAGGGAGGAACAGGACCCCCAGGTCCACCACTGGTAACCAGGACCAAATGTGCGGGTAAGTAAGCACTTTTTTCTTTGTTATTGCTTTAATTATTTGTTTAATTATTTTCCCATTTATGTTGCCTTTTTACCTATTTCTCAATTATTTTTAAAAATTTAGATTTCATTTAGAAATCTCTCTTTGCAGTTGCTTGATCCTGTTTTGTCTTATTTCTGTTGGACAACTGTACTGTGATCCACTGATATACTCAGCTCATTAATCCTTGGGTAGCACTAATATAATAAGAATGATTTACTATGGTCTGAATATGATGACAGCATGATTTGGAGCCAGAGAGGTAAAAAAGGCTGATGAGAAAGATAACAAAGAAGGAAAAAATGAGGAAAAAAGTGTTTCCTTTTACGTCTTCTTGGGAAGAGAACGCAAATCAAAGCTGATGATAATTGGCATGTTAAGAAGAAGCCCCAGAGATAAAGAAATGTTGGAGTGCATAGTTTGCAGGGAAGAAGGTAGGAGAGGTTAGGTGGGGGCAATCATGGCCAATAATGAGTATCCCAGCGGGGGTGTAAGGACGCAATAAGTGGCAGTTCATTTGATAAAATGACAGCCCATCAGATCTCTGATGGCCTCTTATGTGTGTGTAGGTGTGTGTCAGTGTGTATGTGTTAAGTGTGTTCTTACTTAACAAGTAGGAAGCCATCATTCTCCATTCCAGCATTCCCTATGGACTTCTCTGTGTTTGCATTTTGCCATGCAACTAATTGTCTTTGTTCTATCTTGGCCTTTTGACCTTTTTTGTTGCTTTCACTGTACTACTTTAGTCTTCTGATTTTCTGACGCTATTCTTGCTTCCCACTCTCTTTCATTCTTAAATTCATTTTCCCACTTCTAACTTTTTTCTGTCCTTTTCATTTCCTTTTCTCTGCAATGTTTTCCACTCTTTTGTCCTGACTTCATTTCCTTCTTGTCTTCCTTTCTCCCATTTTAGAGTTTTTTCACCCTTTCTCCTTTTTCATCACTTGGGTTTTACTTTATGGTGTCGTTTTTTTGAACTCTTCTTCCCTTCTGTCCTTTAATGTTTACTTCTTCTGTTTTTGACACTTTCCCCTTTTATTCACGCCTCCCCCTTTCTTCTCTGCCATGTCCTTCTTCCTTCTGCCATTCTGTCTCAGTTGTTTTTCTCAAGGGCTTCATTTTATGAGAATTAGAGAGAACAAGACAAAATGATGATGAAGAGTGAGAGGAGATCAAAAAGATGAAGGTGTTATTCTGTAAAGACAGTGGGCTCGATCTGGATCTAACCTTGCATTCAAAGAGGGGAGAGAGAGAGAAAGAGAAAATGCTTTAATAATGCTTCTACTTTTTTTTGATGGAATATACATAGCTAGTGTGTGTGCCTTGGGGCATTCGTTGTTTATGCTACAAGTTCTGTCAAAACTTTGGAGCATTAACTTGGCAGATGCTTAAATTTAATCGGAATGGGAATTTTGTGTATTTGCGGTTGCTGTGTTATGTGTGAGTGAGAACGTGTGAACTCTACTGTGTGCATATCTTTCTGTGTTTGTGTGTGTGAGTATGTCTGCATTGTGTACATGCTTGTGTGTCTACCACAATGTGTTTGTGTTTGTGCATTTGTGGTCTTCAGTCCACCCCATGTTTTTTCTTTTTTTCTTAACTCTGTGGTAATCAGCAGGTGAAAATTATGTGTTAACGCTACAGTCTCTGTTTTGGTCTCTCTCCCTGCTTCCTTGCTTTATCTATCTCTCACTTTCAATCTCTCACTCTTACTTTCTGTCTCCCATATTGAAACACAAGTAGCTGGTGAGGCGCTGGGGTCTTATGGGCCCTACACATAAATGTTTTCTCATAAAGAACTCATTGTGCAAACCTGCTAGCTAAATAGCTTACTAGCTTGTAGAATATGAGCCTAACCAATTCTTTAAACGAGGCATAGACCTTACCTTCTATCCTTCTATCTACAGAGAAAATGCTTATTCAACGTATCATCCAGATTTTTTCAGGTTTGTGAATCCACAGCTACAATACTCAGTGATGATGCAGAGAGATGACTTTGCTAATATTAAATTACAGTTTGAAGAGTGCTTTTACAAATTGATATATACAGCAGATGCCAGTTTGCAGAATTACTAGTAAAAATGTTAACTCTTTCTTTTGCTTTTGGATGTTGTAATAAATAAAATTCTCTACCTATACCAGTTAGAAAATGCACAACAGACAATGTTTATGAACGTTTTTACACAGCCAGAGTGAAATTTACTCATCTATAGGGAGTGCAGAATTATTAGGCAAGTTGTATTTTTGAGGAATAATGTTATTATTGAACAACAACCATGTTCTAAATGAACCCAAAAAACTCATTAATATCAAAGCTGAATGTTTTTGGAAGTAGTTTTTAGTTTGTTTTTAGTTTTAGCTATTTTAGGGGGATATCTGTGTGTGCAGGTGACTATTACTGTGCATAATTATTAGGCAACTTAACAAAAAACAAATATATACCCATTTCAATTATTTATTTTTACCAGTGACACCAATATAACATCTCCACATTCACAAATATACATTTCTGACATTCAAAAACAAAACAAAAACAAATCAGCGACCAATATAGCCACCAATATAGCGACCAATATAGCCAAGGACACTCAAAAGCCTGCTATCCATGGATTCTGTCAGTGTTTTGATCTGTTCACCATCAACATTGCGTGCAGCAGCAACCACAGCCTCCCAGACACTGTTCAGAGAGGTGTACTGTTTTCCCTCCTTGTAAATCTCACATTTGATGATGGACCACTGCTTGAAGAAGGTGTCTTGGCAGTAGGACTGGGAGTTGAGCTTGACTCCATCCTCAACCCGAAAAGGCCCCACAAGCTCATCTTTGATGATACCAGCCCAAACCAGTACTCCACCTCCACCTTGCTGGCGTCTGAGTCGGACTGGAGCTGTCTGCCCTTTACCAATCCAGCCACGGGCCCATCCATCTGGCCCATCGAGACTCACTCTCATTTCATCAGTCCATAAAACCTTAGAAAAACCAGTCTTGAGATATTTCTTGGCCCGGTCTTGACGTTTCAGCTTGTGTGTCTTGTTCAGTGGTGGTCGTCTTTCAGCCTTTCTTACCTTGGCCATGTCTCTGAGTATTGCACACCTTGTGCTTTTGGGCACTCCAGTGATGTTGCAGCTCTGAAATATGGCCAAACTGGTGGCAAGTGGCATCTTGGCAGCTGCACGCTTGACTTTTCTCAGTTCATGGGCAGTTATTTTGCGCCTTGGTTTTTCCACACGCTTCTTGCGACCCTGTTGACTATTTTGAATGAAACGCTTGATTGTTCGATGATCACGCTTCAGAAGCTTTGCAATTTTGAGACTGCTGCATCCCTCTGCAAGATATCTCACTATTTTTGACTTTTCTGAGCCCGTCAAGTCCTTCTTTTGACCCATTTTGCCAAAGGAAAGGAAGTTGCCTAATAATTATGCACACCTGATATAGGGTGTTGATGTCATTAGACCACACCCCTTCTCATTACAGAGAAGCACATCACCTAATATGCTTAATTGGTAGTAGGCTTTCGAGCCTATACAGCTTGGAGTAAGACAACATGCATGAAGAAGATGATGTGGACAAAATACTCATTTGCCTAATAATTCTGCACTCCCTGTAGTGGAAGAACAATTAGAAACAGCATAAGTTGCAATGAAATACACCAAAATGAATCTTCTAATTTTAAAGTGAGTTTCACATGGTTGAAGTAGCGGCATAACAACAGCATTGCTGCAGCGGCTCCAGACATGCTCCCAATAGTATGGGACAAGTTTGACTATCGTATGGAGGAGGACACAAGTTTTGTGTAAAATTTTATTTTCAGAAGATATTTTAAAATTTACCACAAGCTTCTATGTCTATTACTTAAAAAAACAAAAAACTATGGCCTTTTGAATTCGGATGATTCTTTTTGATACACCCTGTTTTGTTCTCCTGTATTATCTTTTTTTCTAGCTGTTTATAGATTCTTATGTCACATGGCTATAAAATTAGTTCACATAGCTGCTCTAAATATGGGAGAAATAAATCTCCCTGAGGGACCAGGGGGCAAAGCAGTGAATGTTTACAATGTTTAAGTCCACCTATAATCTGGCTCTTTGAAATATCTTTGAAAAGAAAAAAATGAATGCATTAGTTTATGTTATAGTTCCTTATTTCATTCTAGGAACATATCACTCAGCAGTAAGAGTTGCTTGCGGATGTAATTATTTGGACAATAATGAGGTTCTGTGGCACAGAGGGATATAATATATGGACTTTGAAGTGAGTATTTGTTTTATTGACTTTTGTTGACAATAAGAACTGTAGAAAATGATTATTATTATTATTTTGCTTCTCTTTCCCTTTTAGCATCCTTTACAAATCCAGCTCTACACCTCTAATAGATCTGTATTCTTTCTTTGCCTTGGAGTAGAGCAGGGCAATATGGCCAAAAATATTTATCACGATATATATATTTGAAAATTTGCGATAACGATATAACCAACGATATAATTGATGCGAGACAAAATACAACTCCACAACATTACTAGCGCAAAAAGACAACCTTCCATTTATTTTCACTTAAACAAGAAGCTGGTTTTTATGTACATTAAAACCTTTATAAAAATGTAACAGTGCAAATGCAAATTCCTTGCTTAAAGTTTAACCAAAAGGCATTTCCAGTAGAAATGGGCTGACATATCCTGAGCATAACCATGTATAATATCCACTGAAGTTAAAAAGAGGTGCTTTGCAACATTAAACTGCAGTGTGCAGTACGTATTTTTCGGACCATAAGGTGCACGGGATTATAAGGCACATTAAGCGAAACAAAGCAGTCAGATAAATCAAACTTTATTAAACTCATTCTTCTTGCTTCCTCCACTTCTGTACCATTGATTCATTAATGTTGAATTCTCTGGCAGCTGCTCTATTCCCATGTTGTTGCAGTATATTAATGACTAACCTTGTATTGTGGATGGATTATCTCAGTTGTTCTCCTGACTGAAGTTTGGTCCGTTTACAGCATCCTGCCATGCGATTGCATTTGTCTCTAACTATCAGGAACTTTAACGTTAACTTTTATAAGTGGAAAAGTGTTAGTGTTCGTCCTCCAGCTTCACTGTTTATGTTATGCTAACATAGCTGTGTCGCTAGCGATCACGTAGCACATCATTATATACCAGCTAGCCCAACTTCAGTAACCCTACAAACGTCACTGCTGTTTAGTTTCCTGTCTTCATTTATGTTGGACGTGATAGCAGAGCTGTGCGTTTGAATTTTTCCAGAAATCTCTCAGTCAGAACATGCCATATCATGCTTAGGTAACTAGTGAAACTAGCGAGCTAACTTCCGCTAGCTTCCTGCTAACTTCTAACTCCGTTAAATGTAATACATTTTGTTTTCATGGATGCTTGGAAGTTAAACTTCATAGTTTCACCTGGTTAAGCAGCAATGCTGATCGTTTTATTAAAGATGAAAGAATTGAGACAGTTTTTAACTCTCAGTGATGCTGCAGTGTTGTTTGACCTGAAGAATACAGAGTTTAGGACCCAGATTACTCCCAGATTTAAGAGCATCTTAGTCCCACAAATACGACAATAACAACGGCCGCTTGCATGTTCTGCAAAAAAATGTGCTTTGTCGTGTATCTGACGGACAAACACCAAACCAGTTCCACATCACGGACGTTGCACCATTTTTACAAACCAATTCTGGTTCATCTGTTTCACTCAACAATCGGCCATGTGCGTATGAAAACAAAGGCACTGCGCATGCGCGTTTTACTCATTCTATCGCGATATTTCATTTTCCTATCGTTGCCTAACATTATACCGGTATTACCGTGAACGGTATAATGTGGCCCAGCCCTACCTTGGAGTACATCATCACACAGGTTACCTGAATTTCCTGGTCTCTACTGTGTTTATTCTTGTGAACACAAAGAGACACCCTCAGCCCACCTATCGTCTACATACACACACATACACACCTGTCCTGTCTCAAACTTCCTGGTATGCACATCTAAAGCTCTCTGCCCTTTCGCAGACATGCCACATACACACTCTTCAAATTTTTATTTTGCTATTTTGCTCAAACAAAACTTCAGATTGAACAGAGGCTCAAATCTCAGAACAGTTTGTCTGTGTGTACTTGCAGTACATTTAGAAGTAGCCACTTGTTTTCAGCAGGTGTACAGCTGCGAGGTGAAAAGGGATAACTATTTCTCACGTAGGAATAAGATGAGGCACAAGAGGAATTGGAGACAGTGAGATAGGATTAGGTGGAAAAATGTTGCGTGTGAAATAAAAATAGCTGCAGTGAGACAGTGGCAAATCAACAAAGCAGGGGGGGGGGGGGGGACAACAGAAACTAGAAAATGTGCTAAAGGATGAGAAGAGAGGGTGAGAGTTAAAGAAAGAAAACAAGAAAAAAAGGATAATAAAAAAAAATATGGAGCACAGAAGAAATGGAGAGGAGGAGAAGAAAGAGACAGAAGAAGGATGCAGTGTAAGGGAAAGAGAAGCCAGTGACGTGAAGTGAAATGGAACAGAGCCGGTGGTCACTCTTTTTGTGTTTGTGTGGAAAGCATAGTAGAAAGGAACATGTGTTTCTGGGCTAGTGGCGCAATGTTTAGCTGTCACAACCATTCATGGGGTGCTCCATGTGTGCTCATTTGTGTGTGTTGTGCGTGACAGGATTGAAACAGGCAGGCAGGACAGATGTTCAAGAACCTGCTGGCTGCTGGAATGCATGTGTGTGTTTGTCGCCACACCTCCTGTGTTCACCTTTCTCTTCTTGTTATCATCTACAGCCATTCAAATTAGGATTCACCAACAGACCTAATAATCACTTTAGAACCTGGGACCATTTCGTGGCCTTTGCGTTTTTTAATTCCACGCCATTTCCACTGTGTTTAATGGAGTATAGCCAAATTTTCAAACATGTATTTTTTTCCCATTTTATTTTAAAATTTCAGTCTGGGTTTTTTAAATGAGCTTAAATGGCTGAATAGAAGGCATACATCCACTATCGAACCTCGTGGCCGATTTCTGCCCCTTGAAACCCATTATAAACGCTATTTTTCACTGCAAATTAATTACGGTCGTCGATGTTTTTAAGTTTCATTTTCATTTTGGAGGAGGCCTTAGAGTTGTAATTTTTTTATTTGTCCACCGAGTGGCGCCCTTGCTTCACATTTGACCCCTGCTGGAAAACAGCGGGCTGCTTAGACAGACCTGCGGAAAATGAAGCCTGATTCCCGGCGTGCAGCAGCGGCTTCGCCCGCTGATCGGGCGGGACCATTTTCGGTCCCTAGGACCGTGAGAGGGTGCTTTTTTTTTTTTAGTCAACAGGAAATGACGTATTTGTTGTCACGTGGTATCGGACGTGTGTGCTGGAAAAAGCAGTCCCCGGTGATCGTGCCCCGGTCATCGTCGCGACTTACCCCGGGAAGATGCACTTTTTTTGGCCTAGAGGAGCAGCATTTGCCGCCTGGAGACCATTTTCTGGTCCTGAAAAAAAAAAAAAAAGGCGATCGAAATGACTGTTGGTGCCAATCTTTAGTCCATCTAAAGGCCTAATTATAATAACAATTGAATATTACCTCAAATGTTTTTTTTGGAAAATATTCAAGTTTTATGTTTTTTGGGGCAAAAAAAGCAGTGCGCTCATGTGACGAAACTGGGATATAAAGGGTTAAAATCCGCGAAATGTAATTAAAACTTGACATGAATATTTCAAGGAGAAGTAGGTCTAAAAGATTGGCTAATTTAAAGTGGAATAAAATATTAATATATAAAATTTTTATAGCACTTTTTTGGGCGTGGTCGATTAGGACCGATAGTGTGTGCATTTTATGAAATGCGCTCCTGCAAAAAAAATAAAAGTGGATCGAAATGAATGTTGGTGCCAATCTTTGGTCCATCTAAAGGCCTAATTATAATAACAAACAAATATTACTTCAAATGTTTTTTTTGGAAAATATTTAGTTTTTTTGTTTTTTGGGGCTAAAAAAACAGGGCGCTCATGTAATAAAACTGGGATTTAAAGGGTTAAAACAATGAAAATATAATTAAAACTTGACATGGATATTTTAAGCAGAAGTAGTTTTAAAAGATTGACTAATTTAAAGTAGAAAAAAATATTGATATATAACATTTTTAGAGCACTTTTGGGGCGGGACAATTTTTGGTCCCGAGGTTCACGAATGGATGGGATTTTGAGGTTCTACCAAGGTTAAAGTCATTCTCCTGGCATTTACTACACACCTTCAAGATCATGTCTTTTCATTAAAATGATATATTTTAGATTTTCCCATCACCATTAAAATTCTTCCTTCATGGTTTCAAATGTCTTATGGGTGATTACACTTTTGTATTATTTGTGCAACCTCTCTACCTGCAGCCTGCCCCTCACTCTTCCTCTGCATCTCTAAATGGAGACACAGTGCTGGTCCACGCAACCCAGGTATTTAACTGGTAAATCAGAGGGCAATAGGAAAGGGTTTAGTTGAACTTTTAATTAAGAAGTAGATGTGGATTACAAAAAAGAGGTGCTATAGGAGATGAGTTGTTTAAGGATGTTTGGAGAGTATGTTGTGATTCTATGAACATTAAAGTCCTGGGATTGATTGGTGACCTGCTTGTTGTGTATCTTGCCTCTTCCCCTTTAAAAGCCGGGATAGTTAAAAACAAAGAGATTTGATCCCTGAAGCAACTGATCACTCCATAAATGCAGTAGATAATGTTATTCTGTTTCAGTTTTCAGTAAAATACCAAATGGGAATTATTAGAATGAAATAGGGTGAAGCTATTTATTGCACAGATGTTGCTACACAGATGGACTATTCCATAACAGTTATACCAGTGCAGATAAAGAAAACTGCTAACAATGAAAATACTAACTACCAATATTTCTCACATAAGCAAGTAGGAAAAGGAGCAGAATGGAGAAAAAACTGGAGGGCAACTTGAAAAACTGTCATAGACTCATAAAATTATGTCGAAGTTCCTGCAAAAACTACCCAAACATGACTCAGTAAAGTGACTCACTATTAACTGACAATCTGACAGGTTATGCCTGTTAAGTTAAGCCATATATAGGCGATGTCAGTGGAAAACAAAAGACTGTCAGACCAGAAACCTTAAATAATTCAGAAAAAAATGACAGGGCAAACACACACACGCGCACACAAATATATATACATACATATAATTTGGACCAACTGGCATCACATTTTAGCCCGATGGGTACCCTTTAGCTTCATTTCACCAGTCTTCATAGTTTCAGGGTCTAAACCCAATAAAACAGCAAGTGAAAATGAAAACAGAAAGCATGTGAAAGCATAACTAATTAAAAGTGAACAGCAAGTGAAAGTAAAAATAATGAGCGAGTTACAAAAAAGTAGACCAAATACAAAGACGAAGCTCCTTTTTATGCACACTTATGGCTCTTTCCAGTAAAAGCATTTCCTTTGTCCAACTAGTATTGCTTGAACTTGTGCATCATGGCACCAACAGCAAAGAGCACTGTCTGACATGCTAGCGACTTTGACAAAACTGCAGCGTTTGATACCCTGGGAAGGAGAACCGGCTGGGTTCAGTGAGGACATGGCCTTGATCATGATTGATTTCACTGTGCACTCTCCTCTACAACTTCTCCTCTCTTTCCTCTTTTTTTTCTTGGTCCTATTCCCCCATCTTCCTTATCATCATTCTTTATACATTTCAGGGCTTTCAAATGGTTCCTCAACTTTTTCCATTTGAATAATTTGTTTTTATGCCTATAAATATATACCTTTTTCAATAAACCAAACTCAGAAAAAGAGATGTTTCCTCACTCCTGCAATGCTCTCTATAAGTGTGTATGACCTTCATAGTTTTGTGCTCTTGATCTGATTTCAAAATGAGCCTCTATCATTTCATTTCATCCCTGTTGATCTTTCTTACTTAAGTCAGTGACACTGCTTAGCTGCAGAGAGCCTGTCAACACACACAAACACACTCCTGACATTTTCTCTTCCCCTTACTTGTCGTTCATCTTTGTATCTCTGTCCTTTTCCCTCTCCTTTATCCTTCCCTGATCCTCTGTCTTCTTGCCTCTACTCTTGCTTGAAATTCAAAGTTCCCAAGCATAAAATGTGAACATTGGCTGTGATCCTTGTCTCTATAAATATCAGCTTTTAACTTAAACATTACCTCTTCAAAGTGTAAGTGTATCCTCCTGTAGTCCCTTACTTATAAATTAATATTTTTTATGTGCGGCGATAATGTAAGTGTTGGCTAATTTGTTACCCAATAAAGACTTTTTATTCACCTACGGTCTTTAAATCTTCCCTTAGTATATTTTCTTTGCCTTTTACTCCCATACAATTTCCATTCCGCGTCTCTTCTAATGTGAATGTTGGCTAATATGCAGCACTCTATAAAGACTCAATTCATCTGAGGTTATATACTGCATCTGAGCATCTTCTTTCCTTTCCCTCTCTTGGCCGTTTCTTATAAAGTAGATCTTTATGTGAAGGATGGTAATGTGAGTGTTGGCTAATGTGTTACTCCATAAAAATGGATTTTTAATTCACCTGCTGGGTATATACTGATTTGGCTGACACCACTGCTCTATCGTTTTGCCGAGCCAAGCAGTATAGATGCAGTTAAGGGAGTGCATCCGTTTTACATCAAACATTACCAGAATGAAACAGTTCAGAGCTCAGATTTTTGCAGGTGCACTGGTATTGAATCAAAGCCTGGATCCATATTTTTTGTGAAATAAGCACATTGTGCTGAAAAGGAAATGGAATGTCACAAATGTACGCTGCTCTTTTCAGCTACCGGTTGATGAGCTGTAGCCCTCAGTCAGAAGTGGATGTCATCAGAAGGTTCCTAGTGGCTGCCAAATCACTGGACATCTGCATGGAACTTTCAGCTAGTCTCCTCTCACCTACAAATTGAGCACTTTATGCTTCCACCCCCATTTGCTGAGCCCAGTCTTTCTTCTCTTATTACCCAAAGCGTTCAGATGTTGCCAAATCAGCCTCTGCAATACAGCTATAAAAGCTTATATTTTAAACTTTTTAGCAGTGTTCCTCTAATGACAGATAATACTCTTATGTATTATTATTATTCAGAAAAGCCACAGTGATGTTGAAGATGTGGCTTATAGTTTTTCTGTAGCGTTAACTCTCACCTCCAATGTTTAGTTCTGTGTGCTATCCCTGACTTGTTTTGCTTCTAATTAAGACAATTACCGTATTTTCCGGACTGAAAAGCGCACCTGAATATTAGCCGCACAAGCTAAAATCAGGGGAAAATCCTGTTTTGTACATACATTAGCCGCACCTGACTAAAAGCCGCAGGTGTTTCAATGTTGACTCATCATATGTAAGAGAATATGCACAAAGGGAACTGTCAGGAAAGAGATGGCTGTTTGGAGACACCCCCCTTTTATTAATATTTTGAAAAACAAGTTATGGGTACATATTTGCATAACTTTTTAGGTATATGTACAAGCACCGGTAATTACAAGTACGAAACATGTACTGTGCTTCATAAACGAGTAACAAATGTAGTACATAACAATAACCTACAGCACACCAGAAAAATAGATTCGGACTACCTTTTAGGCTCAGGTGCAGTGACACGGCTTTAACAAGAAGAAAAGTCAGTCATTCACCACCATCTTTCTCTTCTTCCGGCGCACTAAAACCACCAAAGTCCTCTTCTCCAGTGTCGGATACGAACAGGCTCAGGATGGCTACTTCATCCACTCTCAGCTTCTTTCCTTTGTTGTCACTTTCAAAACCAAACAAATCCTCGTTGTCAGTGTCAGAGTTGAACACCCTAAGAAGGGCCGTGGCGGTGTCCTCCTCTCCATCATGCAGCAGTCCAGCCCTTCGAAATCCGTTGGTGTTCGTGGATATTTTCACACTTTTCCACGCTGTCAGAATCCACTGGTGGAGTTGAGCATAACTTGCTTTTCGCAAGGTTATCGGCGCTCGTCATCCACGCCTCCCGCTGAACGCGTAGCGCTACTTTGAAGTTTGTTTTTCACGCTACTTTGTACGGCACTACGTTGCCTGGCGGACGGACATGTGACCAACATACCACTCTTGAACCCCGATACTGTATGTCTGATCACATGCCCTTCCGCCAGGCAACGTAGTGCCGTACAACAGCGGAACAAACAAAACAAATCCTCATACAATATCACAAAAATCATGGACAATCCATAGAAAAGCCGCACCTGACAAAAAGCCGCAGGGTTCAAAGCTTGTGCAAAAAGTAGCGGCTTATAGCCTGACAATTATGGTACATCCTTTTTATTGGCAATTTATCCATGGCTTCCCCTTTAATTTTACTTCTAAAGCCATCAAAAACAACACGTATAGTATGCAGCCAGCCAGCCAGCCAGCCAATTCAGGTTCTTGGGGCGCTTGAGGTTTTTGCAGCTCTTACATGGTGAGAACCAGAATTTAGGGCTAACACAATGAGACAGACAACCATTCACATTCACACCTACGGGCAGAACATCCAAACTTCTGGTCAGATGGTGGAGGTTGGTTCGTAGGACCTTCCTTCTCTGAGACAATGGAGCTAACCATTTGAATTAATTTAACTAAGTCCTGATTTACTGGCAGACCGGGGTGGTGGTCCCCATCTTTAAGAAGGGGGACCGGAGGGTGTGTTCCAACTACAGGGGGATCACACTCCTCAGCCTCCCTGGGAAAGTCTATTCCAGGGTGCTGGAAAGGAGAGTTCGTCCGTTAGTCGAACCTCAGATACAGGAGGAACAATGCGGTTTTCGTCCTGGTCGCGGAACACTGGACCAGCTCTTTATCCTCTCCAGGATACTTGAGGGTGCATGGGAGTTTGCCCAACCAGTCTACATGTGTTTTGTGGACTTGGAGAAGGCATTCGACCGTGTCCCTCGGGGTGTCCTGTGGGAGGTGTTGCGGGAATATGGGGTGTCTGGCCCATTGCTACGGGCCATTCGATCCCTATACAACCGTTGCAAGAGCTTGGTTCGCATTGCCGGCAATAAGTCGGACTCGTTCCCGGTGGGTGATGGGCTCCGCCAGGGCTGCCCTTTGTCTCCGGTTCTGTTCATAATTTTTATGGACAGAATTTCTAGGCGCAGCCAAGTGGCGGAGGGCTTTCGCTTTGGTGGCCTCAGAATCTCATCTCTGATTTTTGCAGATGATGTGGTTCTGTTGGCTTCATCGGGTGAGGGCCTCCAGCTCGCACTGGAACGGTTCGCAGCCGAGTGTGAAGCAGCGGGAATGAGGATCAGCACCTCCAAATCTGAGGCCATGGTTCTCAGCCGGAAAAGGGTGGAGTGCCCACTCCGGGTCGGGGATGAGTTCCTGCCCCAAGTGGAGGAGTTCAAGTATCTCGGGGTCTTGTTCGCGAGTGATGGGAGAAGGGAGCCGGAGATCGACAGACGGATTGGGGCTGCAGCTGCAGTAATGCGGACGCTGCACCGGTCCGTCGTGGTGAAGAGGGAGCTGAGTGTAAAAGCGAAGCTCTCAATTTACCGGTCGATCTACGTCCCTACCCTCACCTATGGCCACGAGCTGTGGGTAGTGACCGAAAGAACGGGATTGCGGATACAGGCGGCAGAAATGAGCTTCCTCCGAAGGGTGGCTGGCCTCTCCCTTAGAGATAGGGTGAGAAGTTCGGCCATCCGGGAGGGGCTCAGAGTAGAGCAGCTGCTGCTCCACATCGAAAGGAGCCAGCTGAGGTGGTTCGGGCATCTGACAAGGATGCCTCCTGGGCGCCTCCTGGGTGAGGTGTTCCAGGCATGTCCCACCGGGAGGAGGCCCAGGACATGCTGGAGAGATTATATCTCTGCTGGCCTGGGAACGCCTTGGTGTTCCCCCGGATAAGCTGGAGGAGGTGGCTGGGGAGAGGGAGGTCCGGGCCTCTTTGCTTAGGCTGCTGCCCCCGCGACCCGGCCGGATAAAGCGGATGAAGATGGATGGATGGATGGATGGAAGTCCTTGATTTATAATAATAATAATATTATTTCTCAACCACTCAACGTTCTAGCATTTCCCTTAGTTGTTAATATGATGGTATCACACAAATGTATTTTAATAAACAATAATATCTTTAGAAAAAGAGATGTTCTACGAGTATCACTATGTGTAAAGTGGTGTATTTGCCACTGTGTCAGTGTATAGCTGTATCATTAAAATTATATTGATGAATACAAGGCTGTTTATTGCTAAAAAATTATTTTTAACAAACACATCCATCCTGTGTGCTTTAAAACTTTGTAAGCCACAATGCCTCATTACCAAGTGTAAATGAGTTTGTAGGTGACATTTTTAAAATGTGCTTATGTAGAAAATTAGTATGACACTGGCATTTGAACTTTAATATTTGATTTCTGAAACTGCTGCAGTGAAACAAGTTAGTTTTGCTGTTTAGAAATCTGTGCTATTCTGATACCACATTGAAGACCAATTTATTAGACTGGTTTTCCAAGGCAAAATGCAAAGTCTGTTTAAGTGCTCTATAAAGTCTCTGTTGCCATATAAACTTATCACAATAACACTGACATGTTGATTTTAGAGTTTGATGCAGTTGAATGTATTTACAGTGGACGGCAGGTGCTTTTGAAAGCAGACAGTCGACATATCTTCCAAGTTTTAAAAATGTAACTGCCATTTTAATGAAACCGGTTTTCCCCTTGTCTTTATTCTCATTGCTCTGTCTTTATTTGGCCGATTCCAGACCTCGTAAATGCTCTCTGACAAAACGATAAAACAAGACTAACTTGAACCAGAACATGATTTTTTCATCACAGTGCTACTTGATATGAAGGGGCCTTTCATATGTCAAGGAACTTGTCTCCACCATGCTATGAGATATAGTAAACATGGTAGTACAAAGTGACTGTTCCACTGGCAGTGTCTGGTAGTCAAATGAAGGGTTTCCTGTGTTGTAGCACAGATGGAAGCCTCCTTTTTTATTAAGTATTGTAGAAATGAGCCAGTTCCTTCTTACAGTGCTTGCTCAGTAGGAAGCAAATCATAATTTGCCTCCTGCTACTTTTAGACATAATATAATATAATATAAAGATGAGGCTATTAAAAATAGAAGTGAACCCAGAAGCACATTTCTGTTTGTTATATTTCATGAAGATTGTCAATATTGTCATCGCTTGAGGCATGACTATGTTGTCACCTCAGGGAAGAAGTTAACCATTTAACCAACTCAGACCAGGGCCTCGTTCTCTGGATCTCTTCGCTTTTGTAGTTTTTCCTTTTCTTATCATCCTACTTTATGTAAAATTCCCTGTTCATCTGTGTTTTTTTTCAGGCCCTTTAGGTTTCCATAATGGCTTATTTCTTTATTACTTAATCTTTGAATGCCTGTCATGTCCTTGTCAGTTCTCCCCTCCTGTCATTTAAGGTCAGCACACATGTGCGTTGGCTCTCTGCAATCTGACGTTCCCTCATTCATGCGCTGAAGCCGACAACCACCCACAGAGTGCCTTAGTGCCTTATACTTTCTTGTGAATTCCTCTTTTGAATTTCCTCTGATGTCTTGTCACCCTTTCAGCATAGTCTCTTTGTCACTGGTGTTACTGTTTTAATGCACTAAGTTGAAATCCTGCTTCCTTGAGTGCTCTTTTAAGCTAACTTAACCACGTCAGTTAGAATGACATGTACCACTTTTGTAGCATTCTCTCTCACTGAAACACATAGCATGGCTATTTCTTATGCTGGATTTAGCTTTCATAGCATTGGTTAAATCCAAATGGAAGCTTTTGACACCAACTCTCCATAAAATCATTTCCAGTATAAAATACCACGAAGAACACTTGCGGAAATGAGATTATCTCTAAACTTCTGCACAACGTTAAAAAAAAATCTATTATAGGGGAGACCGGGGATAGTTGTAACGTGGGTCAGTTGTAACACTTCCAATTTCTCCAATCAGGGCTAAGTTTCAAATGATGTGACTCATCCTGTGCATGCCCAATTCAGTTCTGCTATCACATGTGAAAAATCAGCACATTTTGTCAAACACAGACAATTTAACACGAAAAAAAGTAATTTGTTTGCCAAAAAGTAAGTTTTTCTACTTTATTTCAATTCCTAATAGCATTATCTGCTTTGCAGTTAAACTCATCAAACTTAAATTATGTTATTTGTATGTCTATGGGGATATATTCTGTGTAGGTCTTTAGTGCTAGTGTTTTAGCCGTTGGCTGTAATGTTAGCTAGTTCATGGCTATAGGAGTCTGGGTCAGTTGTAACAGCAACAGTCTGGGTTAGTTGTAACAATAATGCAGATGTTACAACTTGCCACACTATTACTTTAACTTATATTAAACAAGTTGGGGCAACAACATCAGCAGAGAGAGGTTCACTGGTCGCATTTGTATATGCGGTTAATGCCATTGGCAACACAATTCCTCCACTGTTTGTGTTCCCACACATACATTATGCAGACCACTGTGTCAGAGATGGACCAGTAGGAAGTACTGGTAGTGGAAATAAATCAGGATGGGTGCAAGAAACAGATTTCCTCATCTTTCTGAAGCACTTTGCAAACCACACCAAGGTAAGCCATGATAAAAAGTAATGGAATTGCGATGCTGGTGAACAACTACATTTTTTCAGCTTCATTGTTATGTTCAAATTTGGTGCAAGAGTTGTAGGTTATAATGCCCACTGAGCCAATGAGGCCAAACTCAAGGAAGACCAATCAAAATTAATGAAATATTCAGTTGCAGAAATTTCCATAATTTGTCTTTTTGGGGGGTTGGAATATGTTCAAAAGCTAGATTTCTGCATTCTGTCGCACACACACAGAGCTACATAAATGGCTCTAAGTGCATTCATGTGTTGAATAAACAAAGATTACATGTTAATGTTTTGTTAGTACCCTTATTTCATTGTGTTACATTTTACCCCAGGATATGTTACAACTAACCCAGACTATGGGGTTAATTGTAACATTTCACTCTTCGTGTTTGAGACCATACCATGCAATGGGTAATTGTGCTGCAGAGAAAATAGCTGCACTATTTAATAGCAGAGACATGTAAATACTTTGCATTACAATTTGAATCCACTACCTTAAAAGAGCTCCAGTTTACAGACAGAAATGTCAAAAATGTTACAACTATCCCCGGTCTCCCCTACCTTTAATATATCCAGTCCCACTGATATTACAGTAACTGGCTTAAACTGATGCATAAAAAACTCTACTAAATTAAAATCAAAATTACATTTTTTCTTAAAAATCATTAGACGTTAAATGACCTGACAAGCGCACTCTGCAGGGTAAATTGCTGCACATATCAGGAATGTCCCCTGAGCGGGGATGCTGCCTTTCATTTAGCCCACATTTCAATTAGGAAATAATAAGGCATAAGGATATAAAATTTAAATCAGTTGCTATATTAAATGTACTCCTTAAGTGCTTCACAGTTTACATCCAACCTGAAAACGTTTTAGAAAACTAACATTGTTTTTTTGGGGGGGGTTTGTATCCACGTGTGTTTTTAGCATGTGTGTCTCAGAGCACTCAAGGAAGAGATAGTTTGTTAAGTTTTAATGCTGCTCAAGCAGATGATGCCTATCTATTGTATTTCCCACAAGCACATAGACTGTATTTCTTTATTCTTTGAAAGGATTTTTGTTTTTTATGTTCATGTACATGCATATCTTTGAGTCGTTCTTAACGCACATACACACAGTCACACAGGCAAATTATGTCCTGAGGTACATATAACATAATCCCATGAGGACATTATGAAGGCACAGCTGCATCTTCATAACTTGCCAGACTCTCTATTTAAGATAGAAAAGACTTCCATTGTTGGGTTTAGACTCCCTCGACAGTCTACTCCATCTGCCTCATCTGCCACATCTAATTTGATAATGGCTGAGAAATTTCAGAAATTATCCACTTACTGTGTTAATGCACTACATAGATAGATAGTCGTTTCCTAATTCCTTTAAATTTGCTGTTTCTCCTGGTTTCTGAAGGGGTTGTAATTGAGTCTTAAAGCAATCGAGGTTCAACATCTTGATCACTTGCTTTCAACTCACTGAGATGCCTCTGAGTATTGCATATACATCCTTTTTATACCAACGACATTTTTAAGGAAATGGGGAATACTAAGACACGTTGTGCAGTGTTTCGATATTTGTTTTAAAAACATATGTGCCCAAGACAATCTTTTCTCACTTGTAGCTGTTTGCAGTCACACAGGCTGATAAGGGAATAAAATCACACAGTAATATGTGTGCTGTGAAAATGTGTCATGATATAAAACATTTTATATCTTATTTTAAATCTTATTAATCAGAAATGAATCTAAACCCAAATAGCTGAGCCTAAAAGGAGAAATGTATTTTATATTTAAAATGTTAATGTTGTGTTCATTGTACTCTTCCTACTGGAATATAAGAGTATCAGTTTGTGTGACTCTTTCTGTGCCTCAGTAATTTCTTCTTCTAATTAGTAAGAGTAATAGCACACGGGACAGACTATTAATCATCATCAAACTACGGACAATGCTCTTCTGCTCTTCTTGCACTTTCCCCAGCGGGTGTTTATTATTCTACAAACAGTCTATGGAAACAATGGACAATATTTGGTTTCATCGTATTGGAGCTGGAGTTGATTAACTATGACGTCAACTTTTAAAAACATTTAAAAACAGAGCACCTAACACTGATTTACAACAAACAAACACATAAGAAAACACTAAAAATCATACAGATGAGGTTCACCAGCTAGCTGTTATTATTCAATCAGGAACAGTGAAAGGGTCCATTATTCACTGATCTAAGTGGCATAATTGGTCCCAAAAATAACAGAAACGCAGAGAAATCTACCTAGATACTCTCACAACACTTTAAATCTTCCTAGTAACAGGCCTCTATTCTGAGGGTGTGTTACATGCTTGTCATGGTGGCGCAGAAGGGAGTAGAGGGGTGCGAAGTTTGTCTGTCTGACAGATGAAGCGAGAACTGCTTAAAAACCGGTGTCAGACGTGAGAACACGAAGGAAAAGTCATTATATTAAGTACAAGATACAGGCGTGCACGCGGCATTCGAATGAACACACAAAAACAAACCTGCAAACTTCATTTATACCTCCTAATGATGTGAACGTGTGGACACGTACACTCGCACACAGGTCTGCAGGTGATGCAGTGCACGAGACACACAAACATTAATGTACAACACTTTTTTTTTTCTTTTTTTTTTTGCTCTCACAGCAGTGTAGCGATTGTAATCAACACTTGAGAAAGCTGCAAGCAAGCAGGATGAGTAACACCAGGGGTGAGAGTGTGTGTGTGTGTGTGTTGGAGAGAAAGCTGTAAGTGAGAGAGTGTGCTGAATGCAGGGGAACAAAGAAGTTACCACAACACTTTCTTGAATGACAGAAAAATTACAAATACAAAATACAAAACAGACTTATGAATACCCACAATGCAGGTAGTCTCTTTTCCCATAATTCTGTTGGGTCCTTCAGTCGGGTCATGCATTCATGTTTACTGTGTTTCAGCTCTTTTCTATGATTACAAGATCTCTTAAAACAAAGCACCATGATTTCTGAGTAATAAGTAACCATCCAAGGCTGAGATGTACATAAAAACAAAAACAAAAAACTTATAATCATAGATGCAGTTCTACACAGGTGTGCGCACACACGAGCTTTCAGCACTAGTGTTAGACACACATACACACACACTAACATACAAGGCCAGTCCAGCAGAGTTTGAGGAGGAAGCCAGGCAAGCGCAAAAGAAATAGAGGCTCTTTATTAGAAGAAAATGTTTCCCATTTTGCCCGCAAATAAGTTGCTCACACACATAGATGCACCCTTACACACACCCACACCCACACACACAATGCCGCAGGGCTGTCCTTTGTTGTGAAGCCATCAGGATCCAATTTCTCCTTCATTAAGTCTTGGTAGGAGGCAGTATACAGCCACTAGGTAGCTAGCCTTCTCCCCGCTACCACACACTAGCCTCCTCGCTCCACGTACACACAACACACATATAGAGAGTATAAATGCCCTTATCTTCCTCCAAACCAAAAATATCAATAAAGGCTTGTAACAACAAAGCAGGCACACATAAACACAACCACACGCTCGTGCAAGAATAATTTTCGTTAGAGCAAGATGAGAAGGCCACTACAAGCACATACACGGTTGCAAAGTACACACATGAACAAGAGTTCAGTAATAAAATCTCTGGTTCGCTTGGAAGAGAAATAACAAGGTCTCAGCTGAGTGAAAGAGAGTCATCATTTGTAGCTTTAATTGTCCTGAGCAATTAACAAATGGGCACACCGGTACACACTCCTTCCTTCTGTAAGCACTTACTGCTGGTCCTTCTTTCTCCACGGGGTCAGATTGTACTAGATTTTGGTTGCAGGGAACATAACCAACCATTTTGGTGTGTTACAGTTCAGTGGGTGATGGATGATGAACTCTGGTTTAGTTGTAAGCATGATATAATAGACACAAGCACAACTCATGCAAAATAATAAAAGAACTCGAACACTGCATACATTTATGACACAAAGCAACTCTTACTTTTACTACGTTAACAATTGCTCGTTGGTGAGGAAGAGGTGGCTACGTGTGTGTGCGTGTGTGTCTGCGCCTGGTGTATCCAAAGGGCAGCCTAGATAAAATGCATTAAACGGAACAGGTCTGGCTTTAATTGGTGCTCTTTGGTAATTGGCCTGTTGGGGCTGATTTGCATTGTTTCCAGGGCAACAAGCTTGTTTCTCTATATCTAAGCACAGCAGGAGGGTCGGGGAAAGCGAGGGAAGAATAGAGATGTCGAGAGGTGGTGCAGAGAAAGAGAGGGGTCAGAGAGAAGGAGGGAGGAAAGAAGTTTTGTGGAAATTGCTTTTTCTCTGAGGAATTTCCACAGAATTAAAAGGACACAGCAGCAGTAGCTTTTTTTTTTTCTAGAGAGGACGTTTTGAGCACATACCTTTACAATTGTTTGATGAGAATAGTGATACAGTTCTTTTGTACTTACTTCAAGTTAAAAATGTTATTCAGCACAGATATGTAGACAGAAAGTCTGCTACTGGATTCCTGTGCAAAAACGTCGAGTTTCTCAGTGTTTCTCTTTGTAACTAAACATTCAATCCTTCAAAGATACACAGCATTAACACACTATTACATTATTTATTAGATTCAATAAGGTAATTTTCCACAGCAGAAGAGTAAATGGGGTAAAGCAGATAAAGGGAAGGCTAGAGTGAGCATAAAGAGTGGAATAGAAGTGGAAAGGCATGCAACTGTGGAACAGATGACAGGGCAAAGAAGGCATGATAGTGCAGGACAGATAAAAGGACAGATAAATTGAGGACAATTTTACTCGTTTAGTGACCAGGGATGCTGGCAGCAGCTTCGATTTTCTGTGGCTCTCTTTATGGTTTCTTGTAGAAGCAGTGGAGGTGAACAGAGTGGATTAGAGCTGAAAGCTGCATTTTCTGACACAGGAAGTCAACAGCTCCACACTCTGAATTGGACAAGTGATGAAAAGTGGGCCAATTTTCATCACCTCACTCAGTGAGGCTGTTTAATTTTCTGTGTGTGTGACTGACTGTGTGTGGTCGAGTAACTAAAGTCAAATTTCTTTGAAAAACTTTCTCAGATAGATTGCCTCAAAATACATTACAAAGCAATCAGTGATGTTCTTCAGACGCTGATATAAACCAGCCCAGTGATTATAAAACAAAAAGAGACTTCAGAAAATCAGTTTTTCCAAGCCAAGATCATTAGCTAAAAAAATCTTCATTCCATCGGCTATTTTTATTAGTTATGTATTTAGTTGCAACAGTCCAGATTTGGACTTCTTATGCAACCATATTTAAAATTAAAATAGGTCTTCATATTTGTTCAGTTTAAAAGCAACCTATAGAAAATAGTTTAAGTAAAAAAAACAACAACACAAATACTAATTATTGAATGTTACCAGTCATTTCTTGAAATACCATTTGATTTATTCACTGTTGCTAATTTTCACTGGTTGGTTTCTCTTATTTACTCAAGCTAACGTTTGACAAACAACTAGATTATTTGTGTTAGGCTTCACTGGAGTACTAATTAGTTGAATTTTTCAAGTTTGGTGTTTTAAGGGCAGCTTGTTATAAAGCTCAGAGATGGGCTTATTTTACCTAAAAGTTTCCTGTAGTATAGTCAAATGAGAAAATGTGCTTGCATTCACCAATTTAACTTTATATTCAAATTGCAACAACGGCCCAGTCTTCTTTTCGTTATTGCACCGCAGCAGTTGTTATAATTTCTTCAGTCATTTCCTGGCCTCCTTGGGGAATTGAATCAAAGACTGTCCGATGGTCTGGAGCCTCTTCAGTGAAAGATCTTTGGCAGTTTTTAAAGCAGGGTTACGGGCTCTTTGCTGTTTGAGTGAATTGAACGTGAAAGAAACAATCTCCTTTCAAACTACAGAAGCAGAACTGTTGTGACAGAGAAGAGGGTCCACTTCAGAAGATTTTAAAGATCATCTGACAGGGGCGAAGCCTCACCAGGAGATCAAAGGGCAGTATGTGCTGTCTTTGACCCTTTACATCTTTGATCAGCTGTGCCAGGCTGTACTTTGATACTTTGATGACCATAGACGAAGTGGGTAAAGGTCTGTGTATATATGCATCTGCTCTTTATTCTTATTAGGTTTTTCTTTCTTGATGTCCGAGCATAAAGACACACTGAATGTAACAGCTTACAGCAAACATTTCTATTTTACTTAAATTTGAACACTATATTTAGTCTTTTCTCTCCGTTCTCAAGAGTAGCAACAGCTACAAAGATGACAAGTGAGCACACACCGACACCTATTTAACGGAAGTGGGAACAAAAAGCATCAGCATTGGTCATTCATAAAGCCCCCCCCCCCATGTTCCTGAGACATGACCTTTATCAAAAACAAGCTGATTGCAGCCATCTTGACATCGGCACATCACACTCATTAGCACCGCTACACAACAAATAACTGCTGAGAGGTTTCGAAAAAAAGAAGAAAAGATACAATCAAACAATGACGCTAACAATAATCAGATTGGCAGAGGCTTGAACATTTGTTTCTTGCAGCGGCAGGTCAAGGTGGTAATGAGTTGCTATGGTGATTGTGAGTTTGCCGGCTTGTTGATTGGTGCTTAATGATGCCCTACTTGATCATCTCATTGAGTGAGAGGAATCTGAGGAGTGTGTGCAGAGAGCAAAGAGAAGGGGAGCAATAAAAAGAGTGTGCAACAAAAAAACAAAAAACAGAAACAAGAGTGATTTAGATAGATAACAGAAAGGTGAGGCAAATAAAGAGACGATTAGATGAACAAATGAGGGTAGAGGAGGAACAGATGAAGAGAGAGGCCACTTGGTTTGTAGTGCCAAATTAAAAAAAAAACCCAACTCATTAACTTTGCAGTGTTTCATTAACTTGTCAGTTAAACAATGGTTAAGGTTTATACTCATTTATCTCGCCAAGACTTGAGTATTTACAAAAACATAGCATACCTTGCCGTATGACTTAGCTATAGGGTGGTATGTACATATTGCACCTTCTACTCCAAACACTCCTTCTCACCTGATTTGATGCACGACATTCCCTCTGATCAGTGGTGGGAAATGATGCGCCCGGCAACATGATGTGATGTATTAGAGGTGTGACATCAGAAATCATCCAGTGGAACTGTTGGGATTAAATCATGCAGTTTATAGACGTGGCCTTCGAGCCATACTTCACATACACACAATTGTCCTTTATGACTTCTCATCTCCACAGTCAAGACCTTTGGTTCTGAGTTTGGAGACAGTTTGGGAACACATGCTGATGTTCATGTGTTGAAATGCAAAAAAAAAAGTGATATGAAAGAAACTTCCCTGCTTACTGCTCAATATTAGCAGTTTTTTCCCTACATTTTCCTATTGAAAACCCTTTGAGATAGGTTTGGACTGGATAAAGTTAGTTGTGTTCATTTTTCTCTTCTCTTCTCTTATCTTGTCTTGTCTAGAGGACAAACCCCTAATTGATCTATTCACAATCAAAGGTATACTATGTGGACAACGTACTCCAATAAGAACACTACTGTATACGTCCACCTACACATTGCACTTACAGGACCTGCTTGCCCATGGAGACCCATGCCATGAAGCTCTCAGCACACAGTTTTTGTGCCAATGAGGAACTCTGCAGTTATTGAGTCAGCAGAGTGTTGGAGACGTTCATACTCTATGCTCATCAGTTCTTGGTGACCCTGCTCTGTTACTGTGGTTCCTAAACACTTGCATTTTGCAATAATACTACTTATAGTAGATGGAATCTTGGTATCCAATCAGAGAACCACATTTAAATTTAGTGAGTTCTGAAGGAGGTCAGAATGACCAGTTTTATTCATTCATTGTTTTTTACATATATGGCAAGAGGACTGAAAACACCTCAATTAAAATATTAAGTGACGTGGCAAAATTCTTTTGTACATGTAGCGTGCCAGTAGGGCTGTTCGATATAACGATATATATCGGATGACGATATAAAAACGTCTATCGTTTCATTTTACGCTATCGTTTGTTTCGTGGTGTCGCAAAATAAACTGCTTACAGTAATATTTTTTCACCGTTTCGATGGTCACTGTAGTGGCTATATTAATTTCTTAAAGTTCTCTCTTTCTCTTATATTTAATATAACCACACTATGGACGTACAAGCGCCTGTTTTTATGCATTGTCGTTAGCAACAACGGTAAAACCATTGCGTGTCCGCTTGTTTATGTTCCACATAAACCTTTCACAATAAAGCTCAAGGTCCTGTTGAGACTTTTCAAAATAAACTGAATCACGTGAAATAGTATGCAGAGTGTTTACGGATGAGAAGAAATAAAGAGCTGTCAGGTGCTAAAAAATAAACCTTAGACTCAAACGTTAGAACAGGCTTTTCCCCGCAGCACGCCGTGTAATAAATACTCACAAAGAAAACGGCGGCTGTTACAACTTATGTCTAAAAATGTATAGTTTCATGCATCGGTTAAAACACTCGACTCCAGCTACACGACGCCCAGCTGGAAACACTTCACACAAGTCGAGCTGCCCGAGATTCACAGAATTTACAGAAAATGTAAAATTTTTGTGATTTATATGGACGATAGATGTCTTATATCGGGATATGAGATTTTGGTCATATCGCACAGCCCTAGATGTCAGTATCAGTTTCTCTCTCGCTCGCTCTCATTTCCCATTATAAGTTCTCCCTTGGGCCACAACTTTAATGAAAAAGGAAAGAAAGGAATTTAGACTACATGAGCTCTGGTAAAGGGTTAAAGTATTACTGGAAAATTTCAAGTTCCTTTAATTTTGTGGTTCCCACATGCTAGGCAGTCTACATGATGCAGACAGCTATCTTTGAACCTCTATCTATCGCAGCAGCTGTGGCCAAGGTCACGCTGGGGAGTCCCAGCGGGGGTGCAGGTAGGTCGGTGAACAGAGCCAAAGAAGAGAGAAAAGTAATAGAAAAAGGAAAAGCAGACTGTGGGCTCTTTTTCTTTCCACAGTTGGAAATGCAGACAGAAACTCAAGCGATATGCAGAGTCAATACTCCCAGCTGAATAAAGGTTTTTAAACACTCATTTATGATTAATTATTTATATGTATTCAAGTATTCTGCGCACACAGGAGTTTTCTGAAGCTGTTTAGACAAGGGGATGATTTTATGGTAATTTTCAAGGCCGTCGTTTGTGATGCTATTGAACTGTTATACTGACAGGTGTTTCTAAGATTCATTTTGCTGTAATGAAAAGAATTAGGATGTCTAAACCTCTGAGTCTGAAATAATAAGCTCTAAGATGTCAGATTTTTATACATCTTCTTTTTTGCTTCATATTCTTTTTCTCTTTCTTACCCCTCCTGTGTCTCTCTGCCTCTCCCTCGCTTTGTCTCGTTCTTGCTTTCTCTCACTCCACCAAGTTTACTTTTTTTACAGTGTGATTTATCTCTATCAGTGTCAAACAAATTAACAATATTGCCAAAGTGGTTTGCAGTATATTACAATAAACTGAGAAGCACATCAAAATAATAGAGAAAAATGATTTGGCTGTGCATTCTTCCTTTCTCGAAAGCCCACTGCTTCAATATCTGGGCTAATAAATGTGCTCGCATGAGGTTTGCACACACACACCACCCACAACCACATTAAGGTGGAGGTGGCAGGCAGGAATTCATGCTGTCTGATCCCCTGTGAGAGCAGTCATTACTGCATGACAGTTTTCAGCAGAAGACACACAACCATTTGCTTTCTCGTTGAAGCTTGTAAACCAACAAAAATTCCAATTACACTCAAAACGCTAATATTTATACACACTTACGTAGTTGGTGCGTTCAGCAGCAGAATGCCGATTGCATTCTCAGCTTCCTTTTTCCCAAGAAAAGGACAAGTAATAATGGTCATAAAGTCGCCACTGAGGGCAGCTGTTCTTGTGCGGAGGTTAGAAGTTAGTGAATGTTGCAGCACTTACTTGTAGTAGTGCTGAGTGTCCTGGTTGAGAGACTGGATAGTGTGGAAGAACTTGAGTAGTCTGCATAGAACACTGACCTGTGGTTTGCAAACAAGCCAGTGTTTTTGTGTCAAGCTTTTAATGGACACACACAGACACACATAAACATATTGGCAGTTAGGCAAAGATGCATCTTTGCTAGGTGATACTGACCAGTTTCGCTAATGCACTTCATGCTTGACTGCCTCTGTCTATCTTTTTTAATTACTCTGAGCTTGTAGTTGAACACAAACGCACACACACATGCTCTCTCTCCCTTTCTCCAATCAAGTCAAAGTGAACGGAGCTCACTCACCAGAGCGAATAACAAGAGCCAATAGAGGACAGATTGTTTATGTGTGTGTGCGTGCCAGTGATCATCTTGTTGTGTAAAAATGTGTAGTATGTCATCCCACAAATGTCTATCTGTCTGTGTGCTTGTAGGTTTGGGTGTATATGTTGAGCTCATTAAGAGTACCCAGCAGACTTCACTGACCTCTCTGTTCTTTGTCCAGTTTCTAACTACTGATGAGAGCTGGAGGGGAAGGAGGAAGGCAGTAGAGGCGCATGCAAATTAGGGGGAAAAGAAACAAGAAGATGATTAGAGACTAAGATAAAGAATAGAGAGGAAGAGAGGGTAGAAATTGATATAATAAGAAAACATAAAAGATAAAAATAGATGCGAGAAAACAGTGGCGGATGGTGGGATACAAAAGCATGATAATAATATTGCGGTATAAAGCATGAAAATGACACAGGAACTGAGGAAGGGTGAGGAAAAAAAGAGAGACTGAGGTGGAAAGAGCCAGAGAAACAATGAGGATAAAGCTGGATACACAGGGAAGGACTGACATTATTATTGCCTCATTGCTATTGCTGCTCTCTGTATCTGCTCATATTGTGTTTGCTTTGACTATAAGTGCTTCTTTATTCCTCTTTGGTAAAGCACCTTTTCAAATGAACTGAAAGAAACCAGTGTGTTGTAGTATCTGCCCACAGAGTTCTTTGCCTGTCCCAAAGTCAATCTTGTGTTTCTGCTCCTATTTCTGATTTGTGAATGATAAATTGAGTCTGTCCTTTTCTTTCTGCGGCATGGCGATGGATGGGGGCCCGACATTTCGGCTGGGATAAAAGCCATGCTGATGAGAACTTTGTTGAGCCTTTATGAAAGCTGGCCTGCTGCTTCACGAAGGCGTTCAATCATATAAACACGCCATATTCATTTATCAGCCCTCACAACAGGGTTCAAAATTTGCATTTAGCATAGACCTCCTTCAAAATTGCCAGTCTTTCCGATTGAGATATAATCTCAAGAAAACCTTCATCAAGCCAACGTTTTCTGCATGTCAGAATGACAAGCATGTGTTTGTGCAAAGTTTCACGCATCATTATTTTCCCCCACCTTCTACCTCCTGCTTGTACATACCGTGAAACATCAGCAGTAAATGTGATCGCACAGATACTACTGGGTATTTCTCCCAAAAGTATTAACATAATATTTGTTACATTCTGTCCCTTAACTTCTCCATGTCTTTCTTAAACACAAATTGGATTCAATAAATGTTACACTCCTGTCTGCGTTCCCAATAGAGGGTTCCATTTTAATGGGACACCGGTCAATACCCCCCCCATTACGCTCACAGACAAGACAAAAATCATTGACACTTAGCACTCATATGCACAAACAAAGACAAACACCCAGAAAGGGACAAAGAATTTAATGATTTGTGTAGCTTTGG
Organism: Maylandia zebra; assembly: GCF_041146795.1. Taxonomy (NCBI): domain Eukaryota; kingdom Metazoa; phylum Chordata; class Actinopteri; order Cichliformes; family Cichlidae; genus Maylandia; species Maylandia zebra. The sequence continues at coordinate 30,465,367 of NC_135171.1, read as the reverse complement.
TTTTAAAACCTACACACACACATATACACAGGTGTACATTGACAACTGCACTGCTGCAAGAGAGTCATTAACACAAAAACACAGTGGGTGCATGGCGAGATGCTCGCTCGATGTGCTTTCAGCGTCGTGGCATTTAGAAAGGGCCGTCTTGGCACATAGCCAAACAAATCACCCTCTTGTCTCGTCAATGTGAAGATGGACAAAGCGAAAACTGAATAACTCATTAACAGAAAAATGAAAACAACCCAGTAACTTTAACTTTGATGATACTTTTCAGTCTTTTTTTCTTCCAAACTATAGTCAGAGATTAAAAGATACGCATTACCACAACAATTTGTCTGGTTTTGGTTTGTGTGTAAGTATCAAATGTCATCTTCAGGAAGGAAAGTCCAATCACATTAGCATTTTTTTGGTAGTTATCATTAAAATTGACTTCAATAATCAAAAGTTGCGATTTAAGAAGCGTTTTGCAGCCTTCATTACACTGACCAGCTGAGGAGTTCAGATAAGTTCTGTTATTTTTTCTGCTGTGTTTTGAGTCCTGCAAAGGGCCCTTTCCCTGACACTGTCCTGTCATGTGACAAGACATTATTAATTAACATGTGAGATAGACTTTGAGCTTGTATTAAAACATATTTAAGATCACAGTCTTAATTAAATTCCAATGTAAAGTAAATATTTTAGTGTTCACCTCCTTTCCCATTCCCAACTCTGAACCTTTTATTAAAATAATATGAGTTTTTTTTTTTTTTTCATTTTCTTTAATAAAAAGGAAAAAAATCTAAAACTTCACATCCAGATCTTTGCCTGTGACCTCTCTTTTTCCTGACATGACCTCACTGGTTCAATTTAAACTCATCACCTTTTCAGTTCTCGGTTTAAACCATTCTCCATATCAAATTTTCTACCTGCCTTTTACTGCGCTTACTTAAGTGGTTTGGTGTATTAACTATTTGCTTTCAAGTTCAAGTCTGTGCAGTCCTGTGACTACAATGATCTGAGCAAATAAGGACTCCATTCTGGCCTTATGCGTAATACCTGCTTTGTACACTCATTAGTGTTTGTTTGGGACTGAAATGGTCACTGCACGCAATGGTCTACAAAACTCTCACATAGCGTGTGCTGTATTGGTACTTGCCAATAATGTAAATCAGGTCAGACTAAAATGTGTTTGAAATAATGACAACAAATTACAGCTCAATCGCAGTGGCAGCCCCGGAGGCTGAAAAATGAAGTGCCAGTAAATGCAGTTCCTCTAATGACCACTTGTTCTGCCTTCAAAAGCAAATGACTTCCCCACAGGCCACTGGATTTTTGTCATTCTTCTTGGAATTGTTACCTGTAAGCTTTAACGTTTGGATAGGGGCTGCCTTGATTGACAGATGTGCTAAAACCGGCTGCTGAAGACTTCATTTCTGCAAATTTGAGTCATTGAATTGGATCTCTCTACCATTGCTTAAAATTTGGAGCACTACTTTTAGTGAAATGATATTACAAATGGCGTTGTTGTGTAGCAAAGGTCATCCAGCAGATTTTGCTTCAGTTCGCTGAGTGAAATTGTGTTCTTTTATTAGTCTGTTAGCAGTAAATGTGTGTTTGTGGCATTTCAGTTTAGGAGAACGTCTTGCTACTGAACAAATGCGAGAATTAGCAAATATCTTAACACCCCATCCTCTGGGCTAATCACGGTCACTTCTGGATCCACTCGCCAAAATACTAAAAAAGAATCTTCAGAATGCCGAGTCCAAAACACGTGAGTGATGTCACTAGAGCTGTTCATATAATGATATATATATCGTTTCATTTTACGCTATCGTTTGTTTCGTGGTGTCGCAAGATAAACTGTTTACGGCAATATTTTTTCATCGTTTTGATGGTCACTGTAGTGGCTATATTAATTTCTTAAAGTTCTCTCTTTCTCTTATATTTTATATAACCACACTACAGACAGACAAGCGACTGTTTTCATGCATTGCACCATCGCGTGTCCGCTTGTTTATTTTCCACATAAACCTTTCACAATAAAGCTCAAGGTCCTGTTGAGACTTTTCAGAATAAACGGAATCACGTGAAAGAGCAGATTATTTACGAATGAGAAGCAAAAAAGAGCCGCCAGGTGCTAAAAAAAAACAACCTTAGACTCAAACGTTAGAACAGGCTTTTCCCGGCAGCATGCCGTGTAATAAATACTCACAAAGAAAACGGCGGCCGTTACAACTTATGTCTAAAAATGTATAGTTTCATGCATCGGTTAAAACACTCGACTCCAGGTACACGACGCCCAGCTAGAAACACTTCACGCAAGTTGAGCTGCCCGAGATTCACAGAATTTACAGAAAATGTTAAATTTTTGTGATTTATATCGTTATCAGGACGATACATGTCTTATATCGGGATATGAGATTTTGGTCATATCGCACAGCCCTAGATGTCACAGTTTATATGATACAGGTGGTGATCAGGGATCAAGATCTGCAATACCAGATGTGGCTAGCATGGCATGGGACTGTTTGTAATGTAGTTCACTGTATATCCTGACATGTAATTGAATATTTTTCTCGGTATCTACCCCCAGCCACACACACCTTACAGGTTTCCAGGGCTGTCACAAGCTGTCCTGACTATATATTGGATAACTTGGAAAGGGGTTTGGCTTTTACTCCAGCAGTCTAGACATCTTCCTGAGAAAGGTCATTCAGATACTCCTATCATTAGCTGTGTGTATTTTTGTCATTGTAAAATAGCACATGATAAACTTTTTAAATTATATCCCCCCTCACTTTACACTCAAACGTCCCACCTCTCTAGTCCTCCTTTAAAACACAGCTCTAAAAGCCTGCAGGGGATCTTTCTTTAGTGATCAAGGGAAAGAATTTTTTAAAATAATAATAAAAAGAAGATCCATCTTCAAAGGGAAGTTACAACACACGACCCACTGGAGGTATCACCACAGTATCTCAAACTCTCCTGAGGAGTTGAAGTAAAAGACATTTTCTTTTATAATTTAATCTGATATAATTGGCTGAGTGACATTATTGTAACGAGTAGCTGTATTCATGCTTTTATTATAGGTCCCCGAGGATTTCCCAGCCTTTCCTCCTCTTTTTCCAGCCAAAATCAAATTAAAAAAAAAAAATGATGGGAGTAGCTGTTGAACGTATTCATCTTACATTCAACAGCTACCCCCATCTCTCTGCTTCCATCTTTCTCTCTCCTTCCAGGTCACAGCCTATATCTCTCTGCTTGTCACTCTGTCATTCTCAGCCAATTACTTGCTGGCTTCAGGTGCTTAACCTCAGGCCTCACTATCAACTGGCTCATTATGTCGCTGCTTTAAATCTCTTTCTCGTCCCCTCTAGCTCATTCTGTCTTTTCCTCTGTATCACTTTCTTTGTTTTGGGTCTTTCCTTTTTCAGTCCCTTTATTTTTTGACTTCGCATTTCTCTCATTTAACTCGACTTATTTCATTTTGTTTATTTAGTGTCTTCCTATTAAATTTTCAGTTTTTTTCTTGCTCTTTCCATCTGTTCACAGTCTCTTTTTTTGGTCTCTTTCTCAGTCTCAGCACCCCTCCTTCTTATTCCTCTCTTTCTCCCTCCGCTCTCTGGCCCCCTCATTCTGCAAATTGCTACAACTCAATTGTCCCTTTCCTGGCTGTAGGCAGCAATGGTATTAATAAAGCGGGATTCGAAATAGATTTTCTTTCTGCTCCATTTTGAATTACATTACTGCGTAGTGTTGGCTCCGAGCATTCTTCTTCTTGTGGCTTTTGATATCATAATAATATACATTCATCCTGTATCTGTCCCGCTGAAGGATTACAATGCTTACAGTGAAAGATGCCGCAGTAGTGCTCATTCCACGGCTACCGTATCATATGATGCTTTTTGACTTCAAGAACATTTTGTTCTCATTTGTTCTCATCTTAAACCTCTTTATATTTGCTAAGAAAATGGGAGTGATTTATTGGAACATCTGTAAACATAAATGGAAATACAATATATAAGGCAAAAGCAGGTTTTGTCCAATTTGAGCACCTTTATTTTTCAACACAGCCTGAACTCTAGACATCCTTTATTGCAACTTGTTCTTCAGGAATAGTTCACCAGGCATCTTAAAACCCTTCTTTGAATGCTGGCTGCCTTTTGTTCCATTCTCTTTTAAGATGATTCCACACTGCTTCAATAATGTTGATGTCTGGACTCTGGGGAGACCAGTCCATGACTGGTTCCCCTTGCGTGTTCTTTTACTGTATTGGCTGTGTGTTCTGACAGTTCATGATTAGGATTCATTCATTCTATAAGACTTGGCGCCACTGATTTAAATGACTTTCGGGACACTTCTTCTTTTGTCCTCCACTTTTCCAGTTTCAGATTTTTTTAAGGACACACATCACACCAAGACCTCGAGTAAGTCTTGATCCGTAGCAGCAATATGTGTAGAAATGAGTGGTGGCTCAAGACTTTTTGAACAGTTGAGGTCACATTTGTTGTACATTTAAAGGTTAAAGACTTTAAAGACTTGAAAAAAGTCTTTCTTTTGCTCAGCGGAGAATGGGATAAAATGGGGGATTGCACTGGTTCCTTGGTAGAAGTGTGCAACAATCCTGTATCAGTCATTTATGATTGTCTGCTAATTTTTCAGAAGTAGTAGGAAGCACAGAAAAGAGGACTTGGCAGCAACGAGGAGAACACAAACAGTTATTGATTTTCAGCATAAAACTGAAATGATGTTATCTTAAACTTAACTTTAACCTCTTATGTAACCATTTGCACCCGAATCCATCTTTAAAATTAATTGCGCTATTGAGTTATTTTTGACTTGTAATAGTTGCAGATGACTTTTGAGACATGAAAAGTTTCTTTATATCTTTTAAAAAGAAAATCTTTGTGAATTCGCTGTACTGCAAGTTTAATTCAGATATTATGAGTTATGGTTTAAATTTCAGTAGTTGGTTTCATGCAGGGAGGCGTAATTAAAATCCACTAAAAGGCATCTGCTACTAGTGAATTTAATCCAATTTATCAAAGACAAAGAGCTACAGGGTGTCATGTTGTCTGCTGCTGCTATTGTGTGTGCTCGGGTTGAGTTGGATCTGTCTTTATATATGTTTGAGTTTCCCCAGCATCTAAATTGTACATTAATTGTACCTGTGTAGAGTAATTTCCTTCACTGATTAGAGGGTCTGCTTAAGACAGTGCATGTGTCAGATGTCAGATGTTTTTTGAGCACCAGACTGAGTTTAAGATCATCAGATTACAGAAATTGTGGCAGGTCCATGTAAAAGAGCAGTTTATGGCTTAAGACATAATGGTTAAACTTAGAATTTAAGGGTTCAAAGGTATGTGGGATTAAATGCCCTCACAAAGATGGTCATACAAATGTGTGTGTGTGTGTGTGTGTGTGTGTGTGTGTGTGTGTGTGTGTGTGTGTGTGTGTGTGTTGAGGCAATGAGCCAGTTTAATGTCATTCCTAAAGCTGGCATGATTAAGAGGTCGATAATTTTATGATGTGCTATTGAGGTACTTCACTGCTGAAATATTGCATACTTCATTTTTGCTTTTTATTAATGAGGTGAATCAAAGTATGTCCTTAAGTGCTTGGGTAAAGATGTTTCTGTGTGTGTGTGTGTGTGTGTGTGTGTGTGTGTGTGTGTGTGTGTGTGTGTGTGTGTGTGTGTGTGTGTGTCCGTATGAGTGGCCATATATGCTATTTATATGAATAGGTACTTTATTTTTGACAGCTCAGTAAACACTTCACACAAATGCACACAAAAAGAGGTGGGCTTTTGCTATATACTATAAAATGTACTATAATAAACAGCATTATTTTCATACACATGATTACACAGTACATACCGACACACACACGCGCATGTTAGATTTGAGGAGGGTGAAAGCCTCCATGTTTTCTTCTGATCTTGTTTGTTTGCCTTAAGGGGTCATAGTAAAGCTTGGCTCTCTCACTGTGTGTGTGTGTGTGTGTGTGTGTGTGTGTGTGTGTGTGTGTGTGCGTGTGTGCGTGTGTGTGTGTGTGTGTGTACGTAGAGGTTAGGTTCTTATTTCTTTGGTGTGAGGATGCAGATTAAAGGTGCAGCCTCTGCAACATATCACTGGTCACAAATAATGCTGAAGCTATAAGAGCCTCAGGGGTGCTCCACTGTGTGCGTGTGCATGTGTGTGAGTGTGTGCATGCACATGTGAGTTTGTAGTGGTTTGAGGTGTTTAGAATCAGCTGTATTAATTGATTTTCTAGCCTTTGGCTAGTGTGCTCAACATGATATGTCATTTTGCTTCACCCACACTTTGACTGCACATAGAACACATGCATGTGAAGCATGGCACAGAAAAGTGTCCCTTCCATGCTTTTCTCAGTGGGAAGCTCTCTATGATTTTACTTTCACACTGACTCTTCTTTCACTCTCATTTGTCATTTTTTAACCTTTTAGGTGTGAATATAGAAGAGGATCAAAAACACAAAATGAAGTAAAAATTCAAACCGCATCGAAGGCATAAGAGGCCATAGAGAGAGTCAGAGACATACAGGTCCTTTCTAACAGCACATATACAAATACCAGCAGAAATCTTTAGGTCGTTCCAGCAAAGCCAATTAGTAAAAGCTTTTCTTTATGAAATATACAAAATTAATTGCAGTACCCATTTCAACTACAGTATAGCATCTTCTAGCATGACACAGTTGCTGTTTACTGGCTGTTTGTACTTTTAAGGAAATGTGTGTAGCCCATATGTGATGAAAATAAAAGATGTGTATGGTTTTCTTAGTCTGCACTGCCCCATCTTCATTTCTTCGGATGCCTGATTTTTGACTTTGGGGAACAAATTAATGTAGGAAGACTGATTAGAAGAAAGTACAGTAGAGCTGCAACAAGAACATGTTCCTTTAGAAGCTCAGAATTATACACTTTTTTGTAGTGAGCTGTGCTAAACTTCAAGCAGTCCTCCTCAACTCACTATCCAGAGACTTTGTACTGGAGGAATGTATACTTGCCAGTTTTTTCAATGCCAATATTGATATGTTAAATTACAATTGTTACACCTTATCACATAAAAGTTACTATAATCATAGAAGTTGGCATGGACAAGAACGTAAGTGTCTAACTAAATGTATTTAATAGAGGTACACAAACTTCAGATATAGAAGGAACTATATTTATTTGAATCAGGCATATGATTATACCTGAATGGTATGCCAAGTTTAAGTTTAAGATCAGCTGAAGTACCTGTTTAGCATTACACTAGTCCTCACCCTACCTATAACTTGACTAAAGTTTGTTCTGCACCGTGATCTTTCCCTAACCTTTGTCATAGGGGATGCATAGTTTTGCATTTTTCATTACACATATTTCCCTTGGACCTTGAAGACAGCAGATTTCTGAATAAGAATTTTTATAACCAAGTGCAAAAGTGGTCGAACAAACAGGGAAGTGACTATAAAAAATATACAGAACGAAAAGCAGAAGTGGCAAATGGAAGAAAATCTTGGAGAAAAGATGAAAAAAGTTATTATTGATCGATTATAGATTCTATGCAGAAAAAAATAACTGGTCGAGGTACAACTAGGAGTAAACAGTTAATTAAAGGAAAATCCTCAAAAGGTGGAAAAGGAATGATACAAAAACAAAAGGAAAAGGAGAACAAGAGAGGAGGACAGGAAGCATGGGGGGCAGTAAGATTGATTTCCATTCCTTCTCTTCTTTTTCTCTCCTCTTCTCCCTGGAACGGCTCCCTAAAGTCTTTGGATTAATGGCTCTATTTCTGCTGCTCATTCATCAGATTCAGAAAGGCACTCCAAAACACAATGCCTCACTAGGCTCTTGCCTGAACTAGATATCTACCTGCCAAAACATCCAATGGGCCCTTAAGTACTTTCAAAGACAGGCAAAACAACTTTATCTCTACCTCCAGTTAAGTCAGCTGGGCATTAGCATTATCCATTGGCTTGCGTGCTTGTTAGTCCTTCTTGTGTAGATGATCACAGACAGTTCAGGCTGGGGTTGTAGAAAAGTCAAAGAAAAGTAAAAGTGCTAAACAGCTTGAGTTTGGTGATCCTGCATTTAACCTCTGGCATTATTGTAGGCTAGAACTGTCATGGGGACAAGCTTCTATTTGCATTTCACATATTCCAAGTTTCCACACTATCCAGTTTCCAGCACAGCTAAAAGAAATGAATTACAGCTGAATTGTCTCATTTTTGGACAGTCAACAACACCTTGAAATATAGTTTACTCAATATCAGCATCAGAGGACTTTTTGATAGTTGTTGTATTCAATGTATTTAAACTCTTCATTATGCAAGTCATATAGTAGATGTGTTATGATATGGGAGTCAAATTTTCTTTATAAAATAGATGTATTTTTTTGTAGTGCTAAGCTAAAAGAAAAATGCTAAAGGTAGCTTCTGTAGTCCTTTTAATATTAAGAACTACTTCTCTGGTCCACCATAGGGAAAGAGGCTCCATGTCTGGCTGCAACATGGCCCACTGTTTGGCCTTGTCACATTGTGTGCCAGCTGTGCCATCTACAATGCCCTTCCACAGTGTGTGATGGCTAACATGCCAACCCTTGACCAGCCCTGATTAATGAGGGTGGAAACATTGCCCAGTACAGGGTTTGTCTCCCTGTGGAGTGATACAATTGTTCTTCTTGCGTGTAACTGACCTCTATTTTTATCCCATATGTCAATTTGTGCTTTATTTTCCTCTTTCAGCGGTTACTGTACACATCTTTTTTTTTTGTCTTTATTTTTTTGTTTATACTTTGGATTCTTAGTGATTCTTTTCATCCTGCATCACTATCATCCTTTGACACAGAGGTGATTTCAGAAACATCGACAAGAGATGCAAAGCCGATGTTAAAGAGAAGAATATATAAGTAGTGTGATTGTAAAGAAAGAGTGGAGAAGAGGGCAGAAGGAGAGAATAAATCAGATGGATGATGTGGCAAATCTGGCATTTGTCATGACCAAGGGCAGCCTGGGAGACACCATCATCAACTTAACGATGTAAACAAAGTAATAATTCAAATAAGCTCTCCTACTTGTTTCCTCCCAGTCTTCCCTGCATTCCTTCTCCACAACTTTACAGCACACGTCTTTACTTTGGTTTATAAAGAGAAGAAATAGAGCTGGATGATAATCTAAAGTAAAATTTGAGCATAATCACTGTATACAGCAGTAAAGAAAAACAAAATATATAATAAATATATAATACAATGTAAGATTTCATAAAGCAGTGAAGTGGTCACTGGTGGAATCTTTGATCTAATTTTCTGTTTCCATTCTATTACAATCTAATTCTCTCTCTTTTATAAATAGAAGTTAAGAATCTGTTTATCCGGGTCCAACTAGGAATGAGACGGATAATCTGAAAGATTAGTTCAGATCATACCAAACTGAAAGACTGCTGGATTAAGTGGTCAGGGCTGGTAGTTGGTGAGGGGGGATTTGTGGAGCTGTTTTTGGTTTGTTTTTTTAGCTGTTTCTGTGCTGTATTCTTGGTGCATTTAGAAACAATAGGCGTTGCAGTAAGGGAAGCTTTGATGTATTGCTTTTCTTGGGGAAACCTGATTACTTAATTCTCTCTGAATGAGTGAGTGATTATGCCTTTGAAATTGAGGAATTACATTGTGCGTTTCCTGTAGGTACGCTACTTGATCTGCTTAAGCACGCATATTTAAAGTTTGGTTCAAATGTGTTCTCTATAGAAAAGTTTAAATCTAAAACAGCATCTTTCTTTGTTTTGTCTCCAACTGGAGGCTACTTTTCAGAAAAGATTTTACTACCTAATCATTTCGAGGAAATTTTGTCTGTTGTTACTGTTTACATTGTTGCAGTCGTATATGGTTATATGGCATAGAGAACAATTCAGCAGTGGAAATGAATATTTAAATTACACTGCATGAGAAGAAAATTTTGAAAAAAATAAAAGTAAAGTAATGGGCACCTGTGATTTATAAACGGCACCCACAGCAGCATTTCAGTAACTAAAAACAGTGATGTCTTTGACAGAGCACCAGTTTGATATTGTGTAGTTACTTGATATTGAATGAAAAGTAGAAAGAGAGGAGAAAATTACAGACTGTTTTAGGCATTCTCGGTCTGAATGGATCATAAGACTGTTGTTTGAAAACAGCAAGTCATACAATTAAGTCCTTTGTTTCTTTCCATCATCTGAAACCACTCGTGTAATTCAGTAAGTTCTGGTTTCCCGGCACCCACATCTCCACTGATCTCACCTGAACCCCCAACACCAACGCCCTGGTAAAGCAGGCCCAACAGCGGCTGCACTTCCTCTGTGTCCTGGGGAAGAATATCCTGGACCTCTGATCGGGCCTCCGGTCAATCAGGTCCAACACCTCCAGGATCATAAACAGGTTCTTCCCCTGGGGCATTCACACTGTTAACAAACACTATCAACCCACACCCCTGCCCACCCCACCCCACCTATCTGAGCCATTGTCTGAGTTACCCCAATCACTCAGGCCACTCAGTCTTTCCCACTCAAGTCTTTGCACTGCTTCCAAGCAGTTTTCAGCTATTCTATAATGTGTGCCTTTCCCTTATTTTTGTATATATTTCTCCTGTTTTCCATTTATTCCTGCCGTCTACTATTTGTATTTTATTCTGACACAGTTGGTGAGGAGCACCTACAATTTAATTGTACATCTACAATGACAATAAAGGGCTATTATATTCTATGGCGCAAAAAACTGCTTGTTTGGGGCAATCTCATTAAAATGTGAGGGACAAGAAGACATTTAATTATCTAATATTGGCTAGCTGCGTGGAAACAGGGCAGTATTACCTTTGTTGGAAAAATATCTTAAGCATGAATCAGATCAAAACTTAATTTCAGGGCAAGTAAACATACCTTCATTTTAAAAGGCAGATCATTCGACCAGTGATGTGGTCACTGCACTGTGGAGCAGACTTAGGAAAAGTGTGTTTGCAGTCCTGTATGCTTCTAGCAGATGTCAGCAACCTGAGTGGCTGTTTGAATGAACAACTATCCAGGATTTTGATCAACCTGTTCCGCAAACAAAAGCTAATTATGTAGTATATTTGTCACTTAAATGTGTTCTATTTTAAATTTAGGCTTATTTGACCATAGAATGAGAAACTTCACGTAATGATAGAGATGAAGCCCAAGGATTAATTATACTTTTTGCATCTGCGACTCTGCCAGGTCCAAGTAAATATATGTAAATTCGTCATCACAGTCAGTATGGACATTTGTGTGTCTGACAATTTTTTGTGACTGTGCAAACTTGTTTGTGGAGACTTTACATTATAAACCATGCACGCACCCCAGGTGATGGACATCAAAGAAGTAGAACAGGAAGGACTACTCGGCCATCACGCCTCCAGCTGTCCATGTCTGTAACAGACTATAATAAAAGCTTTAATCTTCCCACAGGGGTTGAGCGATTTACTCCATAGCTCATGATCATATTGGCGCCCTGTGGCATTGATGATAATGCACAATATCTGGCCGAAACACAAAAAAACAAAAACAAATATAGCACACAATAGCATGTGGGTGAGAGAGCAACACAGGTGGACAGATCAGCTGAACAATTAAAATACTTTTAAGTCATTACATTTACACAGCTCTGCACATAGCTTGGCTACTTCTGTTTTTATCTGTGTTCAAACTGGCTCACCTGTGTCTATTCTGCTCCCCACCATGCCCTCTCCATACATACAGAGTTCTTCACAGATCAGTTTGGGGGGAAAAAGGATGGAGATGGGATAAACATGTGTGTTTCTAAGTGGACAGTCATTGTGCTTTAGTTTAAAAATCATTCTCAGACAGCTTGTGACATGAAGCCATGAGGAGGCAGATTCAACTTATCATCAACCTCATAATAAAGATAATATTGATTTAATGCAGTGGAAAATAGGGAAATAAGGTGAGCATCACTGTTCACTTTTGATCTGACTTTGTCATCACACTACATTTCAAAACACATTTGAAGAAAATTCACATGAAATTTTGCCAAATGTCCTGCTGCTGACAAATAGACAAGTGATTATCACCTGTTGGGTAAAAATCAGAATCAGAATCAGAATCAGAATACTTTATTGATCCCTGGGGGAAATTATTTTTTGTTACAGTGCTCCATTTTAAACCAACATTAAGACAAGACAGACAATACGCTAACTAAGAATAGTACAATATATACATATATATACATACATACATACATACATACATACATACATACATACATAAGTCACTTATAAATAAATATTTGGAAAAGAAACATGTGTAGTTGTAGCAGCAAACAGTGTGTTAAGTGGATGCGTTGTACAGGGAGATGGCCACAGGCAGGAATGATTTCCTGTGTCGTTCAGTGGTGCTTTTCGGTAATCTCAGTCTCTTACTGAACGAGCTCCTGTGACTGACCAACATGTCATGGAGTGGGAGATAAGCAAGTTATCTTTAAGTGGGCGGCCCTTGTATCCCAAATGCTGCACGTTGACCTGCAAATTTTTTTTTCTTCAATAAAATACAAATACAGCACGAGTAGCCCATCAGCCCATCTGCATTAGTCTCAGTCAGATGTAGCAAAGTCCCATTTTCTGCAGACAGTATGTGGGCTGTGTGAAAGCATATTGCCTGCTGTGCTGACCTGAAGATTGGGCTATAAGTTGGTTATATTACTTCCCCCTGCTGCTTTCTTGGCTGCCAAATGTCAGTCTGCCACAGTTTTATCCAGGAATAGTAGATTACTTCATAGGCTTTGGTCTTTTAAGTAGAAACAGAGACTCTTTAAACCATAAAGCATCCCAGGGAGCCTAAAGTCTCACCCAAAGTCACAAAAACAACAGTAATAAAACGTCATCAACAAGAAGTCCTGTAACATATGTTTCATGTCTAAGATGGTCTCTAAGATGGCTTATCCATGCTGCTGTGGTCTAATCTTGTCCCATTATACTAAGAAGCTTGTTTGAACAATCTTCTAATGCGCTCAGATGCATTCATGCAGTCGTTTGGTATCAGACCAAAGGTTATTACCTTAGCCTTCACTTTGATAGGCTTTTCTAAATTAAACAAGTAAGCAGAGTTTTAATAAGATGTTTTGTGGAAAAACCTGAAAAGTCAAAAAAAATATTTTTTTCTTCTTTTTTAAGTCTGACTCAATTATACTTAAGTATCCATTCTAATTTTCAAAAAGTAAAATGTTTTGACCTTACATCTTTAAAGTCTGAGGGTAAAATCCTTGGTTATAATAGTTAAGGATATTCAAATACCAAAAATTCATTAGCTGTGTTTCTTTCTTCTGAAAAGTATCTGAAATAATCAATTTGATTATTCATTATTTCTCCAATATGTGTATTTTTAGAGATAACCTCACCTAGAATAATGGTTTTCATTTTGATTGGAGAAATATGCTTAATAGCTTCACTAATTATACAGTGACCTGTTTTGGATGCCATCGTTAGCTGATAGAAACTAATTAGGCAGAAAGAAAGATTAGTTTGAACAAGCTTGTTAGTGTGCAGTCAGTTGTGAAAGACAAACCTGGGGATGAGAGCCCAACATATGGCTAGAACAAAACTGTGAGGGGATATGTTGTTGTGTGTAGCTGTTTTGCTGCATGGGTGTAGGTGGGCCAATTTGAGCTTGTTGCTTGTTGTTCGTGTAAGCTTGTGATTTTACACGTGTTTGTTTGAATATTTCTTTCACATTTTACAGGTTTGCCACGTTGTGCTTATGGAAGGTCTACAAGTAATTAATGCAAAAGTAATCAATTAAATGCCCTTTATAGTGACACTCTGGATGTGTGTGTGAGTGAGAGAAGAGCGAGAGACTGAGTATCACATATGGCAAAGGAAGTAATGCAACTCCTAATGTCTGCAGATTAAGACTTGTGTCATTATACCCTGAATCTGAACTTTGTAATGTCGTAGCACTGCCTAGTGGTGAGGCAGAATGTCTGTTATTTAACAGATGAGAGGTGAGGACCTGTGAACCTTTTAAAAGCCTTTTATGGCCTGTCATAATTTCCTTGCCATTATTGTCAGTGAATAAATTGACTAACTGAATCTGGTAAATGCCAGAGCTTGCAAGCTTGATTTAAAAAAAAAAAAACTTGGTTGAAATCAGCAGCATTGAGTTGACCTGCAAACTGTAGTTTAGAAGCCAACAAAATCTTCCAGGGAGTGTATTTTACCCCCTTTTTAAGTCAAATAGATGGAACTGTAGTACTATGGAATTAGTACCCATACACTCTTTCCTTGCTTGAGGCTGCTGTTCCTCCAGCTCACTCTAAGAACAAGCTATTGTTTCTGTCCGTCTCTGTTTCATTCAGATCCAGTTCACGGTCCTCAAAATGTCAATGTGGTGGATGTCAGAGCCCGCCAGCTGACAGTACAATGGGAGACTTTTGGGTATGCTGTGACACGCTGCCACAGCTACAATCTGACGGTAAGCACAACCATTATTTATTCTCCACCTTTAGGGTATTATGTGGAATTAATAAGGACCGGGAGCAGAGTTTATGGAAAAAAAATCAACTGCCAGTTAACTTTATTATTTTTCATATCTTTCTGTTTTTTATGATAGTTTGATGATAGATGGGAAATGTGGGAACGAGAGCAGGGGAATGCATGTTGTAACTGGCCGAAAGCTGACCTGAGGACTTGTCACAGTTTTTGTCCATGCTTTGGATAGAACATTCTTTCAAGAGATATGACCTTATCTAATGTTTTGATGATTGCGGTGGAAAGTGGTGTCAAACACAGGACGTCCCAGAGGCGATTCGCACATTACTCACGGAATCACTCAGTAGCTCCTTTTCCCCTATGGATAGCCGTCCTGATAGAGACCACATAGAAATAAATGTTTTACCATTGAAACATTTACATTGACATTGATTTACATTGACCCTTCCCCTAGTAGACTCAAACTGTGAGTCTCCAGATCCTCTTATTGTATGCTACAAAGATCAGACCCCTGAGTCTAAGGAGCTTGGGAAGAAAAGCGTCTTGACTTCTTGAAGTTGCTTGAAGATGTTTCACCTCTCATCCGAGAAGCTTCCTCAGTTCTAGGGTCAAATGGTGGAGAGTCCCAGATTTAAGCCCTGTGAAGGTACCTCCTAATGGAGCCCCTAATGATCCTCTACCTAATCACATGAGCCAAGGTGTGAAAACGGGTGTAGGTCACAATCAGCCAAGGTTTCGGGTGAGCTTAACATTTGCTAATGTGAACACGATGACTACGATGACCTGGATGACCTGGATGACTGAGAACCTTCACAGACATCAGACTCCTGACTTTTTTTTACTATATTGTTATCATTTTATTAATATTTCCCAAGCATATTACATGAGGGCAGCTCTGGATTTGTCACTATTATTGTTAACCAAAAAGCAAAATCTCCCATGTTTCTTCTTGTGCTTTCCAGGTGCAGTACCAGTACGTGTTCAACCAGCAGGAGTTTGTAGCTGAAGAATTAATCCAAACATCATCACATTACACTTTGAGGGGACTGAGGCCATTTGTGACCGTTAGGCTGCGGCTTGTCCTGGCCAACCCTGAGGGCAGCAAGGAGAGTGAAGAGATAGTCAAACAGACGGAGGAGGATGGTGAGTGAAAGCCCCGATTGGAAAAATGTATAAGCATGTTTATTAGCATACTTTATAATGTAATATTGAGCCAACATATTACCAGACAGCAGGGCTGGACGGGGACAAGAAATGGGCACTGGCATTTAACCAGGTTGGTACAGTTGTTGGGTTATTTCGTAGTTGCACTGCAGCATGTGACATTAATTAAAAGCAGCATGAATAAAAGTTAGAAATTAGCAACGGCTCATGGTCATAGCCATTCATTTTACCTGAATGGTGCTAGCAGCAGCAACCTCCTGTGTCTGTGAGGCCTGCTTACTACTTGTTGTTGGTACTACTGTTCATGGTGCAATTTGACACATTTTGCTGCATTCATTGTAGTTTCTTTTTATTGTTTTCTCTCAGCTTTCCAGCTCCACCTTCTCGCCCCTTCTTCCTGACAAAATGTTTTCTACATGGTGCATGAGTGCACAGCAAATGTAGGGGAGTGGCCTGTCGCATTAAGAGATGGGACAATCCAGTGTCAGTAATGAAAATGAACGAATGGGCTGCTGTCAGTTCTTGTACAGCCAGTACGAAGCCTATTGGTCCAAAAGTGCGTTAGCCTGCCGGGAAAGTGTTCGGTGTGCTAGATTACCAGTCCAGGCCTGAAGTCAGCTATTCCTGGGACAAATCCTCTGACTTTGTCCTGGGAGAAATAAGCATGATTTTATTTCAAGGAAAATTTGAACCTTAAGTTAGATAAATGGTTGACAATAGGTCTGTTAATAGGACAGCCTATTAACAGGAAGAGACCAGGTGCATTCTGTAAAGACAAATAAAACATGATCCCAGATTGTTTGTTTCCCGGGTTATAAATCGCAAATGTAAAACAGTTGTTTCAAACAAAAGTTATTAATGTGGTTGCTTATAATAAGACTCACAAACGTCACACAGAATTTTTATATCAGCAATAATCAGAAAGTAAAGTAATCCATGAGACTGCATTAAGGAAACAGAACAACAATTACAAATAAAGTAAAAATACACTCACACAGGTTTGATCTTTGCCATGTTCAAATTACACAATAAACATGGATGTCTTAGCAGTAGACTTTTGAACAGGATTTTTTTTATAGTACATACTTTGGAGCCTAAAAGCATGCATTATTTGGTAGGAGTTATTTCTAAACAACCACATTTTAAACTTGTTCCTTCCTTTTCTTTCTAGAGGGCTCCATGTTCTACTAATTCAGAACATAGTGTATACCCTCGCCATAGCTACACTGTAAACCCGAATAAGTTACCAGAACTCAAAAAAATTGAGGCAATCGATTGCCTCAATTTTTTTGAGTTGATCAACTCAAAAGCCAAATTTTTCCAGAACATAAAAGTTTGGATTACATGGTACTTGTATCTTTTGAGAACGGTCAACTCAAATATTTGCAGTTAATATGACTTAAAGTTTCAAGTTTACAAATTCAAAGAAATAAGTTCACAGAACTTATAAAAAATAAGTACACAACTACAACATTTTTATGTTAACAAAACTCAAATGTTTATTAGTTTGTGTTGTCATTATTTTAAGTACACGTTAGTCAAATATGTTGACTACTTGATACTTAAAAACATGTGACCCAAAACTTAAAATTTTTGAGGCAATTGATTGCCTCAATTACACTGAGTATCGGTAACTTAATATGCAAAAGTCATAAACATCTGCCATTGAACAGTATCTTGCCTGCTCACTTTTAGCACTATGTTGAAATTAAATACATTTTTAAAAAAAAATTACATAAATTAAAAATAATTAACAAAAACATTTATAAATTAAAATAAGTAGACCAAAAATTGTTTAGTCAGGAAAACTGTCAGAGTAATGAAAAATAATAATTAATAATATCAAAATGTGCTTTTGGCTCTCTGGCTAATATCTGAATAAGACAACAAGGCAGCAATTTGAGTGAATTACAATGCTATTTGTTTTACATTAACTAGTATCAAACAGTGAAATTTAGGTCATCTTGCGCAGCCCACAATGTTTTGGAAATAGTATTACGAAAAACATTAAAACATACAAAACATTAGTGTTGCTTTGCATTATGTTAATGAGAACAAAGGCACGTTGTATAGTTTGGACCTATTGGCTGAACACCTGTAGAGTAATCTAATAATGTTTTGAGGCATTATTTAGATGAAAGGAGAGAACTTTGAACTAGCCTTTTATAATGCTTCACCCTGCATCCTTCTTTCAGATGAGTTCCTACATAACCAAGTCATTCTTGAGGGTCTGTAACCTGGGTGACAGTTTACCACTTTCTAGACCAAGTAAAATCTTTTGAGTAAATTCTAAAGTGTTGGTCAGGGCTTTGGGGTAGCTGAGGGGAAGTGCATAGATCAGTCCAAACATTACTAGGAAGGCTTCACCAAATCTGGGGAGACTGAACACGGCATCACTTTCAATGACGACAGAGATTTTCACAGGTTGGTAGTGAACTGGACTTGTTGTGTGATGGTCACTGATGACAGTGAAGAGGGCCACTTCAACACCATCAAGCTCCAACTCATCAGATTCGTCCTGAATTAATGAAAAAGAGATACTAATCACAATCTAACCCAAGAAATACAACAGACGACATATAATTTCTCATTTTACCAACTCCCACTGAGATCCAATACCTCTTTTACAAGGGAGACCTGAGTCTCACTGTAAGAGGTGAAAAACAGAAGATCCATGTTCTGCACACATAAATCAGCTAATTCACCAGAGAATCAAGTGGTGTGAGATAGACTGAAACTAAGCTAAAGGAAATACACAGGAAAATGTTTTACTAAACATCTTATCACTTTCAACAAAACACCAATTCAGTTCATTCGTAGTGAGGAGACAGAAAAGACCATACATGGAAACCTTATGGGTAGACTAAACAAAGATAAGTCCAAACAGTGCATCAAAATACATGTTTGTACTTTGATGCACTGTTTATATACACAGTAGTATCTGTTAGATACTTAAGGACACTCACAGTGCAGGTTCTGAAAAATCCAGAGACATCCTCACGTAGATAGACAGGAAGGGCAGGGAGAACGGTAGTGCGCTTGGTGTGGATATCATGGATTTCCTATTTCCAGATAAAAACAGAATTTTATATACTGGTGAGTTTACTGAACAACAACAAAAACAACAGTCAAATCAGAACATATGTCCACAAATAACCTGTTCACATCTTTAATACAGTCAGACAAATAGCAAACACAAAGTGGAGTAATAGCAAAATTCAAAAAGCTCATTTAAATCATTGAACCTGTCCAATGTTCCACTGGTTCAACCTATGAAATGTGTAACAATCTATTATTACCTGTTCATTGTGAATTCTTAGAATTTCAACCAGGGCATCTGCTGTCTTCCCAGTTTTTGATGCCCTGGCTGAATAAGGTCATCAGTCGAGGAAGATGGCGGTCAAGTTCAGCGTAGAATGTATTGGGCAGGTTCTGATTTGTAATCCGCTGAAACTCTGCATACAACTACAGCAGAAGGACAATACAGTTCAATTTGAAGAATCTCGCACATCTTTATAAAGCAGCAAAAAGCTGCCACATGAGTAAGAATTACAATTTTCATTTTAAACAGAGCTGATCCATATTACCTCAGACTCCATTTTTAGAGCAGGCCAGAGGTCCGAGAGCTCCTTCACAACCCTAACCCTGCACATATAGTTTAAAATATAGCGTTTCTAACAAGAAAACTGCTTGAAAGCACTCTCACTGCAGACAGGCATCTCCGTTGTGTAACTGCAGGGACAACGGGCTTGTTTGGACCCAACTATTCTGAGTCATGAGAGGGGGTTTAAAAATTTAGAGAGATTAAAATACTTTGTTTCATACTAGGCGACCGGGCGCCACCTCTAGAGCAAGTAGTATCTAACTTTTTAAACAGCCTGCGACCGTCATTACAACAACTTAATGCTAGCTCTGCAAGCGCAAAGTTTCCTTCGGGGAGAGCAGCAAAGCACATAAAAAACACGGACCGACATTTCTG
The DNA here is from genome assembly GCF_041146795.1 of Maylandia zebra. Classification (NCBI taxonomy): domain Eukaryota; kingdom Metazoa; phylum Chordata; class Actinopteri; order Cichliformes; family Cichlidae; genus Maylandia; species Maylandia zebra. The sequence continues at coordinate 30,445,755 of NC_135171.1, read as the reverse complement.
CTATTCTTTTCGACACGCACCCAAAATACAACTAAATATTCGTATTTTAACAATAAACTAATATCAACATTGAAAACTTACTGTAAGTCCAGTGATGCTAGTTGCTGCCATTAGGTCCAACTTTCTCCAGTCGTCCGTGTTGCCTCTTTGGTGCTGTTCCCGCCCATATACCTTTACTTCTTCTGTGTTTCGTATTAATGCTCATTAGCGCCGCCTTCCGCTTCGGAGGGTGAATCAGAGATTAACTCGGAATAAAAATTGATTCCTGCAGCTGCTCAACACTTACGGAAAAAATTAAAAATATATATGTAGGACACAGTGATAAAACAATGAATATTAAAATAAATACATTTTGTCTTCCACTAATGCATTTAAGACAATTTGATTTTACTTATTTGGTGAAACACTTTGAGATTTTATTGTATTTTAGCATGTGCTACATAAATTAAGTTTATTATTAAATCCTACCTACTTGAAACAACAAAAATAACAGGACTTTACCATTCTTATATGTCCTAACTTAACTGTGTTACGTTGTGCTTAAGTTATTATTTTAAGTGATGCTTACTTAATATAGAAATAGTTCAATTCAATCAAATATTATTAGTTTCATTTACTCAAAAAGAAGAACATGTTATACGAACTTGACATATTTAAGTTAACAGAACTTTTTAAAGACTTTGAGTATACACTACTTAATCTGTTTAATTACTTTGAACATTCGGGTTTACAGTGTAGTAATAATTCATTGATGCTTCACATTTCTCTCAACAACATGCCTGCGATAAAGTGGAATAGCATTAGAGCAGTGCCTGATAAGCAGGATAAAAACATTGTTCTAATGATCCCAAATCTCTTATCTCTTTCCTGCCCTCCTCAGGGCTCACTGTTCTTCTCCTGATCTCATAACTAATATTCTCTGAATTTAGCTTCTGGGGAACATCACATCTCAGTCTGAAATTCCTACCTTTGCTAGACGAGCACACGGATAATATAAGTTGCCTGAACCCTTAAAATAAAAAAAAACTAACATGACTGGGGAGTACCAATGGCTTCGAGGGGGTAGGGGAAAAAGGCTTAATTGTTTTGTTCTTAATTGTTTTTTATTTAACCATCGTTAATCTCCTGGTTGTAATTCAGTAATTAGGGAACAGAACAGCAATTGTTCACATGGAGGCTAATTACTGTTTGTATGGTAATAGCTTTATAGAGCTGGGGCTCCTGTGAGTGAAGCTTTTGCTCTCTCACATGCACATGCATAAACATATATGGTTTTCCATTTTTTTATTGTGCTCATACTATAAAATGGAAATAAACTTGAGCCTGTGTTTGGGGATTTGCAATTAAGACATGAAATTACTTTTCGCTTACTCACAAGGACCATGCTCTCCTAGTTTGTGAAAGTAATCTCAGGATAAGAGCAATTTTAATAATGCCCTCTTTAATTGTTTTACCTTTCAGATTATAGCATATTAACATGCACATACACACAGTCTATCAAACCATATTAAGTCATGAATGTTTTAGCTTTAGCTCACTGTGAGGAGACCACCACTATTAGGCTGACACACCTATTAGTGTAGAAAAAGAAAAACAGTTTCTTACTGTCGTGCTGCTAAGAAGATAAAGGTTTTTCATGTTTACTCTCTTTGATTATATTTGGCTTGAATACTGATTTTCTCATAAACTGGCTGGACTACCATTTATAAGCACTTTGCAAAATGTGCCTTTCTAACCTAAAGTTGTCTACAAATTATAATAACAATTACAGAAGAAGCAACAACAAGACTGCTGAGGCAACTTGTGAAACTTTCTTTAAAAATAGCTAATATGACATTGCTACCTTTCAAAGAGAGTTACGATCCAGTATTGTATATGCTATTTGATAAGCATTGCTTATCAAAGCCATTGCTCCTTGATAAAAGGATCGGCAGAAAGAGGTTCTGTACAATGACCGGAGTAATGAAGTAATACTAATGTTTTCCATCATCTCACTTAACAAGAATGATGCCTATAACTACAGCCACTGTACACAAGATGTAAATCACTTCTTAAAATTCTCTATATAGATAAAACTATTAAAAGCTACATAAGACTAAAGCAGATAAAAATTAGGACCTTGCCTTTCACTGTCAAACAGAGGCAGGTTCCCACTACATCACATCATGCCAGGGCAGTAACTTAATCACTACTATGTTTGTGTTCCTCAAGCTCGGTTCCTAAAGTGCCTGTTGTTTTTGACCACCTCACATCGGGACTTCTAATCCATATTCAGTCCTGTTGGCTGTGGCCTCTATCAATCTGGTGTTTAGGGAGCGTTCACGTGTTTCCATAATCAGAGTTTCTGTGTCATTTTGCTTTTGCTTTTCTAGTTCCTGGTTAGTTTTCTTAATGTCCGTTACTTTCTTAGGTACTTGTAACTGTCCTGCATGTCCACTAACCTGCCCTCCGGAAACCTAATGACCTACAGATGAAGGACTCAACTGGCTGAGTTGTAGCTTGTCTTGTAGTCAATTCAGGTGGTCCTCAGATTGACTCCCTGGTCTTAAGAGAGGTATATTACTGTATCAACTAGTAGCTGGTACTTTGACCCTCTGGTGCTGTTTCCAGTTTCTTTCTTAGCTGTGCTTGCCTACTGGTTACTGTGATGCCCAGGAGAAAAAAAAACATGTTGTAAAGAGGGAAGAATTCTGTTGACCCTTGCCTTTCTGGTATATCTCTTTGGCCTGGTGGCCAGAGACGTGATCCTTTGTTTGGCACTCTCTATAGCATCACTTATGGAAATCTTGTTGTTCTTGTTAAGTGGATCTGTGAGTCTGCATGGGTCCCCCTTGGGTCCCAGTGACATAATGCTGTCATAATGCTCTTCGGCTCCTCTCTTAATGTTCTAATGTCTTTGCAGGATTCCTTGATTTCAGTGTCCAGATGTCTTCTATATGGGGAGCTGTTTGTGCACACATTCTTGATCTTTATACCCCGGTGTTTCTTGGATTACTGTGACAGTGGTAGTTATTACTCATTGATTTCTGTAATATTAGTAGAAGGGCTTGTGAGTAGAGCTCTGTTAATATCTCTAAGCATCTCTTATGGACTTTGTTTGTAAGTGTATTCGTGGGTGTGTGGCTGTCTTTAGTATAGCCATAATTTTCATCCTCAACTCAGTAATGCATAGGAGTTAAAGGCGATCATAGAAGGCATTTGGGCATCATATTATGGCGGCTCTGACATCCACCACATTTACAGTTTGAGGACTGTGAACTGGATCTGAATGAAAGAGAGATGGACAGAAACAATATGTTGTTTTTAGAGTGAGGAAGAGTGTATGGGTACTAATTCTATAGTACTACAGTTATAATGATAATAATAATGGATTGCATTTATATAGCGCTTTTCGGGACCCCTCAAAGTGCTTTACAATACCGCTATTCATTCACTCTCACATTCATACACTGGTGAAGGCAAGCTACAGTTGTAGCCACAGCTGCCCTGGGGCAGACTGACAGAGGCGAGGCTGCCATATCGCGCCATCGGCCCCTCTGGCCAACACCAGTAGGCAGTAGGTGAAGTGTCTTGCCCAAGGACACAACGACCGAGACTGTCTGAGCTGGGGCTCGAACCGGCAACCTTCCGATTACAAGAGGAACACCCAACTCTTGAGCCAGGATCACCCCTGACAGTTCCATCTATTCGGGTGTTGTGCCAATGACTACACGACAAACGGGTAATAAATATGGTAACCTTAAATCCCTTTGTTTATATGTGCACAAATATCCAAACCACTGTTAAAGAGAAAGATCTCCTCACACAGACTATAATGACAGCAATTGAGATGACATCATCCTGTTACCATCACAGTACGGTTCTTGTTTAAGATCAGAGTAGAAGGAAAAAAAGATAGCAGCTCTGTTTTTTGTTTGTTTTCTTCAGAGCTTCACTTTTCAGGAAGGCAGTTTATCAGAGCACGTTTAAAGTTGTAGAAGTGCATTTACATTAATGTGCTTTTAATCATTCTTATACTTTTATTTGATGTAAAAGTCAAATTTTCTAATCCTACAGGACAAAATCTTTACATGACAATAGAACGAGTATTTTGGCATAATCGTATTTACCATTATTGACAACTTTAGATCAGGTTAAAAAATTAACGAGACGCTACTGTGTATATAAAATGTTAACGGAATCATTTAACATTTAATATTCCATAGATTAGATGCATACAGTGGAGGAAATATTGATTTGATTCCCTGCTAAGTTTGTTTACCTCCAAAGGATTGAACTGATTTTCATTTTATGCTGGTTTGTTCTTAAAAGAAATGTATTAATTCAGTTCAGATTATCATGCATGAAATAAATCTCTGCATTTCATCCCTGGCTCTCATTTGTTTTGGGCTTTTTATTACATAACAGACCTGATTGTTTATATGGCAATAATGACTTTTAGTCATTGTTAGTGTCTGGGTTTGTAGCTGCTATTTTGAAGTAAGAGCAAATAAAAAAAAAAAAATTTTCGGTCATTATTCTGCTTCTTTCCTCTAAAATGAAACTACCATAAAAACAGAGTTAAATAAAGAGTTAATTTCTTTGTAAGTGAGAAAACTTCAGGATGGAATCAAATAATTATTTTTCCCACTGTATACATAGGAATAGGAATTTTCACATGGATAAAACATTGGCTTTAATGAAGGGGATTATTTGTGGTCTGATTGCCAAAAAGAAGTTTTTCAAATGATTCAAATCTTGCCCTTGTACTTTCTGAGGGGTTTCTAATTATAACTGCAAATATGTATCTGTCCTAAATCCTTGTATCACAATGAAAACTGAATCCTGCACTACTGCTAGTAAACCTTGCTTGTTTGCCATTTGTCAAGATGAGTTTATTTGTTCCCCTGGAAGCTAAGCATCTGTGTTGAACAACATGTAAAAAAAACACACTACATAACACTAAATAATCCCCCCCCCCCCCCCCCCCCCTCCCTGCAAGAAAAAAAATGTAGTTGTTTATGTTAAAAACAAAAAGAAAACACTGTTATGGAAAAAATAGCTCAAAGTGAATAGTGACTACAAGAGTATTTACTTCACTCTTACATAGTTATAGTTGAGATAATCACAAAATCACTTAGAGGGATTTTTAAAATTAGTTTTTTCTTGCAAACAGCTGCTACAAGATGAAACACTGACAAAGATTAAAAGTCAAAATTTTCATATAAACAATCAGGTCTGTTGCATAATAAAGGGCGCAAGACAAATGAAAGCCAGGGATAAAATGCAGAGATTTATTTCATGCCAATAAAGATAATTTGAGCCAAACTTAGAAAGCAAGAGAGGGTTAAGAGACAAAAAATCTGAATACAAAAGAAAGATTGAGAGAGATGGCAAGACAGGGGCACACACAGAAGAGAGAGCTGCTGGCGTAATAAAGCAGGCCATTCATCTTGCAGCATGATGGGACTTAATCAAGTTATGATTAATGTGTTACAGCTGCCATTATCTTTTCAATGAAGTCTGTATTCTTCTGTCCAAGCCCCCGAGGTACACAGGAACACACAAACACATGCAAACCACAGCAGATACGGGGGTTTGTCATGTGAGTCATGCACACACTGGAAAGCAGCATACACAGATGTCATGGTACACACTGTGAGTAACAGAAGGCTCCTCACGTGCATTCACACACACAGTTGTGTTTTCATATCTTTGTGGGGACATCTAATTGACATAACGCTTTCCATAGTCGCTTACCCCTAAGAAAAACCATCAAAAATGAATGCCTGACCCTGACCCAAACCTAACTGTAACTTTGACACTAAAACTACATTTTGAGTTTCCAAAAATTCCTTCAAACCTGTGGGGATGGGGATTTTGTCTTCATAAAGGCTGTTGGTCCCCACAAGTATAGTGAACTTTCAATTGTGGTCCCCACACAGATATGCAAACCTGGTATACACACGTGCACATACACAGACAGCAGAGACAACACACAGAAGTACCACACAAACATCCAACGATTTTCAGGTAGACACTGTGCATCATAAAAGATGAGAGTGCACACACAGACACAGAAGTGAGTGATAAGGTGTTGAATAAAAATGGCAGCAATTAATTGCATTTCTTTGTTAGGGTAATTTGATATGCTCCACAGGCTGGGCCCTTAATCAACACCTCAGAATTACTAATCAAAATATTCCTGTCAGACTTGTCTGATAGTTTACTAGTCTGTGTGCTTTCTGTTGTGCATCTCAGTAGCTGTGAGTCAGAATACTTTGTGAATGAATTTTAGTCAAAAAATAGTTTCCAATAATCTTTGTTATTTTTCCATGTGCCATTGTTGTGCTCTGATCTTTGGGGGTTTTTAAGGTATAAAACATTAACTCTGAGGTTTGGAGTCATGAGCCATAATTTTTAATGTAACCGATAAATGGTCATACTTTTGTTACATTATCCTCTAACCTGTTATTTTCTCATATAAGAAATAATAACACAAATATCTGTATTTAATAACCTATAGGTGTGAGCAGCTGTGTTGCAATAAATTTCATTTATTGCAACACAGCCACCCTTTCATTTAAGTATATTTTTAGGAAATGTTTTGTAGGAAATGTAGGAAATTCTTTTAATCTTCTAACAGCCAAAAAGGGGCCAAAACAACAAAATAACTTTAATATTTTTAAATATTGGGCATTGAAATGTGGATAAGTGTGGAGTTTTTAAATATAACCCTTTCAACCTCAGAAGGACTGGTCTTTGTTGTGTTTGTCATGTCACTGTTTTATGGCTTTAAAAATAGCAGAAAAGGTTGGAAACTTCCCATACTGTGGGTTTTCCTTAAACTGTTGGATGTTATAGAGAGAGATGGATAATGGCAGCCAATTCTCAAGTGTAAAAGAACTAGCTGTGGCACATCCATCTTTGTTAGATTCAATTTGTGGCTGTAAATGGCGGAACTTTGCAGAATTTTTTTTCCAAAATGCTTTTTTTCAGTTGAGGGGCATCAGACTGAGGCAACTGTAAAAGAGTCCTGCAGTTGTCAGACTCATTTCTGCCTTACCGCACAGGCATTTACCCAACACTGCTATTCACAATGACTTACAGTGAGTCCAAAACCAACACAAGCTTAACTTTTATGTAAGCCAACATTATGTTCATCCAAGATCAATCAGAATTAAGGTCAACATACAATAAATGATCAGAATCAGATTCAGAATACTTTAATAATCCCTAAGAAAACGTTGTAGTGTCAGTTGCTCCAAGACCATAAGAACAGTAACAGACTGGACTAAAATAAATAATACAATATATTACAAAGTTACAAAATTTAAGAAATGACTCTAATATATACAAAAAGCTCAATTATAAATATCCAGAATATTACAAATATATATGACATTTTACTCTAAACTGTAAAACTCTACTCATATATGTACGTAAATAGTAAGTAGCCATGAAGTAAAAATGAAAGGTGGAAAGAAAAATCTGAAGTTAAAGGCCTTATCCTGTCCTTGACCTAAACAAAAGCAGGACTTGGCAGCAAAGCTTACTGATTTATGTTTTGGGAACTAGCTTCCTAAAATGAGACTAGAGAAAGAGATTAAAGTCTCCAAACCAAGAGTAACAAGTATGCACACAGACACAAATGCACACATAGAAGCACACATGAATTCTTGCACATTGCAGTTGGTTGTCCCTTCTGGCACACTGTCTTTTTCTTCTTATCATTTAGAGCAATTCACACCCCTCAGTGTATGTACGTGCAACTGTGTGTAAGTATTGTGTTCAAGGGTCTAGTGCATGTGTCTGTGTGTAGCTGCGTGTTTCTGCTTTTATGTATAACGCATTGTGTAAATTGGTGAGTTCGACTGTTTGACAGCTTCACTCCCAGATGAGATGTCTGACACCTCTTCTCTGTCTGTGTACCTCCATGAAGACATGTGAAAGCCTGCCTCATCCTGAAAACCCCACTGATACACTCACACTCTTGTTACTAGGTAGATTTTAATGAGTCAACTGTCTTTGTACACAAGTAGTCCTGTCTGCGCTTTCCTGTACAGACAGGATCCTCATTGCTCAGTATCTTTTGACCCCACAGTTTATAATTTGATTAACAACCTTTTACACCGATAACCATTCACTTCACTCCAACTCATTGGATTTGAAATGCAGTGTACTCAAGCTGTTCGGAAACACAGTTTTTATTTTTCAAAAAAAAAAACTGCAGTCCATAATAAAATATTTGTGATCAGTGATCAGATTTAGTCCATCAGTTATTCAAATATTCCATTGGCAGAATTTCTTAATTCACAACACAATCATTAAACAGTTTTGATTAATTAAAAACTAAAGCATTGAGGACATTGCTTTATAATAGACTAACAGATAGTAAAGTAATTCACCTTGAGATTAATAAATCCAGAAGAAATCACATCTTCTGAGCAAGTGTCAATACAGTCAACTGATCTTAGCTGAACTTAAGGGTTGAAAGTAAAGATGTGTTCATCACAATCAAAGAACAGGATGGATACCAAATGTCTGGAAGAAGAGATCATTTACTGTAAAATATCCTTAAATGATAAATACACAAAATGCGCGCCTTGCTGAACTTTGAATCAAATCATTAACACAGATAAAAGTTTCTCCCTTACTAGAGACAGTTGGTCCATTGACATTGAATTGGTAATTGACTTTGTAAGCTAATAAAATTTTATGTTTGAGGCTTTTCATTCCAGTGAGTTTGATTTGGATGTAGCGTTCCCAGCAGTGAGCCAGAAAATCTGCCCATAGCCCAAGAAAATCTCAGTGGCTGCTGTCTTTTTTTTAATCTCAGCAGTTGTTCCATTATTCACTGACTACAGGGTGCTTCAAGATGTATCTCTACATGACATTATTACAGCTTGTCTGTCTCCCATTCATCTTAGGATGACACTGGGTTCATTTTACAAATTACCGCTGAGCTGCACAATAATATGGCAATACCTAAAAGTCGTAGGTTGTCGTTAAACTTTCAATATGCGTAGTTGATGTTGAACTGCTAATTAAGACACATTTCTCAGGAAATCACATTATGTATGACGTTATGTCCTCATTTTCATGTGATAAAATATCAATATCCGCTGGACGAGACTATATCTATGTTAAAAGAATAATTCTTTTAAAATAAGAATTCTTTTAACATAGACTGGTATTGCTGCATGTCAGCAAAATATTTCATTCTTTCACACTATAAGAAATATTGTGAAATATCCTATCATACCTAATAGTTGCAAATGTCCTCCATTTATCAAGTTTTCCAGATCAAACAGTGTTTCTCACACTGCCTCAAAGGGAGAAAAAAGCCTATAATTAAATTTCAGGTAATTGAATATTTTTACCTTCTGAGACATTTGAAACTTTTGGACTCAAGAAATTTAATTAAATCATGAGAAGCTGAACTGTAATTTAGTGTAATTTAATATACCTCTCTTTACTTCTGATTCTGATTCCATAGTTCTTTTTACTCCCTCCCTTTAATATTTAGAGTCACTGAACCCGAGATGTGCTATTTAGTCATTACATTGCACATCGGCCTTTTTGCTTATGTCTATCTCAATTTGTGTTTTTCAACTGGTACTCTGTATTCGAGTGCTAACTGCTCTTTTGGGGATTATTAGAAATGGACTCAATGATTGTGTGGATTCATTTTCTGGAAAGTTGACTTTCTTTACAACCTAAGACATTTTAGTGAGATTGACAATTAGATGGTAATGTCAGAAAACAATGAACATTTTTATTTTATTGTAATATTGTAATATAATTACTATAAATACATTTCATACTTCTAAAATAGTTTATAATCTCTGCTGTAATACCTATACTTTATTAATACTTTTGTCACATACATATGTTTGTGAACCAGTTATTTGAATATAATTTTATGTACATTCTTCAGATATGAGTACATATTTGTGTTGTAATGTATTATTATACTTTATGTACTTGGTGTCTTTTCAGTTCCTGGATCAGTGCCTATGGAATCTCTGCAGAATACGCCATATGAAGAAAAGATCTTCATGCAGTGGAAAGCTCCCAACGAGACCAATGGAATCATCAAATTGTATGAGGTCAGTGAAAGACTTCAAAGAACATCAATGGGAGTTATAAAAATGAGCAGATGCACGGGTAGATAGATTGAAGGAAGGACGAAAGCAAGGGAGGGAGGAAGGAAACATCCAGTTGCTTACAAAACATCAAACACAAAAAATAACAAATACAGATGTAATTGGGCACACCACAGTAATATTGTAACAGAATTATGGAAAGGTGAAAAACTTGTAGTGATGTAACAGTTTCAAATTATTCTAACCACTGTGCATAGTGTATACTGAAGTACAAGGTACTGCACAAAAGTACCCCAAAAGAAGAGTAAATGTGTAGGGATCAGTGGCTTAGTGCTGGTTTGCAGAGTCCTGCTGAAATACCACTATATGTCTTTCCCTGTCTCCTATATTAAGATGCTTTAATGATTAAACGTATGAAACACAGCAATTAGTAAAAAAGCAATTCTTTTTTTTAATGCATGACAACATTTTCTAGAGTATCGGATCTTTACAAAAATCATGCAGGCACGTTCTGAGTCTGTGGTTGTGCTTTTGTGTTTTATAGTGACAGAGGGGTGCATGATTGTGCATTAGGCAAACTTGTCAGTACGTATTTGTTCATTTGCCTTTAAACTTATATGAACTTCAGTGACACTCCAGTCTAAATACAAAGGGTTTAATGTGATATCAGCCCACCTTTTGCAGCTATAGAAGCTTCAACCTTTCTGGGGAGGCTTTCCACAAAGTTAAGGAGTATGTTTATGGAAATTTTTGACCATTCTTCCAGAAGCGCATTTGTGAGGTCAGACACTGATGTCGGACAAGATGGCCTGGCTCACAGTCTCTGCTCTGTTGGGTTGAGGTCAGGACTCTGTGCAGTGCCCTCTCCACCAAATTTTATACTTGTCACAATACAGTCAAACAAGTACCATTCTCCTGGCATTTAGTTCCACTTTGTCGTAATCCCAGCAGTTTATGTAGTTTTGAAAATCAAGCGTCTAAAGCCTAGGTGCCTGTTATTGTTTTATAAACACGCTGGAGCCTTAAATGTCAGGATACTGATAAATGAAATGACTTAAATGTAAGATACCTAAATTATATACATATAAAGAAAAATCAATCCTCATTATGCTTTCTAAGATGTTTGTTAAATTTGCCAAATTCAGCCTGTAGCACATTGACGCTTGCTAACAGGCACAACATTCAAGAGCTTTTACTCCCTAAATGGATATCTTTCTGGAATTAAACCACTGAATTGTGACTACTGTAAAGCAGAGGGTTGCAAGCATGATCCCAGTTTGAGTCTGATCTTGTGTCTCATTTCACCTTAGCTGACCTTTTTTGCAGCTTTCTCTCTTACTATAGCTACAGAAACAATATTTGACTTGTTTGTTTCGGACCGAGATAGATAGAGAATGTGGTTTAAGGAAAGAGAGGAACTCTTTAAAACACATTAATTTGTAAAACTAATTAGATGCATGATGTTTAACGATATGAAATAAGACAAGTTAAGATGAACTGAGAATGAAATGTATAATATATATATATATATATAATATAAAAAATGATGTTCAGATTAATGTGGTGTTTAACTGAGGCACTCTTCACAATGCAGCTACAGCTGATTCAGATTTGTCACTCGTGGCATCCCATTTCTATCTGTCTGAGACTGGCTTGTTGTGATGGGTTTATTTCAGTGCTTGTTTTGTGTTGTGTTGTATATACTAATTCCACCAAAAGGAAAGTATAAACACTTGGGCAATAAGCCCCATCTCATACTGCATCTCAGAGTTTGTGGATGGGGTTGAAGTCCCTAAACGAGGGCTTGAAACCAGTCTAGAAAATGTTGTTTTCTGTAGCATTACGATTCTCTTCATTTGTACTAAGGGGCTATCCCAAACCAAGGAACACCGCCCCAAAGGAGGCTGTCATTATGCTTTTGGACCCACGTGCATACAGTGTATACTGTATGTACGTTTGTACATAAGAATGTATATTATCCATTAAACCGTTGTCTTCAGCTGGATTGGGCTGGAGTATATACCAGTTAAGATGGGGCGAGAAAAGCGATATACCCTAGATAGGTTACTTATCACAGGGCTAACACAAACAACCATTCACAACCCACATTCACACATTTTGGCTTCTGGACTTTTGTAGCCAATTTCAAATCACCAGTTTAACTAATATTAATGTCTTTGGACTGTGGGAGGAAGCTGGTGTACCTGGAACGTTCTAACTCCGCAAATGGATTCAAAACCAGGACTTTATTGCTACAAGGCAATGGTACTAACCATCACACCTGTGCCTTGTGCATTCTTCTGCTCCCAAGTGCCATATAGGAGAAAAAAATGCAATAATAAAAAAAAACCTTTTTAGCCGGATGTCTTGTTTGTTTTTCATTCATATGGTCTTATTTTTAAAACTAGGTGATACAGGGAAACACAAGAACAGTGTTTTCTCTCTAACCACTGACAGTTCATATTTATATCAAATATAGTTTCATCCACGAATAATTGACATATATGACCATAAATTCAGGATTAAATGTAAATTATCATAAAGGGAAAGTAGAAAGTCTAAGTCGCAAGACAAAGTGGGAGAAAGACTTATTCTTTGACAGTCTTTTATACAGTGGTTGGAACTGAGTGAGATAGGTGTGCGTGCGTGTGTGTGTGTGTGTGTGTACGTTTATTTGGGTTGAAGTTGAGTCCTCTATCTAATGAATTATTGACCCGTTCTTGGTCTGTTGTCTGCCTCTTATATCACTGCATCAAGGAGCTACCTCACATCAAGACCTGGAAGGGCGCTTGTGTGCGCGTCTGAAAGAGGGAGAGAATGAGCTACCAAGGAAAGAGATGTTGCTTTAAAAAAGACCAACTAGTCTCCACATGTGTGTATTAAGTGTATGAGGACTTTAAAGTGTATAATCCATAAACTGTAAATAAAGGATAGATGTAACGACTGTTACATAGCCCGCCAATTAGTGAAGGTCCACATTTAAATGACTGATCCACGTGTGTTCAGACCGTCAGTCTTTTAAAAATATATATTTAGAAGAGATGTGGGATAATACTGACTGAGAAACTGAGAAAAGTATAGCCTGACTTATTGTCTCCTTAACTATAATTAATAACGACTATAAATCCATCAGAAAAGGTAGTTATTTCATCCATAAATCTAGTAACCAGGAGCTTTGTTCTGCCACAGACAACAACACTGGCTTTTGTCTTTATAACCTATACAGAATTTATTTTCACAGATAGTTACAATTTTTTTTCACTAAAAAAGGTAGAATATTTGCTGTGCAAGTTAGAAAGTCATCTTTCAAGCTGCATCCGGAACAGCTTAATTTTTGTAGTTAGTTGTAAAATCTGTAAATATTAAGCACACACTAAACAGATGTTACAGTTATAAAGCTGGGTTGCTGTAGGTTAGATTAGTAACTAACGTATTGTATATTTTAGCTGTAGATTATTCCTCTTGTCTTGCAGATTTACACATCTTGTAACACAGAAGGCAAATCTTATTTTGAGAGCATCTTCCAAAGATATAATTATCCCTATTTTCTCTCAAACCCCTTATATTTACTACCATCAATCTCCAGTCTCTTCTCTCATTCTACACCTCTAAAAGACCCCTTAGTACCATGTCTGACACTTCCATTAGACCTCAACCCAGAGCCTGAAAAAACAAAACAAAACAAAAATGTCCTCAGTCTATGAACCTCCTTGGGACCATCATCAGTTTCACCTTGTTTGATATTAATGAAATCAACACCAATCTAAGCTCTCTGCCCTCTCTGCCTGGTAGAGGCGGCACGATTCAGCATCATCTGTTAAACATATCAGAGCCTCAACATAATGCGCTGCTATTAGAGATAATTACTATAATTGCAGCTATTGACAGGATTAAAGGCATCATCTGCAACATCTAAAGGGCCTCTTGTTGTGTCCTATTCTGTTCTGTTGTCTCTTGTGTGTTCCTTTTTTCCCCTCTGCGTCCTTTTCAGGATAGAAACCAGATGAATTACACCTAGGACAAAGAGGGGATTGAGGAGTATGGAGAAAAACTGGGGGGTGGGCTCAGGGTAGCTTTGTGGAGGTGGGAAATGGTGCAGAGAGATAAGGAGAATGGGAAGAAGGAAGGCAGAAGTGTGAGAGAGAGATAAAGCATTCAGTGAGCAAGTTGAAATCTGACCAGAAGACATAGTTCTTACCATACAGCAAGATTACAGAAATTAATCAGTGTGCAAATATGATCACTCCATCTCTTGTATCTATTACCGTAATTGCAGCTAATTACAGGATTAAAGGACACATCTGGGTAAGATCTAAAGGGATCCCCCACTCCTCCCCCACTCTCTCTGGTGCTCCATTCATTTGAGAAAATGAGAATAATGTCTGGAGAAAAAGGGATGCAAAAAGAAGTGTAATGTTTGGTTGCAGGTGAGGTAGGAAAGGCAAAAATGAAACAGCATATAATTTATTAATATATATTGCTCAAAAAAAGAGAAGATGACATACAATCAAGTGAAAAAAAAGTTTTTACAGGATTAATTCAAAAACCCTTAAAAAACTCTGTACACCCTGTGATTCAGTAGCTTATAGAACCATCTTCCTCTTTAGCAGCAATAACCAACTAAGAAGTAGTTGGTGTGAGGTACTTTTTAATAAAGGTTGTTGTTGTTGCTAATCATTTTATCAAATGCATTTGATTACCAGCAATTGGCTGCAATCATCATCAGTAAAGATGTACATAGTTTTTCACAGGACTACAAAAAGTCCTAATACAAGGTATTATCCTAATCTTCTTAGATTAGTATGGTGCATTTAATTAGCTCTTAATCTGACTATGGTGCTTGTATTAGCTGATATTTATCCCCAGTAAGAGTACAAATTTTCATCAGTCTTTCCAACCATCCCCATGCACTAAGCACAAGAAAAATCCAGTTAATTGCTTATATGTAACCTCCTTTTTTCTAAAATAAAAAAATCAATAAGCAATTTTTGAGCAAGTCGTTTATTTAAGGTCTTTTCTTCTCCTCCTTGGACGTTTACAGTGAGTTCAAAGCTGAAATATTTATTTTATTTTATTTTTTAACATTAATATTCTGGAATTTGCATGGTAAATTTTAATTGGTACTCAGTTTGGTCGGTAGATGTCAGGCAGTTAGATTTTTTTCTGCAATTAGGTTAAATGTTGGAGTCGTGAATATTGGCTTAAAACTGTTAATTTGAGAACTCTTGATGGATTTTTATTTTTAATGTTCTGCTGGGCATGGAAAAAGGCCAACTTAAATACCTTTGAAAAAGAAAGCCAGTGAACAACTAAAGGCTTCCACTGGTTTATATGAATCTATATTTTCCCTGCAACTTTACCAGGCCTCTGTGAGACCTCAGATAATACACAGTTATTGATGGTTACTGAACTGAGCAGAGGTGCACTCAAAAACACACTTGCACACACACAGATCATGGCCCTGTCAATCCCTTCTTTGATTGCCTCATCAGACCATTCAAGCATCACTGGTCCTCTCTGCTAGTCCTCACCTCCCTGCTGGTCTCTGCAGAGTTATTTCTGAACCCCTGCTTGTTAAACAGATGCTGGTGCTAACATTGATTAGAATCAAGCAGAGTAGCAAATCATGGTTTGACCAACTAGCAAGTGAGAGCATTTTATATTTAGGTCTAATATGAAATGGAATATATATATATTCCATCAGTAGTGAAGAAACAGTTTGTGTTTCAGAATTATAACCTCCTAGAAAATGCTTCAGGTATGTGGATAATAAAAGTTAATATGGTTCCATTTCATTTTCTTAAAATTAATGTCAAGCATTAATTGAAAAGCTACTAATTAATAAATTTAATTAGTCCTTAACAGCAGAAACTGTAGATCAGAAATCAGTCATTATGCATTCTTTTAAAGGCAACAATAACTGTATCATGACTGCCCAACTCCATGCAATGATGCATTTCAGGTCTGACCCACATTCCCAAAATCCATCTGCAAGATTGGGGTAAGAATATGAGTGTTTCCTGACAAACCTCTGAGTTGTTTAATCCAACACACCGAAGAAATTGGTGACTAGTATGGTATGTAGTTATTCTTGTCTGGTCCTGTGTGCAAATAACTTTACCTTCCAACTCTCTGCGGATAGAGGTTTTAATCAATCACAGAAATAAATACTGGCAACCAGTCTGGCATTTAATTCAGTTAGTTACTCTGTTCCAAGCTGTGGATTTCTCTAGATACAGCTGACCATGTAGTACAGTAACATTCTCTCCCCATATTGCTGTTTTCTGAACAAAGAAATGATTCCTTCTCATTAGGAGAACATCAGTTGCATAGCATAATCTTGGTATTCGTTCTCTCTACT
Source organism: Maylandia zebra (assembly GCF_041146795.1). Lineage (NCBI taxonomy): Eukaryota > Metazoa > Chordata > Actinopteri > Cichliformes > Cichlidae > Maylandia > Maylandia zebra. The sequence goes on along the minus strand of NC_135171.1, from coordinate 30,429,306 downwards.
ATTTACTGAGGAACAGAAGTGGCTCACCTCACCTACATAACCTCAAAATTCTAATGGTGCAAGCAAGGTTATTATCGCATGATTGAAATTGAAAACTAATACTTGAGCCATGCTATAGTCATGCTACAGGTTGGGAAAACTAGCTTCTAAAAGAGGCCTTTAATTCCTTTCAGATAATTAATAAACTGATTATTGACCAGTTGATGCCATATCAATAAGTGCATGTAAATTCTCCATTGGTGTTATCCTCCCCAGTATCGCACCAAAGCATGTGACAGATCTGCCACTCCCCTATGATGTCAGTGTTGTGTTTTTTCCTCAAACAAGTTTAAAAAAATGGACGTAATACAAACAATGGATGTAATATACTTAACAATTAAACACATGGCAAAGACCCAAGTCTCCTGTAAAAGTGCAACAAACCCCATGACCTTTAAGTACGGGTTTTATATTAATTCAGCAAACTTTCATGCGTATTGTTGAAGCCACCACCCTCAGTTATTGAAGCGAGAGTGGCCTCCCACTGACCCACCAAAGTCTTCATAGAGGGTATCTACCTGGAGTATCTAATGAGTTATAATAGCTATTTCTGCTTAACGTTAATAATATTCAAAGCAGCCTATAAATGAATTCAAGAAAGAAATGAGTGTTCTGACATAAATGACTAAATTCTGAAAAGCATATACAAAATTACAGATTTTGTATAAGAAATACAAAAGCAAAAATCTGTTCATTTTGCAGCAAAATTCATTGAAGTCATAGTTGCCTAGTAATTCTAGACTTTGAGTTATGACTTATGCCATAGAGCATTTAATATAGGAGATGAAAAGACAGGTTAAGGGAAACTGTTCACACACATAAATGCCCCAGGGCTGCCTTGCATTCTTCTTTTTTCCACACGATCTGAAGTATTTCAGAAGGCGAGAAGTATGGGAAGGAAGGGAGAAAGAAAAATGACAAATAAATTGAACAAGCATGCAGATCTTTAATTCCCCCCCCCCCCACTTTCACAGTGTAAACAGAGCCAGAATCAAGACATAAATGCTAAAGAAGCAATCTCATCTAAGCCATTAACTTCTATCCATCTTGTGTTTTACCCTTCTCTTTTCTCTCTCTCTCTGTGTATTGTTTTTCTTTTTTGTCAATAATGGGCTATATTTAGTGTAGCTTGAAAGTCCTTAAGCTGATGACCCCATTTACTCTGTCACACTGCCTGTCTGGCCTGTAGGGGTATGGCCTAGTATCACTTACACCTTTGTCAGTCTATGTGCCCTTCACTACACTGCATGCAGCCTCTTTTCTTTTGCATGTGTGTGTGTTTGAAATATTTATTATTTTTATGATTTTACTTTATCATGGTGATATCCACACCATAACACTATATTATAAAAACAATTCACTAACAATAGAATCTCTTTTTGATTTTTAACATTTTACAATATGCTACGAGAACATATATCCCAATTTGTCACAGTTTTTCAACTGCATATTCATGCCCTCAAACTTTAACTTTGTCGGTATCTGATTTATCCTGTAAGATAAAGTTATCTCACTAAAAGCTGCCATAAATGTTGCAATGATGGAATCAGACATATCGTTCTGCAACTGAATGGGGTCATCTTTGCAATTAAAAGCAATCTATTTATGATAATAGAGCAATTTACTGTATTATCAGATAAATGTGCTGTCTACATAGACAGAAATGCACATTTAACCATTGTTTTTCTGTCCAGCAACCTTCCTGCACTAACCAGAACACAACCAGCTTGTAGCCACTTGAGTCAAATGCCCTTGAGTTAAGACTCATTCTGACTGATGTCAACTGATGTGTGACTGTGATTTAAAAAAAATAGATACCAAGATCATGATAGCAAAGCGAACAATAAATGAAGAAGCAATTCATGCCTTCAATTTCGATTTAGCACAACAAGATTGGAGTTCGGTGTATGAAGAGTCAGATGTGGACAAGGCTTATGATAATTTTCTAGATATTTTTACTATGTGGTACAATAAACATTGTCCTGTAAACGAACACATGACAAAGAAAAAAAAGATAAAAAGTCCTTGGCTCACAAAAGGAATTATTAATGCTTGCAAAAAGAAAAACAATCTGTATAAACAGTTTATCAAAGTAAAAACAAAAGAAGTGGAACAAAGATATAAAGCATATAGAAATAAATTGACTGATATTATAAGAACGAGCAAACAACTTTATTATAGAAGAAGATTATATGAAAATAAAAACAATATAAAAGGAACTTGGGATGTGTTAAACAACTTAATTAAACAAGGATCTTCTGGAACATCATATCCTGAATATTTTACTGATGCAAATGGTGAAAATCACAACATGAGTAATATTGTCGATGGGTTCAATAAATTCTTCATAAATGTTGGCCCTGAACTAGCAGCGGACATCCCGTGTCATAAAAATGAAAATATCAGCAATATAAAATCAAATCCCTTTTCACTGTTCCTCTCAGCTACAAATGAGCAAGAAGTAATAAATATCACATTAAAATGTAAAAGTAAGTCTTCAATGGATTATCATGACATAAATATGTCTGTAGTTAAACAGGTTATTCTGAATATTGCTAGTCCCTTAACATATATCTGTAATTTATCATTTCAGTCCGGTTGTTTTCCAAAAAAAATGAAAATTGCGAAAGTAATACCACTATATAAAAGTAATGACAAACACAGTTTTACCAATTATAGGCCTATTTCTCTACTGCCTCAATTCTCAAAAATTCTAGAAAAACTTTTTAATTCAAGATTAGAAAAATTCCTTGAAAAACATCAAATAATAAATGTTGGTCAGTATGGTTTCAGAACGCAAAGAACCACTTCAATGGCGATAATTGAGGCAGTAGAAGAAATTACTGATATACTGGATAAAAATAAATATGCAGTTGGTATTTTTGTTGACCTCAAAAAGGCCTTCGACACAATCAATCACTCAATTTTACTGGATAAATTGGAAAGATATGGTATTCGAGGGAAAGCTGGTAACTGGATAAAAAGTTACCTAACAGGTCGGGAACAATATGTTAGCATAGGGCATTACCATTCAGAGAAACTTGGTATTACATGTGGTGTTCCCCAAGGGTCAGTGTTGGGACCAAAACTTTTCAATGTATACATAAATGATATTTTTGATGTTTCTCAAGTACTTAAACTCATACTGTTCGCAGATGACACCAACATATTTTTCAGTAGCGATGATTATACTGATCTTGTAATGACTGTAAACAGGGAGCTAAAATTAATAAAAAAATGGATGGACATAAATAAATTATCATTAAATATAAATAAAACTAAAGCAATGTTTTTTGGTAATTTAAAATATAATATAGAATTACCAATTATCATTGAAGGTGTACCAATTGATAATGTGAGTGAAAACAAATTTTTGGGAGTTATAATTGATAACAAAATTTCATGGAAACCCCACGTCAGACACATAAAAACCAAAATTTCCAGAAGCCTCGCAGTTTTGAACAAAGTGAAACAATTCCTTGATAAAGATGCACTTCGTACTCTGTACTGTACCCTGGTTCTTCCATATCTTACATATTGTGTGGAAGTGTGGGGAAATACATATAAAAATACAACTAATCCATTAGTCACAGTACAGAAACGAGCACTGCGTATTATTCACAAGGCTGGTTATCTAGATCATACTCACAAATTCTTTCTTCAGGCAAAGTTACTTAAATTCCAGGATCTGGTTAATTACAATACATCCATAATTTTGTATAAAGCTTTTACTAAACTTTTACCGGCAAATTTACAAACTAGATTTGAAATTCGAGAAAAGGTTTATAATGTGAGAGGCTTTGGAGAATTCAAATTACCCAGAACTCGAACAACCCGTAAAGGCTTTTGCGTGTCTGTATGTGGTGTGAAAATCTGGAACAGTCTGAGTTTACAATTGAAACAATGCAAAAATATTCATAGATTTAAATTTCTCTACAAACAGTTGGTCTGGTCACAGTATACTCAATGATGGGTTTTAGTGTGCTCTGTAATGTCTGTCCTCTTACCATTGCTGGTATGGATTCCAAAATAAAAAATAAAAAATAAAGTGTGCGTATGTATGTACATATATGTACTTGTGTGTGTAGATATATATGTATGTATATATATGTGTGTCTGTTACTTGTAGTTATTACTGCCTGTTACCTGTGGTAATGCAATTTATAATTTATATATTCTGTATTCAGTTATGAAGGCTCTAATTGTTGGTTGCGAGCTGCCGCTTAGATGCTTGTATCTGCCCGGGGCTGTTGATGGGTCTGTATGCAATGATGGGCGTAGCTGCGGGAAGTTTATTGTTTTTTTTTGTTGATGAGTGAGTATAGGGGTGGGATTTAATAAGTTTTCTTCGTCCCACTCCTTTTTCAGGCAAGTTTTGTTTTTTGTTTTGTGTATTTTATGTTCAATATAGGTATTTGTTGTGCCTGAAAATGAATTAAAAAAAACAAAAAAAAAACAAACATATTGGCAGGTCTTTTTATTTATAGATTAGATAGCAATTATTCGCAAACCTCACTCTCTCTGGGAGTGATTGCAGTTTGCCCAAATCAGACTCTGACTGTTTGCATCAGTTTGCATTCTGTTGTGCAACCTATGCAATTACTTTGTGATCAAAAGTGATTGTGAGCATGCAACACCCTCAGGCTCTGAGCAAACTTTTAGTCACCACAATATACAAGAATATGAAACAGAACCCCCACAATCACTAAGCCACTGCTTTTATTTTATTTATTTATTTTTTGGTTCATACACGAAGGTTATTGTCCTATAATTACTCATGTGAGTATTTTTACACTAGGTGTGTGTTCGGTGTTGGATTGTTTTTTGGTTGAACTGAGTTAATATGTGCTTGTTTGGCTAATGTTATCTCAAGATGGTGTTACATGAAATGAGCCCTATAATTGATAGTATTCTCAAAGCATTTAAATTATTTTATTATTATGATATTTCATGTCCTTGTATCAATACAATATCCCCATGCAAAATATTGCAATATTATCCTGTACTATCCATGAAAATAAGCAACTTGAACTTTTGCACTGATAACTAATTCGTATATAACAGCAGTATAGGAGAGTTTTCCGGTTTAACTCTTTTTTTTTTTTAGTAACTAAAAATCCATGTTTTGTTTATTGAAAGACTTGAGTTTTCACTTTTAGAAAAGTGGGGTTTTTTTGTTTTGTTTTTTAAATTTAAATCTATCTATTCAGGATAGTCAGCATCAGTTTGAACTGCAGTGTTCTGAAGAAGTGCTACATTAAAAATGTAGGGGTCATTGAGCTCCAAAGCCAGTGGAATAATTTTATCATCATGTCAAAACAATATGTCTAGTAAAAAATGAACCAAGAAACTTTAGCATTAAAACTAACTGAGCAAAAAACACATTAACGTCAGGCAACACAGTAAGCCTATCTAAGCGTACCATGCAGGCCTTGTTGCTACACAACTACTCCTTTAATACTTGCACACTTCCAAGATAAATGAAAGTAAATGTCCCAAAACCAAAGTCTAAGTAATTATAAGTAAAACAGTAAACTTTGTTGGAAGTAGAGAAAAACTTTAGATAAAACCAAAAAAAATAAATCCTGTTAGGCTTTGAGTGAGGTTATTGGCAACGCAATGAAGCAATGTTGTGTGCTATTTTCAACTTTGGGGAATTTTTTTTCATGTTTATATGCCCCTAAATAATACAATTACAGGTGTTGGTGATAACGTGTAATTACAATAATTAAGGTTGTCGTGATATACCAGGACTTTTGATAACCAATAAATTTATATTACATTCAATGTTAAAATACTATAAACAATCCACCCACAGCACAGACTGTTTATCATGGCTCTCTTTTTTCCAGCAACTCCACTTGAGCCTCAGCTTATCAACACATTTTATGGCATCAATTATCTGTTGCTGCTGTAACTTCTGTCATACATTGGGAGATGGGTGGATTGGATAGGTTGGATGGGTTGTTGTCCCACAATAGCCTACCCAAGTTAGACAAGAGTCACTGACACGAATGAAGTTAAGCACTATAGACTGTTCATTTTATTACTCTTTTCTTTCTGTTATTTGCTGCCACTCCTCCCCTTTTTGTCTCCTTTCCAAGGATTTAACATGAAAACCCGTAATACTAAACTACTGTGTTCTGTGTTAAAAAATTTTCTTTGCATAATTAAGGATAATTTTAATTGAGCAAAAAACCATTTTAATTGTTTCAACTATATAACAAAAAGATTCAGAAAAAATGTGTTACAACAGAAATAGGTGTGATTCCAAAATTAATTCTGTATATATTTTAATTAATTCAGTTATGTCACACTAAGTTAATTAAAAAGTTGAAAAAAGTAAATTAAGTAAAGTATAATTGAACCTTTTATTTAAAAAAAATATAATATGTTATAGAGAACACAGTTCTTTTTTTGCACTTTTAAGCTGTCTCAAATGATTTGTGTCAGACTCGCTCCACAATGTTGACCTCAGGGCATTTGCAACCATACCATCTGCTGCCAAACTTTTTGTTCTTCCAATTGATAACAGTGGTTCTTTGGGATTTTGTATTCTCTATGTTTGTATTTTGCATGTTATCACAATAAGATGCTACAGTTTAACATCTTACGATTATAAACAATAAAAAAAAATACATCACAAAAATAAATGTGAAATAAAGGAGTATCAGTAAATGTAGATCTATAAAAATGTACTGAAACTGTGAAGTAAGATCACTTTAATCTGTCTCCCTGTAGTCAAAAAGAAGAGGATTATATATTTAGTCGCAGTAATACAAACACACACAGGCATACTGTCTCATACACACACACAGGCCTTGCACAAGGGGGTAATAGTCAGAGAGGATTATCCATCCCCCATCGCTACGCAGGATTAGATGCAACCTTCTAATCTCTCAAGCATTACGACTTCCTGATGTACAGCCAATGAGGGCTACAGTCCCATTTCTCTAGCCAATCACATGCTCCTCAAGAACCCCACAAGTCAACTCAAACCAGCTCCTCAGTTGGCAATTACAAGTGTTTTGGCTCCCGTACTTATGAAAATTTTATTCTCACTTTTTAATATTTTACTTATTTTTTCTCACATATTAGCTCAGCTGTGCACACCTTTGCTATAAATGTAATGTTTTATGAATGTTACTGTAGGCAGTGTTTACTAAAAATTCACAGTGATCACATTTAATAATTTTAACAAAGATAGTCTGTATTTTTAAATTAAGTTCATATTTGGATGGACCTGAACTGCGAGGTGTAACAACCAATAGCTGTCCAAATCTAATGGGGAAATCTAATGGGGAAAATTGCCAGACTTTAGAAGCAGTTGAAAGATAAAGTGACTGATAAATGAATCCAGAATTGAAATTGGTATTTTTGCGTTATATTATACCAGACAGTGTTGTGTAAGACAGTGTACAAGAATTTGCCATGTTGTTGATGTAAATAAATTTGTTAATTTTATCAGACAGTTTGTACTTTTGTAGACCAAATATGGTGACATAGGCTACCACACAGCTATCAGGTGGGCAAAGGACTTAGACCTTTGAGTATAGGGCTAAAAGCAGGACGTTTTTTGTGACGCTCTCAGATGCAGAATGGATGGAAGATCTTGCATTTGCTGTTGATGTGACTGCATTAATGAATGAACCACATCCCAAACTGCAACTGTCAAAGGTCTGTTTGCACATGAAATGTAAAGCCTGGTGAAAACATTCATGAGACAGTGGCAGTTTCTTTAAAGCCAAATGTGAGGTCACATTTTTACTGACCTGCCAACACTCAACATGTTAGTTCTCTTTGGATCTAAATTGATATATAAACAAACATTCTCAGTGATGTAATATGCCAAATCCAGACACAGATTCCCTCTCAGTGATGATCATGTCTATTGTACATTTCATTACCTAATTGTAATTACAAGTAGCATTTTATAAAGAGACAAAATTAAAACTGAACAGATTTGAGGTCAGCTTGGAACAACCCAATGTGTCAAAAACATGATTTTAGTTCAGTTTATCCACACACTTAGTTTCTCATGTGACCCCTTGGGGAAATTAATTGCCCTCCTTCGATCCAAAAGAAGAAAAACTAAACTTGAAAAAAAATGATGAGCTTATCACTAGTCTGTTTTTCACAGTTAAACTTCTGGTGTTTAAAAAAAAAAAATAGCACAGCACACAACACATTTCACACTTCAGTCATAAATCACTGTCAATCTGTGGTGAATATCGTGTCAGCAAATGATTTTTAATGTAGGAATGAGAGCAGAAAAAGCGTTTGTTGTCTACATTAACATCTAGAGGGAGAGTGCTCGCTCTGTCACTTATCTTATCTCGGCTGGCGGGAAGTTGCTGTGTGGCTGTCAAACAGGCATTAGTGGGATGCCGATTCAGGCCGTTTCCTGTCAAACTGTCACCACTGGCTGATTTTAATGCTCCATCTCTGATTGCTTCTTCTAGAGTGAACAGAATTCTGCTCTTTGATACTTTTGTGGAGCTGGTAGTATTGATTTTCATGTGAACTTTTGGTCGACAAATGAGAGGATAAAAGAACATTTCAAGGCTCTTGTATCCTGTCATGTGTTAAATTATATACTCCCAGAACTTTTCACTCTTGCCTTCTGCCTCTTGACTGATTGAGCAACCCGATTAAGCCATCCAGACCTTTTTAGTGATTAACAGTTCAGGTCATTTAATGTTTTATTTTTGTCTACTGTTTATCTCTCATATAGTTCTCGGTAAGACCTGCTAGATGGAAGATTTATCAAGCTATATTTTGCCCTCAGCTTGGTCTATTCCGCTTATCTTTCTCTCTCTCACTTGTGTTATCAAGAGCCAGTGACAAAAATAGAGATAACACAGCTAGGAAATATTATCGGACTATTGTCTGTAGCTATTTCTATCTCCAGTTAGCTTATCTATTTGGGCACAATTGAAAAATAGGACAAGGAAAACAGCAAACATCTCATTCCCATTTGTGTTTTTTATTCATGCATACATATTAGGATGTGTTCATCCCTCTGTGTGCAGGCATTCATTTGTGGATTATATAAGTCTTTGAATTTGTACATCTTTGTGTGTGTGTGTGTGTGTGTGTGTGTGTGTGTGTGTGTGTGTGTGTGTGTGTGTGTGTGTGTGTGTGTGTGTGTGTAGCTTTGTATTAGCATTTGTATTGCTTCTGTGTGTGTAGTGACCCAGAATGTCTTGACAATATAAAGTCATGAGCTGGAGATGAAGGTCCCAAATGAAAACTTCAAAAAGCAGAGATGCTGAATCTTAAAACAATAGGTGCAGCCTAACTCTCAGACTGACGCAGGGTGTGTCAAGTTACACACTAAGGAGACGACGTAAAGAATTTTTAAAAAAAGTGTTAATCTATTACAACCATAGGGAAATCTACTAATTGTTTTCTTGTTATAACTTCACATTGAGAAGGTGTATAGCTTGGAAGAGTTTTTGAAGGCTTTACTATTTCGGCAAACCTCTTTGAATTTTAGAGATCAAACGCCAAGTGTGGGATAGATTTGTTTTTAAACTAAAACATATTTTTTCCTTTCTTCATTCATTCTTAACAGATTTTAAAATTATACTGAATTTCCACGCAAACCATTAGACACTGTTACTTAACGTTCAAGCATCAGCTAACGGAATGAGGCACCTGAATACGCTTTTTTTTGTGACCTGCATGAACTGCAGGAGTAAGGTCACTGACTAAGGTTTTAGACAGTATCTTGGAAATTAATGTTTCAGATTATAATTAAGTGAATGGAAACTGTTTGTTGCATGTATGTTAAGTTATCTTAAAAGTCGAAATTATGGTTCAGTCATTGATCGGTAGGGCTTCATAGATTGGGTCCAAGCAAGGAAGAGTTGTGATTCACTTCAGTCATTGTCCTTTAAGGTCCAAGCCCACAGAAAGCTGTATTGCCTTTGTTCTCTTTGTTATCTGAGTTAACACTCTGCACTAACATGCTCTGCTGTGACTAACTTCAACCTTTTAACTTGGTTAGTGGTAGGTACCAGCTAACGGTGGATCTTCTGCGGGATGTCGCCTTGTTGCGAACAGAATTTATTTTGGTGTGTCTATTTGCAGAGCAAACGGCCTCTGCCAGTAAAGTCAGAGCAGTAAAGAGCAGTCTTCTCACCTCAGAAGTGAGAGCGGAAAAGAAACCCGGAACAATGGCCAGCTGTGATTTTGTCAAGCTGGTAAAAGGTGTCACTTTACAGATGCAGGAGGTGGCCTTTCACCTCCTAGGGCCACAAGGTAGTATTTATAGCAGACAAATAAATGGAGCCATTGCCTTCGTCATAGCTCCTACGAGCGACAGAAAAGAATCAGCAAATGGCAAGAACAGGTGCATTGTGTGCCATCAAAATGTTTGTTAATGTGTAAAGCTGCAGTGTAGATAAAACAGAGTTTTACTGCTGCAATCCATGGATCTGTATAAATAAGTCCTAACAAAGCAGTGGAGGGGGGGAGGTAGATCTAGGCTTACCAGTTTAGAAGAAACCAGAAATGTTCAAGTGAATTGTTCATGACTATATCAAAAAGGGAAAAAAAGAAATGAAATACTTAAAGGATACAAGGTTTATTTATGTATACAAAATGCTTGTAGCAGAGATGTGAAAATCCATTAAAGTAAATAAACCGGAGCAGAAAGAGCAAATACCTCACATAGTCTGTTCTTAATTCAACAGGACAGAGAACACTGACTCTAAGATGGTGAAGAATGAAGACACTGCATGTTCTCTAATAAAAAAAAAAACAGGAGCACAGAGAACAAGAATGGAAAATAGCAAAACTCAATAGAAATAGCATTCTAGATTACACAAAGGCTCTTCAATAAACGTCCTTTATTTTCATAAACCTTGGCCGTGATTCCAAAAGCTGCAGCGAGGCATCATACACCCACAGTGTGTTTGTAATAGGCTTGACTTCTGGGTGGAAGTTATGACTTTTAGTATTCACAAGCATTTGTCTTCTGTGTTTGTTTGGACAAAATAAATACAGTATTATGTTACCATGCAGTGCACAGACACACAAACACCTGCACAAATCTAAAATTACAGGGAGTGATTTCAATATAAGATGCTCTTTTAAATGGTTTTAGACAAGTTGGTGACAAGTTGTAAAAAAAAAACTTTTTACTTTGTGATATAAACGTAATATCAAATGTTAAAAACTCATAAATAAATATTTAAAGCATACAATCTTTAGCTACAATTAATAAGCAGTTTAAAAAGAGTGTTTCTCACTTTAGAGTATTAAGATGGGTATTTATAAATAAAAAGCCATACTGCTCCTTATGACTACAGATTACAATGTTATTCTCAAATTATTAGCACCCAGAGGGACATTTGCTAATGCGCCGCTTGGGTAAAGAGCTGTGGTAATCTCTTACAAGTAGTAAACACGAGCACATAGATCTGGATGAGTTCAAACTTTGGCTAACAATTGCCAGTTATTGCTATGTAAGTGATTAGCTAGCAACCTAAAACAGCTCAATTGACCAACTTTAAGCAGCGGGTATGAAGTGTATGAGCTTGATTGGGATGTCTAACCTGAGCGTATGACTTAGTGGAATAATGATAACAAGCGTTTCCTTGAACTGACTAAATTGAGGCAGTTATATTACCAGCCAATCCCATTTGCATTGGAGCCATTCAAGTTTACCAGAGCTTGCCGTGCTGCGATTAATTCACAATTCTCTTGCATACAATGCATTGCGTTTTGGTAAATGTAGCATAGTAAGCCCACAGCTTCGAACATTCTGCTCTGACTGTATAGCACAGAATGTAAATGCACAGTAATTTCAATGTTAATCTGTTTACACTGGTAGCTTCATCAGTATTTGGGGTTAGTTAGGAATTTGAAAAGGTCACAAAGAATAAATCTTTCAGAAATCCTGATAGCAGAACTATAGTTATCAATATTTCTATGTTGATCAGTCTGGAACTGATACCAATGTAAAACCCACCCCTATTTATATGTTCCTGTTCTATTTTCCTCACCTTTCACTTTTCCCTTCTCCTGTTCCTTTGATCATTTCCTTCCATTTCTACTTCATCATCTATTTACCATTCTCACTTTCTCCTTTCCTACCCACTAATTCAATCACGCACTAACTCACACATATGTCTGCCTTCCCTCTGGTAAGTTATCCCTCAAAGACACACACTCTATTACCCAAGATGCACTGCCCCGCTGCGCGCCTGCCTTTTCATTGGCCAATAAAACAACCTGAGCTTTATAGCTCTACCAATTCCAAGTACATCAACTATAAAGGGAGAAAGAGAGAGAGAGAGAGAGAAGAAAGATGAGGAAAAACAAGGAAATTGTGAAGAAAAGGGAGGAAGAGAAAAAGAAAAGAGTGGCTAAAAAGAGGAAATACCCTGTAAAGGGTAGAAGACGGAGAGAAAGCAAGAGTCTACTGCTCAATATGGAAAGAAATGTGAGTGGGTAAGATGAGAGAAAAAGAGAGACGGAGCATAAAGCCTATAAAAATATAGAGAGCCATTCATGACTTATAAAATAACAGCCATCGATGTGCAAACCAAAACTGCAGCGTAGATGAAAGAGATGATATTTTATTGTTCCAGCCCCCAAGTCCCAGCCTGTATAAATAGCTATTGATTCACCATGTTTTATTCAGCCAGCCAGGCGAACTTTCAGGCCTGGGAGACGTCAGCCGGTTGTTGAAGGCAAAGCTGCTGCTCTGTCTAGGCTTTTTCTGCTGCGTTTTAGACTGTTATCTTCTATTGGCTAAAGGTTTTGTCCCAGGTTCCTCAATCTGAGAGGCACTTTAGTCATCTGTCTGGTTTGTAGCAGGGGAGTAATGTGTCGAGAAAGTGGAGGAGAAAACTTCTTATCATTTTACCATCTCAGGTCACTGGCAATAAAACTGACGAAAAAACAAAAAAAGAAGGAAGACTGGTAGAAGCATTGTTTGTGGCTTTAGGCTCTTATTTCAACTTTGGTGGGTTTTGAGGTAGTTCGATTTTAGCCAGAAAAGAGCAGCGGCCTCCAAATATCTAGACAAGGTAGAGTTTCAGTCTCGCATTAAATTCACAATAGAAGCAAAGAGCTACTGAACATAATGGGAACATTCATTCATGTCAGACCTTCTGATCTCTTTTCTAACTATTGCTATCCATAGGAACAGCTTTTCACTAGGGGACAGTGGCAATCCCAATGCATCAAATAATGCAGACAAATGAGCTCAAACTAATTATGAATCTTTTTTTCTGCTTATTAATAACATGAATGTACTGTAGCTTCTGCACCATCATATATCCGAGTCTGGGGCAGCCATTCTATTTTCTCACATATTTACATGGGCTGTGTCCCAATTCAGGGTCTGCACGCTTGAAGTACGCAATTCAAGTGCGGTTACGTCAACGCCACGTGCCGACGGCTGTCCCAATTCGAAGTGTGCTTCAAATGCATACTCCAAATGTGCCGTCAATTTCCCCAAATATTAAGCGTGGTCCGGTGCACGCTTCGTGGCCCCATATATCCCACAATTCATAGCGCGGCGGTGGGTGTGGAGAATTTTGCCGCAAAATACGGCAGAAGGGAGCGGCCGAAGAGTTTTTTTTTTTCCCAAACTTTATTGAACTTATAAAGCGAACAGTCAGTCATTCCAGTTCAGTTTGTACAGTAGACATACAAGGCAAATAAGAGTAACAATATACAGTACAATGAAATAAGAAGGATAAATAAAGGATAAAAAAAGAAAAAAAGGGGGGGGATGTGACAGACTTCATAACAACTTTGTACTTGAAAGTTGTGACAGCTCATTCGTTAAACATTTCTGAATGAATTTCAATCAATGATAAACCTTTTTTTATTGGAAGTTAATTTAAGAGAGTTTAAGTAATATTCAATTTCAGTCAAAAACAAATTAAATGATGGGGTTGAGTTTTGAAATTTACATTTATGTATGTGGAATTTCCCTAATAAGATGGAGCGGCCGAAAAGTGAACTGTCAAAAGTACTGAATATGACGTCACTTATTTATGTGCGAATGTTTAATAATTAAAGTCGGTCATATATCCACAAACAAGCTGAAAGTCAGTGAGATATATATATATATATATATATATATATATAGTTATTTACTAACTAATCTTAAATGACTGTTCATCACAGAAATGAAGCCCAACAATCATGTTTTACAGTCCCGTGGTCTCAGCCTCAGATGCTCAACTAATCAAAGTGATGTCATGACAAAAATGAATGACCAACAAAACATTTTTCTCCTTCATTTCTGTCAAACAATGCTGTATATAACCTGTCTTGCGATTATTATCATGGTTGCTAGGCAACCTGAACAGCGCGACGAAGCGTATACAGTCCCATTTCACAAGCCTCTCACTTCCGCACGTCTCGTACTTATAGTACGCACCGTACGTAGTACGCGTAGTGCGCGTACTTCAAGCGTGCAGACCCTGAATTGGGACACAGCCATGGTCTCCCTTACTTTGCGTCTTTCCTTTCTTCTGCTCTGTCCTGTCGTATGTCCTCACTCTTTGCATTTGTATTTGCTCCAGCACATCCATCCAAAGTCACGTATTCACACATCAGTACTACAGCCTGGGGCCTAGTTGAAGTGATGCACCCAGCTATCAATGCCTTTGATTTAACTGTTAATGGGCTGACGTGGACCACCCAACGTCCATGATTTTGAATTCCTGAATTCGTCCTCCAACAAATGTGCTATTTCACTCTAACACACTCCCATGCACACTCGAAGCTACCCATTTTCCCTTTGTGTCTATCCACATCACTTGTTTCTTTTCATGTCCTTGCTTTCTTTTCCTTATTCATTCTTGTTCAGTCTTGTTTTTATCTTCCTCTTTATCACCGTTATTATTTTCCTCGTTGTCTTCTTTTTTACTCACTCCCACTAATCTGCTTTGAGTGTATATCAATGCAGTATTCTCATTTTAAATTGAGAGTAATGGTGCTAAAGATTATCAATACATTAAATTAAAACCCTTCCTGGAATCCATAAACATCACTGTTTGATTGCGCAAATGTGTTTGTGTCTAAATTAGCCTATCATCTATTCATTGCATTTCTGTTCCAAAACTTTATGCTGTTTTCAGTTTGTTTGTCCACCTTTTTCTTTCTTTTCCACCTTACCTTATAACCCCTTTGTGTCATTCTGTGCTGTTCATTCTGAAATATGACATATTGTCTTTAGTCCTGAATGCAAACTGGAGAGGTCATAGTCATGTTGTTCCTCCAGAACAGTTCTGTTGTTTTTTCCCCCTGTCTCCCTCAAAATGTTTTTATTCTTACTCAGTTATTTCTGTGTATTATGCATCTCTTAAGGATCTTTCTCCTTGTTAGTTAATGTATTTGGTAACTTTTCAGTTGATGTGAGTCATTTAGACATTTAGTGATGTGATCTTTCTAGGTGAGGTAGCTCTGCAAGTTGGCAAAAGACTTATGGCTCACTCGTTTTGTTGTTTCTGTCTCTCTGGTTCAGTCTCCTGCTCTACCTGCCTCTTTGTTTTCACTTTCACACTTTATCCAGTACGTTTTTTCACACTTTGTGGCTAAAGGACAAACAGATATGTACTCGGACAAGCACTTACACACAACCACAAAGTGCTGAAATGTGTTTGGAGTTGATTTGCTTTTAATGTGTTTTTTCCCACCACTCAATAATCTTTTGTACTGACTGTCATTCACAATGACAGCTGTCCTCCTGTGTTTTATCGTGCGTGTTTGTGTGTGCCCATGTGTGCAGTCATTGATGGTTTCACAGTGTGGAAACTTGCCAGTAGCAACACCACGACAGACATTGACAGTTCTTTTAACAGAAGAACTATTTTAGTGTTTCTGCCAGTTTAATGGTTACGGGTCAATTTGCTCAATTTGTTCCAGTCTCAAAGTGGAGATCGTGGAGAGACACACAGACCTATTGTAAAGAGCCATCATCTCTTGAACTCCAAAAATTGATTTGTACTGCATTTAGCAGACAATTTAATAACTGATGATTGATTTACTGGATTTTTTAGATGTGTCAGTGGAGGTGTTTGGAAGACGGTGACTCCGAATTTAAAGCTTACTTTCTTTTGTTTTGTTTTTTGTTTTTTTCTGATTTGAAGATTAAAAAATAGAAGAAAGAAAATCAGTCTATTTTGATATTCTTTACAGGTTGAAATTACTGTTTATACCATAACATATTTTACCCTCTAAGACTGCACTTAAGCTGGCATTTTTGAAATTGAATCAAATCAAATGAAATGTCTAATGGGAAAATTGAACATTCATGTTGACAAAAGAAAGATCACTGATTGCAATTCCCCTCAGGCCATGCAGCATTTATAGCATTTTTCATTTTATTGGTTGGTTGTACAGCCAACTGTACACCAGCTGTACATCAGTGAATCCAAAGGATGCTGTTGCATGCCTGCGTGTACAATTAGATGAACGCATAAATGTGTTCTTTTTAAATTTTGAAGCATTATTCAACCGAACCAAACTACTTATGGATAAAAAAACGAAAACAGATATTATTGATTGAAATCAAGCATTACAAAAATTGGTTTAAACAAATTGATATCTAAAACCTCAAGTGCAACGTTAAACCAAACCTGCTTGTTCCTTCCTTTAAAAAAAAAATAAATAAAAGATATTTCAGTCATGTTAAAATTAAATGAGCTATCACTTGTTTATTTAAATTGCGTGAGTGAAACAAATGTAAACAGATGAATAAATAAAGCTGAATTATGTAAGTGCATTTAAATGTAAAATTTTCCCATCTACCTCTAGATTACCTATAAGGCACTGAGCTCCTTGGACCCCAGTGCTGATCTGACAACCCAGCGGGGACAAGTTTTCAAGCAGAGGAATGAGACCCACCATCTGTTTGTTGGGCTGTACCCAGGAACCACCTACTTCTTCACCCTTAAAGCATCTACCAACAAGGGCTTTGGTCCGCCTGTCACTACCCGCATAACCACCAAGATTGCAGGTAAACAATACTGTTAGGTGTTATTTGCTTCTTAAAACATTAATACCACATACAGACAGTAAAAGCGTGTTTATTAGACAGCCTGTGTGCTGACATGTCAGTCAGTTGCACTATAAATAAGCGTTTTAATTTGTGTCTCTCTTTGTCTGAATGACCATTTGGTTGTTCTCCCATCTGGCTTTGTATCCCCCTGTTTGTGTCACCAGCCTTGGTCCACAGAAAATGTCAGTCGCTGCACAAAAAAAGGAAAAACAATCAACTTTTGTGGCAAGAATTGTGAAGTGCCCTCATATGTTAATACAGCTCTTTATTCTTGAATGAGAGAACATTATCATTTCAACTGTTTAGAGAAGGCTATGCTGTGATGCCCAAATGACAGAATGACTGATGCTAAATAAAACCCTTCAGCTCATTCTTTGTTATCTAAATCTCTCTGTGTGCCTTTCTGATTTCACATTTTGCCTTTTTTTTTTCCAACAATTCTCCTGTAAGCCCTTTACAAATCTTTTACTGGATTGTCTCTCCTTTGTGGTTTGTTTAGCTAGTTAGACCTCATTGAGGCAGTTGTGACCTTTGAAAAAACAAAAGAAAACAGAAAGCTCTGAGGAGACACTCCCTGTAAGTTTGCGCTAAACCGATAAACTCTTATGGTTACAAGTCAACTTTATAGAGAAGGAACTCTGAATAAGTATCGCATTACTGAGAATAATTTTAATTTAGGAATGAATACAAAAGCTGCAGAGTAAAATATGAACATTTAGAAATATAAACCACTCGGTATTTCACTGAAAGCTTGTCACTTCCACATTTGTCAGTCTCATTACATAGTTGACTAGCATACATAGATCTTGTGCTTTCACTTTGTTTCAAAAGAGGCTCTGTATTCAAACCACTTCACTTATCTGTATTCAGTCCTGGAGTCTGTTAAGTGCCACAACAAGTGTCCACTCTTTTACTAAAAAAAGCAGTGTGGTTTATAAAAAATGTGGCCTGAAATTGTTTTCTGTTAACGACACTATTCAACTTAGTTCAATTCCATTCGGTTTTATTGATATAGCACCAAATCACAACAGCAGTTGCTTTAAGCTCTTTATATTGTATAGTAAAAACCCTACAATAATACAACCCAACAATAATACAGTAAACTACAATATACGCTACCATGTGTTGACAGTATACACGTCACTTCTATTCCCTATAATATAAAAAACAAAACAAAATGTGGGTTTGTGGCTTAAAGTCAAATGCGAATATACCACTGAATCCTTGTCACAGTGCTGCTGTACACGATGAAGTCCTGACTGATCTAGAAGATGAATGCGTAATGTGTTAACAGTATGTTTTAAGTGTTGTCCTATCTGTCAACACCTACAGTGATTTTTAGTGTGACCTTTCCACCGAGCCTCTGTTCTTCCATCATCCTTTCAAAACTTAACAACACATTGCCAAGAGGAACAAAAAGGAAATGTGGTGCCTCCACACATAACAGATGTGTCTTCTTTCAAATGTCACGCCATCACCAATCTTTATTATCTCGTTCAGGAGCTACATGATGTAGAGATTTAAATTAAATGCTGCAGACACATAGAGATGGATGGACAGAGTGGCGGGGGTAGGATTCATGCTAATAACCTGAATGCCATACCAATCAGGGAAAAAAGTGTTGATGTTCTACTCAGACATTTATATGCTGCACCTCCAGTATGAGGGCATGACAGATGTGAAATTAAAATTTGAGTGTAATAGAATAGCTGTGAAGCCCTCGGCGGTGAAGCTTACATCTACTTCTTCTTTACCTTTATACATCCTGATAATGTCATTCTGGTTGAGATATACTGTGATGTTAAAAAAACAGAACATTTCATAGCAATTTAGCATTTACATGTTTTAAATCAGGGATTCGACATACACATGGGAGGGTGCGTTTTTTCTTCCATTGTTGACTCAGAGGAAACATAGCTGGCTTTGCCATATGCCCGTCCGTCTTTGTCAGTGACGAAGAAGTAGACCTCAAAGGTTGGGTTTTTTTAGACTTCTTTTTTTATTCAAGTTACATTTAATAGTTACATTAACCCTTTAAAGGCGAGACCATAAAAAAAATGTATTTGTATACTACCACAAAGGTACTAGAATGCCTTTCTGGTAATATCTTGCAAAGCACTGTTGGTGTGCATGTAAGTCAAGAAACATATTGTATTTCTGTGATTTTATACCTTTACAAACCCTTTGTACAGAGTTACTTTTGGGATTGGTTTTGGGATGTATCGCTATTTCTAAAACATGTGTCATTAGAAGGAGGATGATTGTTGGTCAGCTAGCATGTTCACTTGTTTCAAATTGCAGTCAAACCCTTTTGAGATATTGGTTTCTTGTTCAATAGGGCACAGTCTCTCGTACAGACAATCCATCAGTCTGAGATGCATAGGTCAAAGATATATCCAAACAGGGATATATCTTCTTTGCTAGGGTCTTGTACATGTGTATGAGCATGCTACAAAGATCAGTGTCTCCAATATGTTCACTGCAGGCATGAATGAGTCAAGGGCAAAGGTCATCTGTCTTTGTGTGGGCATCATTATTCCAATGTTCGATAGTCGAAAGAGGATTGATCCCACAGGCATCAGATTGCATGGCCTTGCCCCATAAAGTTAGATGCTCCGTCTATTATTTATTAAACAGGAAGAAAAACCCAAAAATGACAAATCATGCACTGTCACAATGCTTGTAACATCTCGGTATACAAATATATGTCAGTATAGTAGAATTACACATCCTTGTACTTTTTTCTTGACATTTATCATATTTACAGTTTTTAAAAGATCTCATATTTTATTCATCATGTGTAAGAACTGTACCTCCTATGTGCTGGCTCTGGGCGTGAATCGTTGATGGGCAAAGCACATGTATCTTTATGTGGACCTCTTTGCTCCATTGTTTGACAGTCCAAAGAGACATGATCCCACAGGCATCAGATTGCATGATTGCTTTGGCCTTGTCACATAAAGTTTTACAGTCCAAAACAAAAACCATGTACTGTTACAATTCATGTAAAATGTCAGTATACTAATGTATAGTATGCTAAAGTTACCAGAATTCACGTACAATGCTAATAAATCTGCATATTTTGTTCTAGACATTTACTATATTTATACTTGTGAAATTGTTTTAGCCTTAATTTCATCTGATAGATAAATAAAAGTGTTATATAAACACCAATGATCAGAAAAGTTTTCATTTGTTTTGTAACGAGACATTTTGAGTTGCATTAGCTTCAGGTCACAACTTTTACCACGAAGGGACAAATCAGCCATGTTTTTAGAAAATTATTTAAACCTTATAAAACTGTCTTATTTTGAACTTGTCATGTTACTTAATTATTTTCATTAAAGGCTTCCTGGAGGGCAGCTAATTAAAAAGGTCTTTCATTTCAAGACAGATTAACATCCGGTGGGTTTTTTTCTGAGAATAACAAAACTATGACATGGCTCAAACAGGTTAACTTAATTTCAGTGTCTTTTTAAGAAAGGTATAAGGACTCAAAATGTGCTCTACCAAATGACTGACCACAACCCAGAGCTTTTTAAATTATGCTGGCCAATAAAATTGTCCGTGTACGGTAACCTGTTTTAAAATTTAAATTTGTTAAACCTTTTCAGCCCCCATGATGCCAGAGTATGAGTCAGAGTCTCCACTTAATGAGACCGAGACAACCATCACTATCCTGCTGAAACCTGCCCAGTCCCGCGGAGCACCTATCAGGTAATTTCTTAACAATCCTTAACAAAATTTTAGTTTCTTTTTCATAGAGTTTCTTTTACTATCCTCTGCTGTCCTACTCACATTTTTCCTCCCAGCATCCCATCTACCTCCTTTTCATTACCCCCCCTACTTTTTTCCATCCATGTTCTTTTGGTCTTCCTTCAGGGCCCTTTTAGAGCCATTGCAGTTACTCACACATATAAGTCTAATTTGTATGCAAAGGAATTCAGAGAATGATTTTTTTTTAAAAAATTTGTCAGTGAAACATTTTGCCATTACTCATTTTGCTTTTTGTAACTTTTTGGCTATTCACTAGTGGAATTGCAACTTCTACTGGACATTGCAGGCCCAAGTGTCTGATACTTTAGCTGGTTACTTGAAACTTTGCTTTAATTTAAGGTTTCAGCCATCAAATTCTTAACATAAGGAAATGGAAATTTGGATTTTATTGAGCATATTGTACAGAAAACACCGTATTCATAGTCGTATACATAGATATTGATGGTGTTATTAATTTATACCATACATGTGAAAACAAGGACTAAACAGTATAAAAGAAAAAAGCCTCAGCATAAACTAACACTTGGAGTGGGTTTTTAGCTTGGCTCACAAAGTGTGTCTGTACTTTGCTGACACTACCAGTTTTGGTTAACTAAAAGACACATTTAACACAAAATGTAATTAATGCTAATTCTTAGTTTTATCAACATTCAACAAAAAGTCAAACAGGACAAACAGCACCCACATGTCTCTTAAGGCCCCGGATAAACAGGCCTTGTGACCAGTCAGTGGCAACCATGAGACACAAGGGAAAAAGTGTGTAATCTGGTGGCTGCAAGTTGCTAACTGTCAGTGAAATTGACTATATGAGCCTCATTCAGACAGGCCAGTGGCACCTGCTGATCACTAAGGAAGAGTGAATGCTGCAGTGGTTGCTGGAGGTTGCTGACAGTCACTGGTCATTGGT
The DNA here is from genome assembly GCF_041146795.1 of Maylandia zebra. NCBI lineage: Eukaryota > Metazoa > Chordata > Actinopteri > Cichliformes > Cichlidae > Maylandia > Maylandia zebra. The sequence continues at coordinate 30,407,548 of NC_135171.1, read as the reverse complement.
TGCAAAGAGGTATCCAATCAAAAATCTTTTGATTGCTTTGGTCTCTAGCAGGTTGCCATAGTCAGCAGCAGATTGTGCGGCTTGTCTAGCAACCGGAGAAATCACAACGTTTGTGGTGCAAGAACATCTTTGCAAATGACTTCTCCAATAAATAGATTGTATTTGCATGTTCTGTAAAATCCCTTAGAATGCTTTTATCAGGCACACACAGGTTTTATTTTCCCAGTCACCAGTCCACTGTATTCACTTCAAAACAAAGCAGCGAGTGAAGGCACCCAGCTAATTTATTTCTTTTCCTTTTTTCATTTTTTCAGCCAGCATGTTTTTAATTAAAAGTTCACTTTGAACATGTGATCTCATCCATTTAATTGGTGCAGGGGAGAACATTATTCTCGCTCGCCTTTAGGGAAATAGAGCTTCGACAATGCTGTGTGGAGAATATATATCACTTCAATTTAGACTTTGGGAAATGGATTTGTGAAATGTGAGTGTAGGTCAGTGGTTTAGCATTAATTTTTGTAAATCCCTTATCATATCTCATCATTAATCACCCGCAGATGGCAAATATATCTCATGTTGAATTAGGCCGCACCCTCATCGCTACCATCTTCATGTGTTTATCAACTAGAGAAAAGCCCATTAATGTGTTTGCTTATTATGTGTGTTTGGTGCAAGTATTACATATTTTAAGTGCCAACAGATGTACGTGTGGAAGCAGGAAAAAAAGGCATCTGTTTGTTAATGTGCACACAAATGTTTTTGCTGCAGTTGTTTTCTTATTCATCCTGCAGATCAGAGCATCTGAAATTTAGGAGGTTAGATAAGATTTTTTTTTTTCTCGAAAAGGCTCTGTAAAGCGAAGCAGCTGTTGAGACACACACTCATAAGACACACACATCAGGCTGCATGCTCAGGTGCCTACAAGTTCACTTTCACATAAATGCACACAAACGTAAACCATTGTAAATGTTTACAGTGACTGTCAGTGCAGATATGCACCAGTTGATTAAAATCCAGTGCTTAATATTGTGTAGGTCTCCTTCATGCTGCTAAAACAGCTGCTGGGCCTGTCATGGAATCTCTGAGGTTGTCCTGTGGTATATGACAGTAGCACATTACAGATTATTTGAGCCCAGCGGGTTAAGATTTAGACTTCTATGGATCTGGCTTGTTCTCGGGCATCCTGAGTCTCGAGGTTGGCTAAGCATCATGGATTCTGTTACATTCCTTCAACATGTCTTGATGAGATTTTGCAAAGTGAACAGTGCATTGTCCTGCTGTGCAAAACCACTGACATTGGTGGGTGGTGTTGCCATGATAGAGTGGCTTGGCTGGAAGGAATATTACTTCAGTGTGACACAAAATGACATCCACATAATATAGTTGCTCCAAAACAGGAACATGAAGAAAATAACTCTCAAAAATCTCTCAGTTTTACTTGCCAATATATTCATACATACATGCTCCATTCATCAGAGTGCATGACAAAAAACATGTCTGCAAGCCTCAGCAAAACACTTTCTAGAAGTATACAGTACCAGTGGAAGGTCTGAACAAACTTTTCATTGGTACTGATGAGATATATTTATTTCAAGCCTTAACTGTAAACTTCAACTTTAAAGCTTAAAACCAAGTTTTAACAGTGACAGTAACAGCTGTCTATTTGAGGAAAAAAAACAAACAAAAAACCCCCAAAGAACACACATACACACACAGTGATTTCTTCACTTTTCGAATTCACTCGCTTTATGTTGCCTAATAATCACACAGCCATCCACCAGTCTCAGAAAATTCCCTTACTCTAAATGTTCAAGCTGTAAAGGTGTAACATCTCACAAACAGAGTAAAGGTACAATAACACACGTACACACACCTATGGATATGTATTCAAAGACATGGATAGTTACAACAGAAGCACACACACATATAAGGGCTCCCAAGCGCTCGACACAGACCCACACATACACAATTCCCTATCCGCTCCTTGTGCTAGGCCCCTGCTTCATCCCTTGTGCAGTCTCTGAAAGCCATTAGTTTGAAATGGATATTTTACCAGAAAGGCAGAAACAGCAAAGAGAGTGACAGTAAGGGAGAGAGAGAGGGACTCATCTTTGGTCATCAGCAATTATCTTTTATGAAAGCTGCCAAACGGGAACAGGGGATAATTGGCCGCGGCCCCCTTCACAGAAACATACATTTCCCTAATTGCGTATAATTGTGAAGTGAGTTCTTGGCGTGGAGGACGGAGGTAATTGCGGAGGGCCGCTGCGTTTGTCCTGACCGCTAAAGGAGCCCTCAGCCATTCATGAAGCCTCTCAGAGTGTAATGGAAACACACATACACATGAAAGCAGCTCCACTGCACAAAGATAGATGTTCATTCAAGTATATAAACACCCCACTACACATGTGTTAAAATACACACAAGCACAAGCACACCTGCCAAAGCACATACAGGTAAATGCGCACCTGTTAGAGAGCATGCACACACACACGTGCTATTGATGTACACATAAAGAATATAAGGCAAGAGGAGACACGTTTGGACTCCATTCATTTCTACCCTCACCGTTCTCTTATACACACACACACACACACACACACACACACACACACACACACACACACACACACACACACGTATTTTCTTCCTTTAAGCTGTACTGGGGTGCTGAATCAGCACAGGAAATGATTTGCCAGGAACTTTGTTTGAAGTTTAGCTTCTAAAGTATATCTGTCGTTCAGAAATAAGTGACCCTTATAACAAATTATACGCCTTTTTAATGTTTAGTTTGGGATTTTGTGAATTTTTTTCCCCCTCATAGCAGACCTCGGGCCTCTTCTGCTAATGCTTTCATTGTAATAATGAATTTAAAGCACTCTGTGAGCTACAGGGGATAGTAAAGTTGAAGTAGAGTTGTCAGTTTTATGTGTTATGTCCCTATTTCAAAACAAAGTCTGTCTCTACTGCACTAACTGGACAAATAACAGTTGAAATATTGTCAGTTTATTGTGATTAATTTTTTATTCTTTTCAAAAACTCTGGCTGTTGTCGTTGCCACGTAAACCATCTCCTCATAAGTATTGCTTTAGCTAGTGATAAGTAGATTTGTTCCTGTTTCAGTAAACAACATAAGACACTACTTTTAAAGACATCATTTATTTTTCCAGCTCCTACCAGCTTGTTGTGAAGGAGGTGCGCAAGTCCAAGACCCGCCGTGCCGCTTCTGAAGCCCCCGAGTGTTTTTCTGTCCCAGTGAGCTTCCGCAATGCCTCCATCTTGGACTCACCCTATTACATTGCTGCTGAATTACCACCGTCCAGCCTCACGGTGGTACAGCCCTTCACTGTGGGGGACAACAAGAGCTATGGTGGTTTCTGGAACCCTCCGCTGTCACCTGCCAAGAGCTACAGCATCTACTACCAGGCAATGAGCAGAGCCAATGGGGTGAGTTTCAACTCTCCAGAAGTACCCATTGTAACAGGAAGTGGCATGTTCATATTTCCCATTTGGCCATATTAGATTTTATTTAAAAGTAATTAGACAAATTAGATTAGTTTACATTGTGGGTTTATTGTCATGTCATTAATAACGGGAATAATAGTGACTTTTGAGGCGCACAACACATGGTGTAACAAATTTGATATGAAGCTTTACCAGGATTATCTTATTTTTATTTGTCATAAAAAATAATTTAAAAAAAACAGCAACTTTAAAACCATTCTTTGGCAAGCAAAAGCAAAAGTAAAAACAAAAATATTATTTCTCCATCTCAGCAGATTATTTAAAAAAAGGGCCAACAATTCTGTTCCTAAGTCATTAATGTGACAGCAAGTGATTGAAGTTAGAATACATTATGTTATGGGCGTCTTGCGTGACTTCTCAAGCCTGTAGTTTAATATACTGAAGGTTATGTGTTTGCTTATCAGAATAAATAAATAATTAATATAAAAGAACACAATTACAACTCCCTCTGGGAATCCCCACTCCTAGCATTCAGCTGTTGATGTCTGTTTGCTGCCCTTTTTGTCTGGTAATTATACTGTCTGCGAATACAACAACACCTCGCCCACCTCCCGCCACCCGTGTCCTTCTCATAACTCATTCACAACTTCAACTTGGCTTTTGAATTTCCATAATACTCTGAACTCCTGTGGGGGTTATTTTAATTTTCCAACGCCGTAACCACGGTAACTCAGTTTGGAGAGCGAAGCCGGGTGAGCTGGCTGACTGTTGTGATGTAATATCCTCCTCCAGAAAGCAGATTTCCCACAATGCAGTCATATGGAGAAAGGCTGTGTGCAAGCGGGTGTGTGTAGGGGGGGAATTCTTGCATGACTGAACAAGTGTGACTGTGAGCAGATGAGTATTCATTTAAAAGTGTAAATACTCGCTCGTGTGCCCCACTTTTGTGTATCGTGTGTGCTTTGCACACCTGTATGTACAGACCCCAAATCCAGTCAAATCAGAGTTCCTTATTTGATTGGATTTCAGTCAATCCAATCAGTTTCAGGTTTGTTTAGATGATGAATTGGGGCATTGTGTGGGTGCTTAGTGGTTAAAATGGAAATAAAAATGCAAGCGCACCTGTGTAGTCGCCTTAAACAAGATGATTTGATAAGGAAATCAGGCATAGAAATAGACACGTGTTCATAAAGCATGATTTTTTTGTTTTTTACCTGATTATACTTCTCTTTTAAATTTCAAGTGATTGCAACAACCAGGGTGGTCTATCGATTTTACTTTCCCAGACAGAAAAATGTCAGATAAATGTTAAATAAGTAAGATTTAAAATGATGGACTTTACTGCAGTCTGATCAAACCATTTGAATTACATGTCAAAAGGAAAAGTCAGTCGTTATTACTACATTACTACATACACTATATAATACATGAGTCGACTTTTGTTGTGATTTGGCATCATACAATTAAAAATTAATTGAATTAAAACATTTTAATTTCAGGCACAAATCTTTGATATTTTGTGACTGCATTGCTGTGCAACAGTCTCTTTTTAACTAACCAGGGTTACATACAGTATATTTCAGGGATCTGAGGTGAGTAAAATCAAGGAGTCAAAACCTCCAAAGATAATTATTAATGTGGATAATAGTGAAATCCTAAAGTGGCAAGAGTAATCATATTGTTCCACAACATACATTACATATAGGACACAGGACTCCTGAACACGGTGAATGAAAATAGGTTGAACACAACTGGACTTTTTGAAGGGCACATCACCTTTCTCACACACCCACGCACACAGGGTCATGTGCAGACAGACATCACACACACACACAAAAATCCAGGTCTTGAGTCAGTTGTTATGTTTTTTTGGAGCCATGCTTGCTACTCAGATCTAGCCAGCAGATTCACTGTGGACATTTTCATCCGCTCTGAAATGACTGCAGAGCCACATTGGTGCAGAAAGAAGACAGTCAGTATTTATTTAATGTATTCTGTAAATTGCATTTAGTAATAATATGTGAAAGTGATAGTTTGTCAATCAAGGATTTAAGTTATCTGTAGTCCTCACAAAGTCCTGTGATTTGTTTAATTTCTTTGCTGTCAGTCATTTCGTAGTGTAGGTGTCACTTTTTTTCTGCAGCAGTAGATGTCTCATATTGGAAAGAAACTCCTCATTTACATTTTAGAGGACTTGGCTCATTTGTCGTAGTTTGATCCCATGGATGAAAGTCTGTTTCTCATTCTCTGCCTGCCTTGGATAATCCTACTACTTTTTTCTCCCCCTCTGAGCTCCACCTGTCTATCAAGGAGAATGTCTATCCGCAATCGTTTTCCTTCTTTTTTTTCTACCATATCTCTTGAGGACATTTAGAAGAAATTGTTCTCTCAATCCACCCACTCTCCATCTCTTCATTGCTCACTGCTGTTTTTTTTCTCTTTCATCTAATAAAAACAATCAAATTCTTTTTTTAATCTTCTTCCTCCCTTTCCTAAATTCTCTCCATCTCCATCTGACTTCCTCTATGCTTATGACAAATGTTTTCTCTGATTTAACCCTTCATGCTCATCTGTTGCTCACCCCCTTATCCCCACTGCTTTTCCTCCTTCTCTTCAGCAACCACCTGTTTCCCTGCTTTCTTTTGGGCTTGATTCTCCCAGAGGTAACATCAGTCTGATGCCAGTCTCTCATCTCCTGTCACTGTGCCAGTTAGCTCTGCACACTAAAGCTACTAGGCAATCTCGACGTCTCCATGTTGTGCGTTGCCACACGAGCACACGCGTCGCCCACCCACCCATACACACACACAAGAATAAATGCCTAGGGCAATAAGTAAGAGAAGTAAGAGCAAGAGTGGTTTGGGAGTAGGGAAAGAGAGAGAATTGTGGGAGGGGTAATAGCAATCTAAAAATAGTAAAAGAGACATTAAACAAGATATAATACTAGAGGCAAAGATGGAAGTCAATAAAGATAAAAACTGATATGAGCGGAACTGTCATGAGTTTGGTTACTGGAAAAAAATACTTTTGACCCAGTGTGTTCATTAGCATTTAACCAAAACCACAATCTATACTTAACCAAGTTTTCTTTTTAAAGATGTACACAAGCAGAAACGAGAATGTGAGCACGGTTATCCATTTTGATCACCTCCCTGTGACCCAAATGAAATCCTTAAGTGGGGTATTTTATTAATTGAGTATGCACGTTGCCTCTGAGCAAATAACAACCAACAATATATTAAAGTTTCTAGTTGCAAATGAAAAGTAACTAAAGAGATTAAGGAGAGGTTTAGAAAGGTTGAAAGATCACACCTAGTGTTGTTAATTTTTTAATATAGAAGCAGGACAAAAGTCTGAAAAAAGATTAAATGTGTCTGAAAGATAATATACACAGAGCTACCTGAAGTAATAGGTTTAAAGAAGGGCGACTGAGAAAGGTCTAACCAAGAACCAACATACATAAAATGATCCGTGGATAAAATGGATAAAAAACAGGATGGGAAATTTGGAAGAAATTCATGGGAGGACAAAAGGAGGTGAAGGATTTTGGAGATTCTGGAGTCAGGGAAGGTGGAAGTATTTGAAGAAAATGGTAAAGGAGGAGGAAGTAGAATGCAAGGAGAAATGGGGTGGGAAATGGCACAAAACAAAAGGAAAGTGTGACAAACATGGAAAAACATGCCCTTCTGCAGTGTGAGAAATGTAGCCAGACACCTTTCTTGACAAGTAAAAAGCCTCAGGGGTTGGCCAAGATGCTCTGACAATCAACGTCACACACGCACACGCACCAAGCAAGCCTCAGAGTGCAGTTTTTGGAGAGTGTAGGAGAGAGACAGAGGAAGATTTTACCAACTGACAGTCAGTGTCAATCAAGATGCACTCAGATGACTCAGAAATCCCTAAATGCATTTTTTCTGTGTGCTGGTGTATGACTAAGGCTCACACACTTTCGTACGTTTGGCTTGTGGGTAAGTGTGTAGGAATTTTTGCACGTACATATGTCTAAGTTTGCATTTGTGATAGACTTATTAAGATTCTATTCATTAAACAGCCATTTTTCAAATTAAACAATGGAAGCATATACTGTGCATGAGCAGTTCATGCCCATGCGTTTGCCTGCTCATCTGAGTATCAAGAGTTTTTGGTAAAAGAATGAGCTTCAGGAAAAAGAAAAAGAAACAAAGTGTCAAAGACAGGGTAACATTATTATTATTTTTTTTAAAGTTGTTACCCTGGCTACATGGGGTTGCCTGGGAACTCCAACAGCTAATCACAGTATCCAGAAGTCACAGAAAAAACATACATGATTGAAAATCCTACCAGTCGGTTAGAACACTGAGCCAACCAACTGTGATTGAATTGGGGAAAAAAGGAGAGGAAAAGACTGGCAAAGATGGAACGATAGATGGATGGAGAGAGAGCTCACCCACACAGCAGCTGCATCTCTCTTGCACTTTTAGTATTCCTGTCAGGCTCTACAACGTTAACTACTACACACAGAAATGAATGCTGTGTTCCATTGTAAACACCTCAACCCCCTTCTGGTCTCCAAATGCTCTGTATAGAGTCAGGGCAATAAATCCTTATATTTATTAGCTTCGCTTCTTATAACCCCCTGAGGCTTAGTCCATTAGCATGAGCCAAGTGGAGGCCGTGTTTCTGTTCACAGTGACTGTGAATCCAAAACAACCACGCCTCTAAATGGACCATAAATGGGTACAATAGGGTCAGTTTATAAAGAAACACAATTCATTGGTCCTCATGAAACTGATCGTATTCCAACTGTGTCCATTCATATGATACATTTCACTCTTAGAGGAGTAGGCATATGAAAGAAAGTATTTTGAAACATTTGTTACTTTTTAGGCCTAATCAGACAGTTAAAAAAACGATGTTTGAAACCCCCAGGATGTCACCCATTGACTTTTGAAGCCTTAGAAGTAGCGTTTTTGGATGGTTATTTCTTATGCTTCGTCTTATGCTTTTACTGCCCCTTGTCTGCGGACCCAAGGTGCAAACTCTTGGGAACCAGTCTGGACTGTGCGTACCTCAGGTTATAGCAGAAGTGATTCCTATATCCTGTTAGTTCCCTTACATATAAATCCTTCTAAAGTGCAAGGCAATAGGTATGTGTAGGTTCTCACATATGTCCTTGTAAGTTGCAAACCTTCAAAAACATAATAACTCATATGCCAAGCAAATAAAGGGGTCACACAATACTAGAATCTTGGTAGTCAGTAGCAGTACTACTAATATATTTTTGTGGTGTAATTACAGTATCATAGAAATGAGCAGCATTGAGCTCTTTTTTTGAGGAGCCATGTTAATGTGTTACAAGTACAAAGTTATGTTACCTTTGTGAATATTTTATGTTGAGCATTGCTGCGACGCAGCTGTAAATTCAGTATTCATTATATTCTGTATAAATGAAATTATGTTTTGACAAGTTTAGTGTCCCATATCATGAATCAAAATATCTTCAAAAACAAGTCTCGTTTTGTTTTCCCCCACTGAGGAATTTGTTCAGTCTCTAGTAGATACAGCATCCATTTTTTTTAGAAATAGCAAGTGGCATGATTTTTGTCATTAGCACACATGTATTGGCCTGGTGAAATCCCTTTTTTAGTCTTACGAATCAGTTTTTCTTGCCCTCTATTTTACATATTAACTGAAGAGTACATTAATTGCTCTTGAAAGCCATGTGTGTACATGTGACTCTTATCATACATTCACTCTCAGTTTTCTACAGGTTCCTTCAGTCAAATTATGCACAGAGACAAATGAGGGAAACGGATAAATAAGACAACAAAGCAGTTGAACAGCCAGGGATTGAGAGAGTCATTATTCAGACAGACAGATGGACAGATGGAAAGCAGACAGAGATTTAGTAGAAGCAGGTGTGTTTGAAGATGCTCATAGGATCTATCATTTGCTTGCATGTATCCTTTCATAAATCTTTGTAAACATGACAATAAAATGAACAATATAAGTTAATGGTGTTAAATCCTCAAATACCAAACTGTAGTTTGAATAGAGCTGGACTTACTTTTGGCCCCTGACCACATAATTAAATCTAAAAAGCCAATCTAGTGGAATATATAAATGATGTTTTTGAGTAGGGGTCAGATGAGGTGCAGGCTGCTACCATTTGTTCTCTTATGTTTAACTTTGTTATGTTATGTTTTGGAGTGTTTATGAATTAAAACTTGTCACATTCAGTGCGGTGGGCTTTTTGTTTGCTTTTGAACTCCACTGCTAAGAGCAACCTTGAAGAAAGAGTTTTTCTTCTGTATTTAAGCACAGAAATTAGCTTAACTTTAGGCTTTGCAAAGCATCTCTTCTTCTTAAATTATTTTGTTTCTTCCTACAGGAAGACCGTTTACAGTAATCTAAGTAAGACCCAAAATGGCACAATTAAAATGAAAATGAGTGTACAGAAGCATGTACATTAGGACTGATTTTAATGCTGAGGTAACACATTTCCGTGTTGGTAGCTGCTGTAGTCTTTATATTTGATGAAGACAAATGGGCCAAAACATGAAAGAGGCCAAGTGGGTGAGATAGGTGCACGCACTGATGACAGCACATCATAAAAGAAAGAAAAGAGGAAAAGGCACGGGCAGCAAAGGAATGAAACGTGCTGGTTTAAAAGACAGAGGCTGAGAGACATCTTCTACCCTATTTTCTGTAAATATCAAGATATGTATACTGTAGTTTTATATTGTACTATGTATGTATTTTTTATAGGGTCACATTTAAATTCATTGGAGAATCATATAAGAGTATTCCTTCAGTACATTCTGTTGTCATCTGGCTCAAGAGCTATGACAAATAATGGGAGAGACATAATTTGGACAAAAGTTTACAAAAGGCAATTAATTAATTAATGTGGTGTTTTGTAGTGTAAAACCTAACAAACCAAAATGGCCAAGCCCAAGCCAAACAAACAAATATCAAGTTTCACATTACTATAGTTAGTTGGATTTTTCCCCATAATAAAAAGTGTCCCATTAAAACGACTGTGTACAACTGAAAGTCTGCTGATTATCACACGTTTCTCGTTAGTGCCCTAGCTCCTTATCTATCCTACCTTTCTTTGTATCATGCATGACTGACTCCCTTTACTTCCACCATCCCAGTTTTTTTGCCAGTTTATTTCCCCGCTCTGTTTTTCCCTGACTTGGATGGTTTGATTTGAATATCTACCTTGTTTGTCTTCCTTTTTATTGCTATTAATTCTTGTGTGTGCTGGTACCCAATGTTGTACTTTTGCCCTGTTCATTTAAGCAAGAATTAACTGATAGAATCTCACAGATCATATCCAAGTCCTTACTGGCTGTCACTGTATCAAACACTGAATATAAGCATCTTACTATCTCTCAAACCCTCTGCCCACTCCAGTGCAAGCACTACTGCACACAGTTCCGCTGCATATAGACTTAAATAATGGATGTTCTTCTACTTATGCCCATCTTATGGGAATGATGACTGCCCCTGATGACTCTGTGAGTCTGTTGACCCATTTATGAGATCAAAATATTAATCTGCAGCTTTATTCCAGTTCTTAATATTCAACAACAATAGGCTTCTGTAACCCGAGGACTGATGTAAGAAAGTCAAACCTGAGACAGACAACTCTTAAATGCTCAAGCAAGACTAGCCAGGTGCTCCCAGTTACACTAATTAACTCCACCTACTAGGAACCTAGAAGACAACACAGAGGGGCAAAGGGGAAAATACAGTAGGCCCTGGCCAAAGCTTAGGGCCATCACAATGCTGAGAAAAATGAGTGTTTAATACCAATGAAGGTACTTTTGTACTTTTTTCACTTATTTATATATGATGTGTGGAAAACCATTCGAATCAACACCAAGAATTGTACAGCATATTGATCCTGGTATGATTGATGTGTCAATCATGTGTGTTTGGACAAAATGAGAAGCCAGTGGCATGGTTTTGTGATCTTACTGATGATTAAGACCAATGATTACGTGGTGTATGCAATATATGCACTGTCAGGCAAGTGGTTACTGTATGCAGTCAACCCATATATTAAAGAGGGTACCTTGTTTTAGTCTGTTAACTATGATTTAAATACATTTTTTAAAACTGTTGTGGACAAATTTCCAAAGCATGATTCCTGATTGATTTTCTGGTTCCTGTTTCAGATTTAACACTTTTCTTTGTCAGTTGTTTCAACGTTTTCTAAAAGTTTTCTAAAACATGGTGCTGAGTTTGCAATTCAAGATATACTGCAGCCTCTGGACATCAGCTGATCTCAATGCCTGCCAATGTCATCGGATGGCTGATACATGCGGCATTTATGTTGTTTTAGCTTGACCACAGTTGCTGTGTATCTGGAGGCCAGTTTACAGCCCAACTATAGCTCAGCTTTTCTTTTTCAAGCTTTGTCTGACTTAATGTCTCTGTCTCTGCAATCATTGTTGTCTGCTCTGTTTTTGGGGGTGGGTGTAGCTCAGGAGGTAGAGTAGGTTGTCTACTAATTGGAAGGTGGGTGGTTTGATCCTTGTATAAAGCACTTTGAGTGCTCAGTTGTATAGTATAAAAGTGCTAAATAAGAACCAGTCCATTGATCATTCTGTACAGAATAGAGCTAGTGCCAATGATTTTTCAATACTGCAACAAACGAAACTTGACTTACGCCTTGGAGAATACTCAGAAAAAAGTCAGATTTCAAAGGGTTTTCCACCATTTTCCTATGTGTTCAACAAAGCCTTACCCTCATGATTCAAAACACTAGTATCTGAAAAATTAACTGTATATTTTACCACAAGGTAATTAGTTAACCTGTCTGTCTCTCTCCACAGGAAACCAAAATCAACTGTGTCCGCTTGGCTAACAAAGGTATGAGCAGCCTTCCATTGATAGTCAACATGTACATTAATTATGATAAGATATTTGTAATTTTAATTTGAAATTTGTTAGTAGTTCATTTTAAAGAAAAAATGGTGCGAATACACAACCCCCTAGAATTGTGTTGTGCTACAAGTGTATCAGCCAAGATGAGAAGATTGCACACTATTCTGGAAAAGGTGAACTCACAACCATCAGCCCGGGCAAACCTATACCACATCCACGTTATCTTGCATGATTTTGTCGCATAGCATTCTCTCTCCATCTCTTCTATCCTTATAGCCCTTTTCACACTCACCTTTTCTGTGACTTTCCTCCATCATGCTATTCTTTTTGCATCTCACACCACATCCATGTTGGTCATCAATGTTCAATGTTCAAATTGTATTCGCAGTATAAAGGGTATAAAGTGGAACATTGGGGCCATTATAATACCAATTGACCACCTTCATTAAACCCAGTGAATGAAGGCTAAAGTGTTAGCTCCAAAACCCATTTCATCTTCTTCTGTTTTGCTTTCCCCATGTCTCCCATTTTTATTTGCTGCTCATCTCTGGCAAATACACCCATTTATGTGCCAGGCAATATGCTTTAAAAGCTTTTCAGCTTGCTATTGATTTTTTCTCTCACCTTGTCTCCTTTATCTGTTTTAGTTTTTCATCTGCATCAGGCATTGATTTGATTTTTCCACATCTCCTTTGTCTGTTTCTGTATCTCTAACTCTCTTATTATTTTTTTGTCTACATAAAACATTTATTGCTCTTTTATGAACATTCTTATCTTTTTTACCATTCTTTTTTTTTAATCCATTTTCATTTTTTTCTTTTCTTTTTTGAGTGAGATGTACTCTGGTAGGATGTCTACAGTGTCTAAACACTGCGCTCTGTCTGTCTGCATGTATGTGTGCTTGGAAAAAGACATGCTTTTAACTTTGTGGCCGTCTTTCATATATTTAAAAATAATACAAATCTATTTTGAGTATGTGAAATTATATGTAATCCAAAAAAAAAAAGATTTTTATACATGAAGTATCATTAATATGCTGTTATTTGGTGTTCTGAGGCAATGCAGATGGCTGATTTTGCAAATAATTATGATTATGTTTGCTGCATTACCTAATATCCAATATATGTGCACTTATCATGCACTATTGCATATTTACAATAAGTACGTGACATCACTTGCTTTCTTTCTGTTGTTTCTGAACTGCAAAAAATAAAATTGTGAGGCCTTAATCTACCACATTGTGAGCTATTAAGCATTTAAAGGTAACAAAGCAATAATAGCTCAAGTGACTTTTGAGAACAAAAGGAGGGACAACTAGAGCCGCATACCTGCCTCAGTTTTACTCTTCCAAAACAAATATTCTACCATTAAACTTTTAGTAGTTTTACAGTATTTGTATTAGAATGCTGTATAAAGGAAAGTATTAACTAGAGTCAGATGCCAAAATTGGTCTCTCCACCAACTTTCCCATGCCACAAAGTTCATAATTTATTTTCTTTTAACCATCACTTTGTTTCTTCCGTCTTACATTTCCCACTCCCCTGTTTTTATTAACCCTTCAAACCAGGCTAACAGACATAACAAGCTCCAGTGATAACCGCCAACACCATATCTGCATTCACTGACAACTACTTTGTAATAAACATCCTCACCAGCATCACCTCTTTCTGGCCTTTTCCTGGTAATGGGCCAGTCAAGATGCTCATTGAGGGTTATTTCCTAGAAATAAGACCAGTCATATCCCAGCTGAGTGGTATTGATCTCATGGTTCTAGTGCTATCTCTCACCACTGCAGTTTCTCTCCTCCAAGACAGATTGTGCAATTGAAAACCAGGGAGATCTAAAACTTGATGAATTGAAGAAAGACAACTATACATCTTTTTTTCTTAGACTTTTTCTTCTTTCTTTTCCTTTTTTGTTGTTGTTTGTTTTCTCTCTTCCCTTTCTTTCTCATGCTTTCCGGCGGGGACGTGCGACCCTTGGCCTTAGTGGTAATAGGTAGGGGACAAATAACAACGCCGTACATTCTAGTCATCCCAAGCGAAGGTGATTATTGCTTTATAGGCAGAATATTTTCTTCCCAATGTTATGTCACAGTACAACCATAAACACGACGCAAACACTGTTTCATTTTGGTTGTCCCCTGCCCTACACCCTCCCTTTTTTCTTCCCTTTGTTAATTTTTTGGCGTTACCTTTCCTTCTCATCACCATCTTAATACATTTGTTTGCATGTCTGCTCTGCTTCAAGCGTTGCTGGCTGTGCTTGAACGTCCTCTCTGTCTTGCATGCACACATACACACACATTTTTCACACACACACTTAAGTGAAACCATGCTGCTTTTGTGCATGGTCAGTAGCGCAGCTGTTGCACCATTACGCTGATTGTAGGCTTTGTTTTTTTTTTAATCTTTTATTCTTTAATAAAGTATAGTTTAATATTAAAAAGAAAACTGACTAGACTATGAATAAATACATTTTTTCCCCTGTTCCCCCAACTTTATTAACAATGCATATACTATTCTGAAAGTATAGTTTCCATTTTTGCAAGTATGATTATCTGATTGAAAAAAGGGATGGTAACAATTTTCATTTGATAATCTTTGACCGTTGTCTCATCCACAATATCCACCTCTTTGCTTATTCTAAAGCCTTCGTATATAGGTCCATGACATTTGTTGTATAATATCAAATCAGTGAAGATGCTTAATTCAGTTGTACTACATGCTCAAACACCTAGCAGAGTACTAAAAATGTTGAATAATAACAACTAAGTGGTCAAAACATCAATTAATATGCAAAAGCCACCAAACAGAGCATGGTGTGGTTTCAGCAGAACCATTATGTTAATTTATGTCTCATATGATTTGTATCCTTGTATTTGGAAAGAAAAGAAATTCATTTCTGAATTTGTCAACCATGTCAAGTTTTGGAGCTTTGCCACCAAGGCTGAATAAATTTGTGTAATTCTTTAGTGAGAGATCCAGCCTTTGAATGTGACACAATTACTGTATATTAACTTCTGAAAAAGAAGATATCTCCTATTAGTTAGTTATTATTAGACACTGGAAGAATTATAGTTCAGTAATGTGTTTTGTCAGCTGTTTACTGCTATTAGTGTGTTTAGTGCAGTGAACAACCTTAAATCGACAGAGCTGGTTACTGTGGAATATTTAAGTAAATTTTCAATGACAAACACAAAATAATAATAATAATAATAATACCAGCACAGTTCTTTGAAATCCAATCATCCATCTGTAATAAATACACAGCAGCTAAACATTGTTTATTAAATTGTGTCAAAACCATAGCAATTCTAATCCTCTTAGTATTTGTTTTTCCAATTCAGAGATGTGACAGTAGAATATGAATGTCATTGAGTGATACAACAGTCAAAATGTTGACTTTAACAATGTGGACACAACAGGGAAGCAGTCAGCAAAAAGCATTATTATAAACTGCTGTCACAGTTATTTGTCAAGACTATGAGTTTATTGCACAAGAATACCATAACACTTATTGTCCTGGGGGAAATTCAGTTTGCAAGCTCTCGCAGAAAGAATTATGCATATCATGCACAAGTCTGAAACTATAAACAAATAAAACTCTCAATTGAATAAAAACTGATTATATTTATATGAATGCAGAAGATCTCTGGGTACATTAAAAACCACATCGTTTTAAAACGGAACTTACTTTTGCAATGTAGCAATTCATGTATTATATTTAATATCATATTCAGAGGACCATTTAGGCAGACATCCTAAATTGAAAAAGTGGTGCATAAAATGCAGCTTTTTCTCTTTCTTTGTACTCCACTTAGTAGAAGTCACACTTTATTAATCTATCCTGCTTGAGAAATGCTAAACGACTCGACTTATTTATCTAAAGCTGAGTCTATATGGAACGTAAAATTTGTCCACTTATTATAATCCTTATACTCACAAACCTTTTTTTAAGTAGTAATAATATAACATACTTGAAATTACTTACTTGCGTCTTCCAGAAAGAATACTCTGCAGTCTCTCTTCATGTGTACAAATAAACTCTCACTTAAAGCTGTATTTGTTCAGTTGCTTTGGCAAATACATAAGAGACCACTGTGATAAACTGTCAATATGGCTGAGAACAAATCAGTTAAATAAATAAAATAAATAATTCCCTGACTTCATATGCAGCCCACCACGTGAAGCAGATAAATACCATTGCTACTCTGTGCATGCATGTCTCTCAGACATGGTTGTGGATTGCATCATTCACGTCACATATTAGTAATGCAGAACTAAAAGACAGCCTGCAATTTGAAAAAAGCTTTTGTACCTCTTAGCCAAAACACTGTTGTTTTTGTTTTTTCTCTTTTTTTTTTGTAAAATAGAAATTAATTTCCAAATCATACGTTTTTGCTTACCGAGGGCAAAATAAACCAGAAGGTATACATTGCTAGGTGGGACTTTTACACTGGCAGGGTTTGAATGCCCAGCATATTCTCAGCTACCATGGCTCATAGGAGCATCAAACCCACCCCTTGTCATTCACACATTGGTATTATATGTCAGTTTTAATTCCCATTCCCATTAGTCCTGAGGTCGATTATAATTGGTGGTGTTCAGAGTCGTGTTGTAACTCACACAGACACTGTGCAATACTGACGCAACATGTGGCTTGCTATCTGAGTATGTGTGTGCATGTGTTTGTGTGATATGGGTGTGCATGAGAACACTGTAAAAGTAACATTTTGAGGGAGTCGTGTCTGAATTATACTTGTCGTTGAACCCAACTACCTCAGACAAACAAACATACTTTTATTTGTAACTGCTGCTGTTTTTCCATCATTGCCAAGTGCTTACTTGTTGCTGCTTCGTCAGTCAGTTTTCTGTCTGAATTTGCAACACATTGAGTCAGAATGTTTAAAAAAAACTCTCATAAGGAGCATTTGTAGGTAAGTATCTAGAGATGATGTGACATTTATGGCACAATACCATAAGGAATGGATGAAGTTCTTTTCAGGCTGCACAGTGAGCGTGCAGGCTTCAACTGCATTTAGACCTGGCAGAAACAAAAAATGGGGTGGGTGGATAGTGGACTTTTTTTGTCAAGAAAAAAAAAGGCCTGGAGGAACATGAAACACTGAGAAAGAGACATGACAAAAGTCAGAGACTGACTCTAAAGATTTTTTCCCTCTTCTTACTGTAGCATTGTGCATGCGGACAGGTGTACTTGCTTACCTCTTCACCAGAAAGACATTGTTGTGAATTGTTGTATTATGCTAAATCCGCCCTTCTGTCTCTGGCTTGAATTTTCCACCTGCTCCAGTGAGTTTTCACCTGCCCCTGCATAAATCTTAGAATGCTCTTTGGAAAGATGTCATCAGCATCAGGGGAGGGAGACAGTAAAAGTAGAGAGAGGAACAGAGTGGAAAGGAAGGGAGAACAAAATACGCAATGCCGAGAACTGCAAGATCTTCCATAGAGCTGCAGACCAAGGGCAGCTGATGGTCATTTTATAGTTTTTCCATTTCTGATGAGTTACACCAAGACCAAGCTTCTTGCTGATGGTCTTGTTGGCCATTCTAGCCTTGTGCCAGGTCTCTTTTGGAAATTAGATTTTTACTCTCAGTGAGATTTTTTCCAAGATTAAATAAAAGATTAATAATCGTGTATGTCTACAATCTTGCCCCTGATGTCCTTAAACAGCTCTTTGTTCTTGCCCATGGTGATCAGGTGAGGTTTGAATGGAAGAAAAATATTGGTGTGATTTATACAAATAAGGAGTTGAGATCAGGAGTAAGAGTGACAGATTGACTGGTTTGCTATCTGTGTGACACATAGGCACATAGGAGCCAGAATTCTGACTGGGTCATAGGGGATGAAATAGTTATTTCACTCTGTGACACGTAGATCAATTTAAAAAAAAAAAGAAAAAAGTTTTTTTTCTCAATTTTTGCTTTATTGCTTTGCAAGTCACTGAGAATGAGCTAGTGTTACGTGATTTATCACTTTTTTAAAATTCTAATTTAATTTGTTTTCTTTTAACAAGCTTGAAGGATCAGGTTCTTGAAAGAATTTTTTTTTTCTTTGTACCTGTAAGATTTCAGCAACTGCATCTGACATGAAAATCACTTCAGCCTTTACCTTGGCACACATTAATCTAATGTCTTCTATTACTAGAAGATGTATTATCTTCTATTCTGCCAAATCAAACATGTGGTGATACTTCAGCTGGCCACCACAGCAAGTAGCACCACATGTTTGATTTGGCAGTTTTACGCTTGTCTACAGCTGGAATCAAACTTGCAACCTTTCACTTGTCAATCAAATGTGTAAACCGTTACAATATAGAACCACAATAAATCGTACATAGAGCACATGACCTGTCTCATAAAGATGTCATAAATCATAAGTCCAGAAATACACACATGCATACAATCACTCAGAACGTGATTTAAGTATTTAGTAAACAGTATCCTGCTTTATTTAACATCAGTGGAAACTGGCGTATGTGTGTGTGTGTCTGTAAGACAGAGCTAATGGCCAATCACTACCATTGTTAATGTTCACAGAGACAGCTATCTTAACCGAGGTACCATTGGGCCACAGATACATTCAGTATATACATACACAAAACTGGACAGAGACACATTTCCAAAGTAATGCAGGTAGATCCATTCACGCAGAGGTAACTTGTTACATATGCAGATCTAGTTACATATACACAAACATGGACCTAAATGTTCAGAAACGCAGCAAAAGGCAGATTTAAAAGTATACATGCAAACACTGACATGGAGCGCTGTGGTAGCATAGTTCAGATTAGTAATCCTGTTAAACGTACTCAGCCATGGTAACACTAATCCACAGAGGATAAGCCCTGCAGCTGCTGACAAAACAGTACCGGAAAACTAAACCTTCAGGTCATTTAAGATATTTTTGCATTTATACATGCACCAGTAAAGCCTACATACTGTAACACCCTGCATCACCTATATATATTTTTTTAATCAAACAAAAATATTGCAGCAAATTCCCATTATACTCTGTTCAACTTTCCATTTAAGCGTGTTAGACAACCGATATCCTATAACGTGAACAAGTAAGTCAAACTCAGTGCACATGCACAGTGATCCATGCCACTCAAACACACAAAGAAAAGTACATTTGTGAAGACACACAAAATACACCCACCTTCAAACAGTGATCTGCACCTGACACACATACACACATCCACGCTGAAAAGAACCATTTAATATGCCATTCAGGGGTGCAGGAGTGCGTTGGAAGCTAGGAGAATCAATCTTCTCTCCATTTGGATGAGATTATGTTTTTAATATCTCAGGTTTTACTCGTAATTCCTCCCTGATAATTTTATCATGTTCTCCAAGTAGGGGAAATAAAAAAAGGGGAGAAATGGTATAAATGGGGGGAAAAAAACACCCTCAAAAAACATTATACCCAGTTGCACGTGTGCACACTTACACATCCTATGTGCATTCAGGAACACAAGATATTCAAGGGATTAATGCCTTTTGGAAGTAATCAGTATCATCACCAACCCAGTGTTGTCACAATTACAGTGGCAAACATTGAAGCGGTTCCCTTTAATGTTTTCTGTCTTTACTCCATTCTGCGTTAATACAGAAGTCAACTTTTATAAATTAAAATATTCCATGACATCCTTTTATTTTTTTATATTTTATCCCGAGCCAATTATTTATTTTCGCTCAAGTTCATATTTAAAGTTTTTGTGAAGTAATTCTCACCCTGTAGATATTTTTAGGAATTTCTGACAGTATTTGACAGTATAGGTGCGTATATTTAGTTCTGCACTATAGTTTATATATTTTAGCATAGCTTCTGTTGAGGAAAACATTGAATCATATTTTTCCAGTACTTCAACATTTTGGTGCACAGTTGCACCAAAATGTTCAGTTCATTCTTCTTTTCTAATTGAATGTTCTTCCAATTAAAAGGTTTGTTGTTTCCAATAGCTTTTAAGATATATCACTTTTGCAGAAATTTACCCTATATACACGATCTAAAGTATTTATGCTTTGTGTTAGTGTTACCACAGTAACCCCTTTCCAAACCTTACAGTATAGTCCTAACAACCTATTATTGTGAAAACTAGGTGGTGTGAATTCAGGCACCTAGACAGCCATCCAGCTACTGGTACTGTTTCTTTCT
This sequence comes from Maylandia zebra, assembly GCF_041146795.1. Lineage (NCBI taxonomy): Eukaryota > Metazoa > Chordata > Actinopteri > Cichliformes > Cichlidae > Maylandia > Maylandia zebra. The sequence continues at coordinate 30,387,023 of NC_135171.1, read as the reverse complement.
GATATTCCATGTCTTTCTGTTGAGTTAACATTACATAATAATAACAAAAAATTACTGTGGCCATCGCCATGTAGGCTCAGTTCAGTCCATTCTCTATGAGACCACAGATGAGTGATTTAATGTTGTAAATATTCAGGTTGCAGACATAAGTATATGTGAGAATTTCCAGATTTCTTTCTTTCTTTTGTTTCTTTTTTGAGGTAGTGCACATTTTAGGATACTCATTAATAGAAAGTTACAGTTTGTGAAAAGATGAGGACATTCACACACTATGACACGATGCAAAGCTCTTCACTGTTCCAACTCTCTTTTTTAGCAACCTGGTATCTGCCAAGAAAATAATACCTACACCACCTGCCAGTACCTGTGGCAAGAAAGCAAGATGGATGCATCTATTTTATGTACTTACAGGCCACCTGTTACCTTAAACTGACAATACAGAAATAAATGAGGCCATAGTCTGCTCCATATTGTATTTGCACCAGTTGGAAATTAGTCTTATTTTGCTGTTCCAATTTGCTTCATCTCAACTTTTACCCTCATGTAATGGACAAAGTCACATTAGATCACTTCTTCTATGCCCTGGTCAGAACTCTGTTTAAGTGTGCCTGATTGGCTCCCAAACTGGCCAATCACAATGTTAAATGGAGCTGAACTCATCACCAGATGGGGTCCTCTCCTGTTACATCATGAACTGTTGAACCCAATCATCACATGGGCTGGTGAAGTGTGAACAAATGGGGTCACACTGAAATGTGTCAGGTGATACATATTGTGGATCACTCAGGGGGGAAATTGAGGTTTGATACACCTGTGGGGTGATTACCAGGGCACAGACTACAGGGAAATGTGTGAACTCGTCTCTTGCATGATCGCTCAAGACTTTGGTTTAACTATAACGTGCTTGACAGACACAGAAAAGTTGAACCTTGAACTCTTAAGCCTTTGCTGTTTACAGGGCTATAAGCTATTCGATAGTGTACCATGAACACTATTTTATGATGTTGTTCATTCGATATAAAAGAGTAAGTAAGATAAAAAAAATAAATAAATAAAAATATTGAACGATCCCAACAAAGATTTAAAAACGTTAAAAAATTACTACATTGTATTATTACTAAAAGCAATTTCAAGTAAAACGTCCTTGCAAAGTCCCTTAGTTCTTAAAAGCACCTTTCCAATATCTGGAAAAGCACCTTTTCTTTTTAGAATCACTATCCTCTGTACAGTGATTGCTTGGGGTGGCACAAGTGTAAAAATAATCACAGGTCCATGTCTTTTAAAATTACACTTTGCATTTTGTGCCTTTATGATTTTTCTGTTTCTCTAGGAAGAAAAAAGTCAAAAATCTAGTATATAAGATTAAAAATGTTAAGAGGAAGCAAAAACAAAAAGAAAGGAATATAAAAAAATTGTCTTTCTTTTTAGGGGGACACTATTGTCTCTGGAAGGGCATGTTATTCTTTGCCCAAGATGCTTTAATTTCCTAAATAACTGTTGTTTATGTCAGCAGTATTAGCTTGTTGCATAAACCACCCCAGTATTGTAACTCTGAGTTGCATCTTGGAGTGGGGGCGGTATTACACATGATGTACTAGGGGTTAGCATGCTAACACTGGTGTAGATCGAACACAATTCAGTCTTGACATGTTGTATTTATAAGACCTTCAAAATCTCTTCATTTTTTTTCTTCATAAAACAGATCTGCCGATATGGGGTACAAGTTTTGAAAACTCAAAGTGTTCAAAAAGCAGAACATAATAATGTGTTATTAAACTTATAATAAATTGTCAGAGAATAACTGATGCATTCTTCTTTTTTTTTCTTCAAAGATGATACAGCTACACGACAGGTAGACTGTCAATGATTGAGCTATAAAGACTGAGAATATGTTGTCATTGAAGGCATTTGGGGTTTTTAAAAGAACATCTCCTCACCACGGCAATTGAGGACTGCAGCAGCTATTACTGAGTGTGCCAAGGTTAGGTGCTTAAGCCGTTAGCTCAGTGCATTCCACTGCCAACCTTGTGTTGTTATTGCAGAGGGGGCGAAGATGAGAGAGACGGGGGATTAAACTGAACTCCTACGCAGCAGTATTACTTTATTAATCGGCTGTCTTTGTCTATCAAGGTTATAACAAGAATCTGTTTGGCATATGTCTCCACGAGGACAGGGGCATTCATGTGCACGATCACAAGCTTGGGGATTCTTGTCTTTGTCTTTCCAGTGTATTTTTTATTATGAACTGTCAGTTTTTAAGTAATACATTTTACCAGTCCTTTGTTTTATGTCTGATTTTACCTTTTGACATTCAGTCTGTTGAAAGTTATTGACAGTTACCTTTTGGTTTCTATACAAAATATCCTAGGAACTTATCTTTGACTTTTATAATTTTTAGCAACCAGTTACCAGTTGAGAAAAGCACTGACAATGAGAGTGCATTTGTGTCAATGTCTTAAAGGACAGACCAAAAACACTAAGCAGTTTTTTTTTTTTTTTTTTTTTTTTTTTTTTTTAGATATTTCTGTGGTTCAGCACAGACGGTATTTGAAAACATTTTACAAAATAAATTCTAGATATAAATTTCATATATATGAATGAAACATCAGAAGAAATTTTCTTTATATGCCTTTAACACACTTCATTGGCCTCTCTGTGACCTTCTGTGACATCAGTGTTGATCAGATTCAGTGGTATTATCATTAATGGAAACTATGGTTAAGCTGTAACTCATATTACATACCATTCTTTTATTATAAAAATAATATATTTTATTTGGCTTCACACAATGAGAGCAGCGCTTTATATATTTGAATATGTTTTCTTGTTTAGTAAAATCAACAATATACACAAACCATTTATCCCCCTTCCCCAAGTTTCCCCATTTGTTTCCCCATAATTTGCCAAATTATTTAATCCTTACATAACTCAAAGTGATGCAAATCCAGTCTGTACTGTGTTTTCTATGTACATTTCTGGACCATGAACCTGGATGTCGTTTACTGACTTACACATTTGTGCATTGTCCTTTGACTGTTTTTGTCCTTTGAAATGAAGTCAGTAATGGTTTAAGAAAAACAATTTTCTTTAAAACGTTATTCCACTATTCTTCACCTATATTTTAGGGGTGCAACGATATTCGTATCGATATTGAACCGTTCGATACAGTGCTTTCGGTTCGGTACGCATATGTATGAACAATACAACATTTGTAATTTATTTTATCAACTTTCCTTCTGATGATGCTGTCTGTGTTGAGCGCTCAGTGAATCTGCGTTCGACTACTCCGCCTAGGCTGCACTGTCCAGCGCAGATCCACTGAGCGCTCAACACAGACAGCATAGTCAGAAGGAAGAGCTCAGGGCAAGCTAGCGAGACAGAAGTTAAGCTCTCCTTGCAAGATGGACCTCCCCCACCCTCATTCAGATCTGGCGTTTGGAATTATTTTGGTTTTCATGTGACGTATGACCCTGAAGGTAAGCGAGTCATGGACTAAAGTAAAACAGTATGTTGGATGTGCCATGCAATGCTTAATTACATTGGTGTGAACTAGTGTGTTAGCACAGTTAGCTCGTTAACGTGTTGGCCGTCTAGCCCCATGCACCGGGCGATCGGCGGTAGCTCGTTAACGGAGATTTGCCATGTTGTGGCGTTAAGGTCATTTCAACGAGATTAACCTGAAAGCACTAGTGGGAACACAACGAATATGACTGCACATTTACGCCGACATCATCCTAGTGCAAAGACAAAAACAACAAGCATGCTACTAACTTTAGCCGAGTCATTTAGACAGCTGTTAGCACGTGATTCTCCTTATGCTGCTGAGAATATAGCCCAGAAGAAGCGGATAGTATAGCTTTTATTTTGGAAAGAGACATTTCTCTGTAATAAACTCTCTTTTCCAAAGATGAGTGATTCCTCAATCAGATACAGGGCTTGCAAAATCGCTAGCCCGACGTCCCGGAGCTAGCATCTTTCCAGTCGGGCTACAAAAATCTCTCTGCCCTGCCCGTCGGGCTATTGTAGGAAAAATATATGTCAATGCTTTTGCATTCTTTCAGAAATGTAGCTGGGTAATTATGTCATTGGCATCGGTGAGCCACTGTCAATATGTGACATATTGAAATCGTGTTTGAATTTGCGCTTGTTTTTTTGCTTTCACTTTGCAATGACAGCACTGATCTGTGAGTGATGATAATTTGTGCACCAATTCCTCTGACATTGTCTTATTAATCGTTAGCTTACTACGCAAACATGACAAGTGAAATCTCCCGCAGTAAGCTTAAACATGTGAGAGGTTGATCGCGCAGAGAATCGCTGAGCTTATGTGAGTCCGTGTGTAAAAGTAGCAGTATATATATTTTAGTTCTGCTGAGCCAAATAAGACAGGTCAGGGTGAAGAAGTGACAGCCAAAGAAAAGCTTACCACAAAACGGAGAAGTTATGACAAATGAGACTATAAGGCAAAAAGAAAGTGCAGCTTTATGGTTTCATGGACAAAATAATTTCTGTGGCTGCAATATGACGAGCTAAATAACCAGGGCTGCACATAAGTGGTCCACAGGTGCGCATTCGCTGTCAAAATAAAAAACGCGCACAAGGGTTAGGGTTAAATTTAAATACTGTACTTTTGAGTTAAAATATATATTTATAATTTTAATAAATGACAAATTAAAAAGGCATGAACATTTTTTTGTATCGAAAAAATATCGAACCGTGACACCAAAGTATCGAACCGAACCGTGAATTTTGTGTATCGTTGCACCCCTACTATATTTCCCTTTATTCTTTGGCTTTATATATTTACCTGTAAGAGGCATTACTAAATTTAAAACTGCATTACATTTGAAAGAGACTGTCAAACACTCAGAAAGGGTAGTAGAGTAATTAGTTATTGATTATTAACAGTTCATGAAGCACCACTTTTTTGCCAATGAAATGCTTTCTTCATCCACTGTTTGTCATCTTCATTACACTGTGTATGGTTGTATGCCATTGTTTATCACTTATTACTTTTTAAGAACACAAAGCCTTTTAACAGTTATCACTCAAAGTATGTCTAATCATTTTGTTCTAAAATGAAATATAAACATTTGTGAAAATAATGTTTGCGTTCAAAATGACATACTGAAAATTCACACATTTTAGTGTGAGCTTTGTCATTACAAATTCTTGTCTAATATTGTCAAATAATGCTAAATTTCAAATTTCTCCTTTAAATTTTCATTTTTGAACAAAAATGATCACATTTCATCCAATGCCTATTACTTTTTTGTTTTTGTGTTTTGTTACCATGATTTTATGGGTTATATTCTCTTTTAATGTGGATGCAGTGTTAAGAATTTATCTTCACCTAGGGATACAGTGTTTCCAGTATTCCTTCATTGCCAACATATATATGTTTTGTCTTTGAGCATATGTACGACTGTGTACACATTTTATATCTAGATATATGGGTCCATCAATAAAGATGTCTTTGTATACATATAGATCTAGTAGTGGTCAGAGGTTTACATACACTCATCATGAGGCAAAACCACTCAAGAGCATAATGCTACCACCACCTTGCATGACAACTGGTAAAGTGTTATTAGGGTTGAAAGCCTCCAAAAAATACCTCTTTCATTATTGACAACAGTGCAATCTTATCTGACAAAAAATGTTTCTCCAGAAGACAATTGGCTTGTTTGTGTTGGCTACAAATTTCAATTGAGCTTGAATGTCTCAATTTTTGAACAGGGGCTTATTTCTTGGTCAACAGTCTCTCAGTCCATCCAACAGAGTGACTAGCTTCACTGTGGGTTGTGACATCTGAGCAGTTTTTCATGGCTGGTTTGAACCTTGATTCCTGTGCTGTTTCTGAACATCTTAACTGATTTCCAAGACAGCTGTGTCTTTTTCCGCACCTTGGCAAAGTAGTGGCACATCTAAATAACTTTTTCTTCCATATAGATGCTTAAACTGGTGAACTTATTATCTGCAGTTATTTAGAAATTGCTCCAAGGGACCTTAAAGAAAACATTAAAGCTATACAAACATGAGGAAAATTTAAAAAATGAACAGTTCAAAGAATAATAGCCCCAAATGATTAATCGACGACTCATGATGAGTTTGTGTAAACTTCTGACCACAATGGTGTGAGTGAATGTGTGTGCCTGCAAAACCTGCTCACCGTATTGAACTTCCAATGCTGTATGCAAATGAATATGTCCATCCGCACATTAGCATTTCTGTGTGAATGTATATGCCAAGCAAATATGTTTAAGGTTCCCTACCAATGTGACTATCTGCATACCTGTTTGTTTGTGTGTGCATATGTGTGCTTTTAGGTGCATCAACGCAGGACTCTGATGCTATGGAGCCAGAGAAACAGGTGGACAGCACAGTTAAAATGGCTGGCGTGATTGCTGGGATTCTTATGTTCATCATCATCCTTCTTGGAGTTGTTCTCACCTTCAAACGCAGGTAGGTATTGAACTAACCAACAGGACAGAGTAGCAGCTTAAAGGTATTAAATGTAGCATTTTCACAATGAGTCATTATTAACACATTTTTTTGTAACTTCAGTGCCATTATCTTAACCCTTAGACAAGGCAGTGTGTAGTTTGTTTTATACTAGTAAGTAGCACTGCAGTTTTATGTTTATAGTAATGCACCTTTAATGCAAATTAGTAAACTAAAAGAAAGCGAGGTTAATGCATAGGCTGTATTCTTAAGTTTCAAGTGTCCTCATTAGCATATATACGCAGGTGGATAGTTTTAAGTGTGCAGGGAGTGACAGATTAATTTGACCCTAATGATCTATCAAGAAAAAAATATGTTCAGTTAAAGAGATTTGACCACATTTAGAAATAAAACTGAATCAGAATTTACAATGTTTTTTTCCCCTTTAGGTTTTGTTTCTTGCAACAACAACAAAAAAAGTCTAAGATTTAAAATTTTTAACAAACATTTCAGGTTAAAAACATATCCGCAAAACCTACAGATTTATAGACATTTCTTCTGGCGATATAAAAGGTCAAAATTTTGTATTAAACCTGGCGACATATTTAATCTTATAATCCTTAAAGACAAATAAATGAGAATTATACTATTCCCCAGAGACTTATATATATACACTCAACAAAAATATAAACGCAACACCTTTGTTACTGCTCCCATTCCCCATGGGATGGACGTAGAGACCTAAAATTCATTCCAGATACACAATATAACCATCCCTCCCAAACAGTGGTCACAAATCAGTCCAAATGTGTGGTAGTGGGCACATCTGCTATATTGAGATAATCCATCCCACCTCACAGGTGTGCCACATCAGGATGCTGATCTGACATCATGAGTAGTGCACAGGTGTACCTCAGACTGCCCACAACAAAAGGCCACCCTGGAATGTGCAGTTTTGTCTCACAGCAAAATGCCACAGATGCCACAAGCAATGAGGGAGCGTGCAATTGGCATGCTGACAGCAGGAATGTCAACCAGATCTGTCGCCCGTGCATTGAATGTTCATTTCTCAACCATAAGCCGTCTCCACAGGCGTTTCAGAGAATATGGCAGCACATCCAACCGGCCTCACAACCGCAGACCTCGTGTAACCACACCAGCCCAGGACCTCCACATCCAGCAGGTTCACCTCCAAGATCGTCTGAGACCAGCCACCCAGACAGCTGCTGGAACAATTGGTTTGCACAACCAAACAATTTCTGCACAAACTGTCAGAAACCGTCTCAGGGACGCTCAACTGCATGCCCGTCGTCCTCATCGGGGTCTTGACCTGACTCCAGCTCGTCGCCGTAACAGACTTGTGTGGGCAAATGCTCACATTCGATGGCGTCTGGCACGTTGGAGAGGTGTGCGCTTCACGGATGAATCATGGTTCACATTGTTCAGGGCAGATGGCAGCTGAGAATGTCCCAGTTCTTGCATGGCCAGCATACTCACCGGACATGTCACCCATTGAGCATGTTCGGGATGTGCTTGACCGGCGTATACGACAGCATGTACCAGTTCCCACGACTATCCAACAACCTCGCACAGCCATTGAAGTGGAGTGGACCAACATTCCACAGGCCACAATTGACAATCTGATAGACTCCATGCGACGATGTGTTGCACTGCATGAGGCAAATGGTGGTCACACCAGATACTGACCGGTTCTGGGTCCCCAGACCCCCAATAGCGCAAAAAACTGCACATTCCAGGGTGGCCTTTTGTTGTGGGCAGTCTGAGGTACACCTGTGCACTACTCATGATGTCAGATCAGCATCCTGATGTGGCACACCTGTGAGGTGGGATGGATTATCTCAATATAGCAGATGTGCCCACTACCACACATTTGGACTGATTTGTGACCACTGTTTGGGAGGGATGGTTATATTGTGTATCTGGAATGAATTTTAGGTCTCTACGTCCATCCCATGGGGAATGGGAGCAGTAACAAAGGTGTTGCGTTTATATTTTTGTTGAGTGTATATAAAACTGTATTATATAACCCATTTAGCAGATATAAAAAGCTTTCTGTATCGTTGTTTACTTGCACACTGGCTTGCACCATCACCAGCCTTTCTTTCTGTTACTTTCTCTAGTTTTCTATACTGTTCCATCAATTATCCCATTCCTCTCTAACCTTCATATCCTTCATATTGCTTTTACATTTGTGATTTTTGTGTCACAGGTTGTTTTTTATTTTCCCAAAAAGTTGGTTTTGCTTTAAAACATACATTAACTTGGCAGCAAAATTAGAGAAAAAACTAAATAGTGTGAGGATTATTTTCTGTTACCAGTCAAATTAGAAAATAATGACACACTTGCAAATGCATTCCAGTAACCACTTTATAGTGCGTTAAGAGATCAGTAATTATCAGTATTTATTATAAACTGCGTACACTTCAAAACTAAACGCTGCACGGGAGTGTGATGAAATACATTTAGACAATATGTTCACTTGGTCCTTCTGTTTTAGACATTAAAAACTGAGATTTTCTTTTTTTCTTTACAAAACGTAATACTGTGTTTGGAAGGAATATATAGCTACTGGAGATTGTTTGATGCTTTACAAATCTGTACTGTCTCCATTCCTAAAATAAAAAGTTGTGTTTTAATATCGACCAAACATCCACTAAAATGAAATACCATAGCACTGAACAAGGTCAGGTTCTCAGGTAGATTACTTGCTTGTGTAAAACTAAAATTATTTGTTGTCTGTGAAGCTTCTCAGCCATCCAGGTCATAGTAGTCTAAGGAGCTTGGAATTAAAAGAGCCTGGACTTCTTTGACTTTCTTGAAGACACTTCACCTCTAGCTTCTTCAGATCTAAGAGCAATCGATGGAGAGTCCCAGATTTTTAAGCCCTATTGGGAATGTTCCTAAGAGGGTCGTGGAAGACCATCTTTGAACAGAGGGGCTGTCTTACAACACCAGCTGTCTGCAATCTATAATTCAGTTTTGAGATCCCGTCCCAGATGCCTCAGTGCTCACTCATATCTAGGGTCATTTGATCTCAGTAAGTCACATGATATGGTGGGGCATGGTCTCAAAATGAGTTCACCTAAAACCTTGGCTGATAGTGACCCACACCCATTTTCACACTTTGGCTCGTGTGATTAGGTAGAGGATCAATAGGGGGTCCATGACCCTCTTGGGGACACTCCCATAGGGCTTAAAATCTGGGATTCTCCATCAATTGTGCTTAGAACTGAAGAAGCTTCTCGGATCAGAGGTGAAACATCTTCAAGGAAACTTAAAGAAGTCCAGGTGTTTTTCTTTCCAAGCTCCTTAGACTAAAAACATTAGTTAGCAAAAAGCTTGAATCAAGCACAATGTCATGTAAAATCATACTGTTCCACAGAGAGAGAGAGAAAAAGGACAAAATATTGTCTAAATGCAACAAGGATGCTCTCAACTTGCATTTGCTAAATTAAAGAATTGTTCATAACCTGTTACTATTGAACAGCTGTTGAATTTTGAACATTAAGCTTGATGAACAGATAAAAATGCCCTGAGGGAAAACTGGCAGATACCTTATTGCTAGTCAAATATAACGTTGTAACCATTTTAAGCAAGCAAAAGAGTACTCAGGCAAAAATATAAAGTCAGGCAGGGCACTGGGTCAGTTTGAAATGCTAATTAGAGGCTAACCCAGGCTAACAGAAAATATACCAAATAAGAGGATTACAAATCCAGTAGAGCCAAAGGAGGATAATACATTATATAACAAAAAAGGTAAAGGTGGAGAAATCAGAAGAAGGCACAAATGGGGAATATAGAAGTTAAACAAAATAAAAGTGGGAAAGGATGAGAGTAACAGAAGGAAGGGACAAATGTATAAGATTGGAAGGAATATGGTAATTGAAAACCAGGCAGCACTGGTTAACCCTGGGGTCAAGTGGATATGCTAATGAGATGCTAACCAGACTGGGGGGGTGGGGGGCATAATATACATAAAAAGCCAATTAGAGGGCAAACATTGCAACAGTAGATATAGACAAGAAAAGCAATGACACTGTAGAGAAAAAGATAGAGAAAAGAAGGAGCAGTTGGGATGCTTCTCGTGAACCGGAGCTGACCGAGGCCATCAGTCAGAATTAAAGGGCACATATATGTCAAATGAAATCATGGAGTACATATCAAGATAGGAAAAACGTGAGAAAAGGGAAATTATTAAATTGTACCAAGACATAGTGGGGAGTCATGGAGACACAAGAAAGAAAAACAATCGATAACATGAGTCCAACTGAATGGATTCAGACAGTGATGGTTTTACCATATATCTGGGATCATCTATATTTTACACTGCATACTTCAGCCAGTCCCAGTGGCAGATTTTTTTTTAAACAAAGTGTTTTACATGCCTTTTAAACCTCATAAATTACTCTGCACCAAAACTTTGTTGGGAAGTACGCTCATAGCTGTCCAATTAATCTTTTAGACCACTTTTACATGTGCTCCAAATGGACTTTATTTTCTGAAGAAAGCCAGGACATGTTGCTGATAATGTATGTGAAAGTGAATAACACTGAACAAGGCTGAAGGCTTAATGGGGATTCAGTGTTTCTACAGCCAGGTAGCCCTGAGGGCTCAAAGAACCAGCACCAGAAGACACACTTTTCGTAGAAAGGTTAAGAGGAGAATCAATGAATAATTAATGTTGCAGAAGCTCCCTGTACACCGGCTGATTTCTGTTTGTAATGCCAGAGAAGCAGACCTAAACAAAGTAATTGAGAAAAGGTGACATCTTTGGAACTGCAAATTGATGGAAAATATGTTAAACTTATTTCACCCCTTTTTTCCTTTTATCCAAGCTATTTCAAATTCTGGCTCAATAACTGCCTTTTGTGATTGTATTTTATCTGAAGCTTTCATACGCCTTTCATGCCCACAACAACTTTAAAAGGTGTGAATTAAATTCTCATTCTAAATAAAAACTAATTATATAAACATCTAAAAAGAAGGAACACGGAAGTGAGTTTAGTCAGGCAAACAAGCAAATTTACTGAAGTTATTAACCCTTGTCTGTTTCATGGTTTTACCACGGTGTATAACTTTAAGTAAATACTATACACATATGTAGAAGTGCACAAACTCTAAGTTAAAGTCATATATGCAATTGTTTCTGTCTGTTTGTCTAAAAAAAAACCTACTACTGGAGCTTTGTTTATGCATCCATTACACAGAAAGAAAATCTGAAATCCTAGAGATGAGATGTTTTTATAGAATCCTCATACAGTGGGGCAAAAAAGTATTTAGTCAGCCACCGATTGTGCAACTTCCCCCACTTAAAATGATGACAGAGGTCAGTAATTTGCACCAATGGTACACTTCAACTGTGAGAGACAGGATGTGAAAAAAAATCCATGAATTCACATGGTAGGATTTGTAAAGAATTTATTCGTAAATTAGGGTGGAAAATAAGTATTTAGTCACCTCAAACAAGGAAAATCTCTGGCTCTCACAGACCTGTAAGGTCTTCTGTAAGAAGCTTTTCTGTCCCCCACTCGTTACCTGTATGAATGGCACCTCTTTGAACTCAACATCTGTATAAAAGACACCTGTCCACAGCCTCAAACAGTCAGACTCCAAACTCCGCCATGGCCAAGACCAAAGAGCTTTCGAAGGACACCAGGAAAAGTATTGTAGACCTGCACCAGACTGGGAAGAGTGAATCTACAATAGGCAAGCAGCTTGGTGTGAAAAAATCAACTGTGGGAGCAATCATCAGAAAATGGAAGACATACAAGACCACTGATAATCTCCCACGATCTGGGGCTCCACGCAAGATCTCATCCCGTGGGGTCAAAATGATCATGAGAACGGTGAGCAAAGATCCCAGAACCACACGGGGGGACCTGGTGAATGACCTGCAGAGAGCTGGGACCAAAGTAACAAAGGTCACCATCAGTAACACACTACAACGGCAGGGAATCAAATCCCGCAGTGCCAGACGTGTTCCGCTGCTGAAGCCAGTGCATGTCCAGGCCCGTCTGAAGTTTGCCAGAGAGCACATGGATGATACAGCAGAGGATTGGGAGAATGTCATGTGGTCAGATGAAACCAAAGTAGAACTTTTTGGTATAAACTCAACTCGTCGTGTTTGGAGGAAGAAGAATACTGAGTTGCATCCCAAGAACACCATACCTACTGTGAAGCATGGGGGTGGAAACATCATGCTATGGGCCTGTTTTTCTGCCAAGGGGACAGGACGACTGATCCGTGTTAAGGACAGAATGAATGGGGCCATGTATCGTGAGATTTTGAGCCAAAACCTCCTTCCATCAGTGAGAACTTTGAAGATGAAACGAGGCTGGGTCTTCCAACATGACAATGATCCAAAACACACCACCCGGGCAACAAAGGAGTGGCTCCGTAAGAAGCATTTGAAAGTCCTGGAGTGGCCTAGCCAGTCTCCAGACCTCAACCCCATAGAAAATCTGTGGCGGGAGTTGAAAGTCCGTGTTGCTCGGCGACAGCCCCAAAACATCACTGCTCTCGAGAAGCTCTGCATGGAGGAATGGGCCAAAATACCAGCTACTGTGTGTGCAAACCTGGTAAAGACCTATAGTAAATGTTTGCCCTCTGTTATTGCCAACAAAGGTTATGTTACAAAGTATTGAGTTGTATTTTTGTTATTGACCAAATACTTATTTTCCACCCTGATTTACGAATAAATTCTTTACAAATCCTACCATGTGGATTCATGGATTTTTTTTTTCACATTCTGTCTCTCACAGTTGAAGTGTACCTCTGGTGCAAATTACTGACCTCTGTCATCATTTTAAGTGGGGGAACTTGCACAATCGGTGGCTGACTAAATACTTTTTTGCCCCACTGTATTTGACTACACACCCACTGCCCAAACACAGCAAAATGACATAAAAATATGACACACAATAGGTGTTTGATGGGGTATCTACACACAGTAACCCTACTACTCACTTCTACATAATCATAAGTGATTAAGTTTAGTTTTGTATTAGTCTGTACATTGTGTTGCTTCTATATGTCTGAATGCAAAATACCAGTATTGCACAATTTTCCTGTGATTGTGATGATGGTGATAACGATAATCATTTGCTTTGTTAGTTCAAAAAAAGCACCAAAAGAACAACTACAAACAATAGTTTTGATCAAGTTTATGTTAAATACAGATCTTTTTACAAAGTCCATGAAGTGTCCTTACAGAGTTTTTTATTTCCCCTTAAAAAAAGGCTAATACCTTTTTGGTACTTAAAAAACAAGGTTATTTGAATCCACTTTAATAGGGCTGAAGCAATGCCGTGAATTGTTATGATGTTAGTTTGGCCAAAGCTTTTCAGCTTGGGGCGATCGTGGCTCAAGAATTGGGAGTTCGCCTTGTAATCGGAAGGTTGCCGGTTCGAGCCCCGGCTTGGACAGTCTTGGTCGTTGTGTCCTTGGGCAAGACACTTCACCCGTTGCCTACTGGTGGTGGTCAGAGGGCCCGGTGGCGCCAGTGTCCGGCAGCCTCGCCTCTGTCAGTGCGCCCCAGGGTGGCTGTGGCTACATTGTAGCTTGCCATCACCTGTGTGTGAATGGGTGGATGACAGGTTGTGTAAAGCGCTTTGGGGTCCTTAGGGACTAGAAAAGCGCTATACAAATACAGGCCATTTACCATTTACCATTTATGTGCACTGGTGAAGGCTAGCACAATGGTACACTTCAAGATGTAAAAAAATAAATAAATAAAATCACAATTTACAGCCCAATGATTTTTGAATCCTGTGAATGTTAAAAATGCATGGAGAGTGTTCATGGTACCACTGACACACTTAAACATAAAAGCTGTGTCAATTTGACAAACAAGTGTTTGAAGACCAAACACATAATTTCAGTAGGAAGGATAGAACTTCCCAGGAGTTTAAGGAGTGTAAAAGTAGTAGGTACACAGGAATTGGCACAGAGTTCACAGGGACGCGACCTTGAAATTTAAATGGTGTAGACTGAAAGCTGCTTTCAGACTGAAGTTTTTATTTGTTCTAGGCTTGTATCGGAGCCATACCTTATGCTTAACAACAATGTATTGCACCTGCAAACTTATTCACATTTGCCTTAATGAAGTTATTGACTCACACTCTTAGTCTTGTGGTGACTCACTCTTGAGAGAGATCGTAAACCTAGTCTGGGTTTACTGCACAACTTTCTAAATGGCTAGCAGTGCAGTACTCATCTCCCGAAATGTAGGGGTCTTGAAAAGCTCTCAAGATTAATTGCTACCAAACAATTTGAAGAATCACATCTGCAGGCTGGAGCTTTTTACTTTCTCATAGAGGAATTTGGGCTCTGATCCTCAACTTTGATTTGAAAAGTGACTTTTTTATATTGTATTCAGTGAAGTTTGACATTTTAGATTTTCACCAATGGTGATGATGGTCCAAAATGGTCCAAAAAGCAAATGGTTAAACTAGATCTTCTTAGCAAAAATAAACTTCATATACTATGCTTCATATATTCAATGAACTTCTCACTTCTCGTAATATCACAAAATGTATCTTCTGAAAGAGTTAATGTAACTTTGCTTGTCACTATGCACTATACAATATTAACAATTTAATAATAATTGGTAGTTTCTTAATAAAAAATACAGTGAGTCACAGGAATGTAAGCTAGAGCTAGTTCACATATTTGCCTCCTATTTGACCATATATACAAGACAAATAAGGTGCTTCAAAGAGTCCCAGCCCTATTATGTTAGTTCTGAACTTTGGTGTCAAATGCTTAGCATAAATTGAAAAAGTAATGAATGTGAGGGAATGAAAGGAATGCATTACAAATGATTAAAAAAAACAAACAAACAGATGTCTTGCTCAACTCATCCTCTTTGAATCAAGTCTCACGCCCTTTTATGTTTCTCTCTATCTTCCTGCTTCCTGTCTTTGGCTCCACCCCTTCCTGTCCCGTCCTGTACCTGCCTTGCCCTTGCTCCGATAGAGAGATTCACACATGGAGAACTCTGAGCGTGGGGTATTGTATGTTTGCTTCTAGACATGACCACATCCACTCCGCACTGTTCTTCAATGTGATTTTCACCTCAGCATTTAGTAGTTTCCAAATACATCTTGTCACTGTCATTGAATATTAAGTTGCTGAGAATTATTCTTCTCATATTTGACAAACTCATTAGCTATAACACCTACAAAAAATCTCATTAATGATATAATTGAACGTTCCTCCATATATTTCTTGAAAGACTTTCCAGTTGTCCATCTTTCACCTTGAATTGGGATAACCTAAAAATCAGATGTACCTTTTGGGGGAAAACAAACAAACAAACCAAACAAAAAAGCTTGGGATACATGGTGTGTACCTTTCAATATAATAAGTGTGCAGACAGTGTGTAATCACCTTGGTTCTGAATCTTAGTATTGGTGAAAAGGACCATAGAATGTTCTGGCCTAAGCAACATGTAAAGGCATTTGGGGGTCACATATTCGTTTTCTTTCATACAATGAAAATCTAACGCCTAATATTTTAATCACTGTGGTATGCAATTTCCTCTCAGCAGTTTTACCACTGAGACTTAAAACGCCTCTGATTGCCTTTTTACTGCCCGATTTATGCCACTAAATAGATGAAATTTAGATTTTAATGTTACTTTGCAAGTTCCATTGTTAGACATTAGAAGTCATTTAGGCAGTTGTTGGCACCCTACCTGTAATAGTATCATTAGTCTGTATACTTATCTCTCTTCCTTGCTGACTGAAAGTCTAACTTGGGGAATACGTTTTAGCAAAGTTTTAGTAGCAAACTGAAGTGTGAATGGAATTTTTTAATGGCTGCTTTGGCTGTTACTATTAGCTAGGTAGAAAAGTTAAGTTAATCTAACATATTTTGTCACTTTGTCAGTACTTTAATTTATTTAATGTGAACATTTACACATTGTTGCACACCATCTGTCCTTTTTGGTACTTTATTGTCCTGTCAAAAGTGCACATCTAAAACTATTATAATTTCTGAGGACGTTCAATGCATCAAAGTATACTTATCATTTCCTCTGATATGAGATTTATCTGCCCAACACTCTACCAGTCATTTGCTTTGACAAACTGATAAACATTGTTAACTGTTTCATTATTTGCAAGAAATCTGCAGTTAATTTTCCATCAACAGAATTTCAGACAGAGAAAAAAAAATCTTCCCACATTATGGTGCTTTCTACATTGATAGCAGGTTGGTGTAATTAATTATATGTAGGTATAATGCAGTAATGCAGGAATCAAGCCAGCCTGCCCTAAAATTAGCTAAAAAAGTTAAATAATTAATCAAACTTTAGGAGAGAAATTATGTTTTTGGCTTCAACAAAAACATAGGTGGGTGATTAGGATTTGTGGTATGTCTTGCCGAATGAAATGCGATGCTTCACAAATATCTCCACCTACACTGTTCTGGGCTCAAAGACAATCCATTCTGTTACTGTCATGGTAGTTATCTGTTTCTCAAATAAATCCCCTTCCTGCATCTTAAGGTTATATATGGATAACCCTATATACATATAACATAAAATTAAACTATTGATTAGACAACCTGGGTTATATTTAGTGCAGTGCTACAATGACTTTGCAATAAAGTACAGTTTTTTCTTTTTACCTTAGATTAAATATTTCATTTAGTATTCTGGGGGATTGTAAAGTATTTAGAGTCAAAAATTACTTACCAAAGATTTTTTGGCCAAAGACAAGTAGTAGCATATAAAGATTAAATTGCCAGTGGCTTGAACTTGGAATTCTATAACATAGTTCTTCATATATTTAAAGCCGACCCAAATCTGGTAATTTTAGGAAGTTTATTGACATTGATGCAGTGCTAGATGTTAAAGGTTGTGACAGTCCTTGTGGATGGTGCACAGTCACTCAGAGAAAGTAGGAACTTTGCCAAAACTGTTGGTTTATTTTCTTGAAACTTTTAGATTAATCATAATCCTGATTTAGCAGTTGTAATCATTGCGCAAAGAGCAGCAGTTCATTTTTTTTATTAAAAAAATGCAGAAATTAATTAATTTTGTGATTAGTACTGTTGACCTGCAGCAAAGAGTTCTTTGATTTGAAATCTCCTTTCCGTTTGCTTGACCTTTATGCATAGCTGTACAGGTTTTTTTCCCCCATGTTTTCTGGTTTCCTCTGACATTCAAAACATACATATTAAGTTAAGCGGTATGTCCGAATTGGCCTTAGGTGTGGATGTGAGATAGATATAGTGCTAAATGAATGTGTGTGAGGAAAAGAGCTTTTGTATTAATTCCTTTAGAAAATTGTGAGGATGCCAAGATTAACAGTTGTTTGGTAAAAAAAAAAAAAAACACAATATAAATGATGACTCTCAACTTTGAGACAACAAAAGGACACATCTTCTTTCTAGATTGTATATGACACCCTGGGGTTCTCATCTATAACAAGAGGAATGAGGCGATTAGAAACTGGTGTCAGCCAAGGGAATGGACTCAGGCTGAATCCACTGCAAATGGCAGGCTCTTGTGAAGCCAAGTGGTGTGTGTGTGTGTGTGTTTGTGTCTGTACCCGTGTATGCAAGTGCGTACACACATGCAATACATTGGTGGACTGAAACTCTGTCTCTAAACTAGAAGATGTACAAAAACACACAGAGAAACATTAAGAAGCACACAAATTTGAAAGTACCGAATTCTTTCATGCTAAACTTGGACGTATCAGTAGATAAATTGGAGGTGTTAACACAGACACACTTACACACACATGCACTCACAACAGAGCTGGACTTGACCCCTATTCTGCAGATGTGACACATGGTTGAATAATGGACTCTGCAGCTTGCTGAGATAAATGCTTGATGGTCCACTTACAGCACATTTAAAATTGGTGATGACAAACCATTTACACACTCACACAAATGTACAAACTCATACTGTGTGATCACCACGGATATTCTGTGGCTAATTTACTAGT
Source organism: Maylandia zebra (assembly GCF_041146795.1). Lineage (NCBI taxonomy): Eukaryota > Metazoa > Chordata > Actinopteri > Cichliformes > Cichlidae > Maylandia > Maylandia zebra. The sequence goes on along the minus strand of NC_135171.1, from coordinate 30,368,595 downwards.
TGTTTAAATAAGAGAAAAAGAATCAGAGTAGTCGACTGGCCTAAAAGCTGAAAACACATAATCTAATAGACAAGGTTAAACATAGGCCATGCAAATACTGTGTGTGTATTCTACTGCCATATGAAACAGTTATTTGCATTTCTCGATAATCAAATCGTAGTTGGCATAGCATTGCACAGAAAGAATTTCGGTTTAGTTTTCGAGTGTGGGTGATATGAGCAGTGTTTCTATGTTTGTGTGGTCTCATACTGTTTTATGCAACCAAAGCCATAATGATCAAATCTATAGATAAAAACTACAGAACTTGTGTGTGGACATGCAGTCTTTAAAAGGCTTCCTTTTCCACCCTTCATTTGTCAAATAACTTATTTATTTTGACATTTATGCATGCATATGTAAGTACTTTTCTCTTGTCATTTTTTCCACTATGTCTCAGTGTTGTTGTGTGTCCATATGCGTATTCCATCGTAGCGTCCTCCTTCCGTACATGTCAAGTAAGCGGTGTTCTGTCAAACCTCAAATTAACTTGGCTGTAGACGTGAGCACTCTGAAGAGATTTCACTTTCATTGATACCCTGTGTTTCTTAACTTTCTGTCCTTCAAACACGGAATTTACTTTCATAGTCGCATATTAAAAGGTTTAACTAACATGCTTTTACTGCTACACACGGAGACCTTAGGTGTAACTTGTTAACAAAAAGTTCAGATTTTTCCCCATTTCTCATCCAAGCTAGTCTCTTCTCATTCTCTCTCTGCCCCATTTAATCAGTCTCAAACACGGTACCCTGAATAACTTGGTTGAGTGTTTTTTCTACACTATATTAATATTTATGACCAGTTTTAACGACTATGACTTTTACAGCTGGGCTCCCAGTGCTCTGCATTTTATTAATATCATAAGGACAATGTCAGCAGAGCTCTTAAAGAGGGTTATGGGTGTGACTATGTGCACATAGTCACTTGTTCAGCTATCTTAATGAGGACCAGTATTTGTTTATGGCCATTTCAGTGAGGACATTTGGACCTTTTTCCACATTTTTGCAAAGCTCTGCTTAAGGACAGTTCTTTGTTTGGGGAATGACATTAGAATTAGGTGTAGATATTGATTTGTGGTTTGATGTAATACCAGTTTCATCAACATTTGTCTCAGTTGCACTAATGTTTCCACAACAAAGCTATGAAGCGCTGGTTTAAAACAAACTACATTTCTTTTCAAAGGCTCTGGCAGATTTATTCTATCTTCATGTAAAAATATGTGTAAGCATTGAGTAAAACATTATTTTGCCTCACCTCGTTGCCTTACAATAGTGTTGCTGTGTGCACCCAGAACTCAAAAATAACTCTTCTGTTACAAATGATTTTTCATTCCATCTCTGCTGCCTTTGCTATATCTACTATACTTTTTTACTGCCCTTAAATATAGCAAAGTAGCCCTTCCAGGCTGGTAACTGTTATTATATCTGGCTAGCTAACCCATTTTATCCAACCATGCCATTTTATAAATGTGTTATTAGTGTTAGAAATATATTTTTTTCGGGGGGAGGGGTAGGAAGTACTATAGAGTCTCTATGCTTCTCTTGTTAGTCTTTTTTTGTCTTATTTATTTATTTAGTTTATCATTCACATTATTATCAGAAGATGGAAAAACAGAAGCAGAAGGAGAAGAATAGAACAATAAAACAGACAAAATGAGAACAAAAAAAGGGGGCTGGATGAAAAAAGTGAAGGAGTATAAAGTATAGAAGTCATTTACTAAAAACATCAAGCCTGTAAAAAGTTAATACAGTTAATAACATTTCGCTTTTCACATGTATATCAGCCCTACTAACGGCCAGTAACTTCTCTGTCACATGAAAAGCTATAGTAGGTATTTTGTCAGCATTTACAAAATTCATATTATGTAAGTAATTAAGATGGCATATCAGATAGATTGACTGATTGAAGCAGTCTGCAGTAGTTGTGTAAGGTGTGCTCCTCTGTGAAGTGGAATGGAAGTATTGATCCTTCTGAACTGTGCTTGACTTTCCCGTGCTATAACAACTCAGTCTGATGAAGTATGAGTGTGTATGTTTGTGTGTGTTGTGTGTCCAGACATATTATGAAATCCCAATCTCTGGCCACTCATAGATGAAGGATGTATGCTGGGGGGCAAAGTTACCAACAAACCATTGAGGAAGTAGCAGAACAAGCACACACACGTACACACACACGCACACACACACACTGATACACATGTCATATTAGTCAAGTACAGTGCAGTGGAATAAACCTGTGGCTTTATTATCAAAAACAGGATAAAGGAGAAGGAAAAATGTAAAAGGTTAAAGATTTTCTTGGCTTAGCTTTAACATGTTGGTCCTTATAATATTAATTTGATTTTTATTATTACTTTCACTAGTCTTGCAATTCATTAAATTTCAGACATAATTAGTACGTTTTCTGTGATTAACGATTTTAAACACAATCCAGAGTAAAATTATGGCCTTGTACAGATATTATTGCTACAAACCACACTCATTCAACCTTTACCTCCTTGCTTCTGTGTGTTACTCTTCCAGCTTCCATCCTCTCCCTTTGGGTTTGTTTTGTCACTTCTCATTCGATCTATCTCATTTACTTACCTGCCAAATGGTGATGGAGGCATCAGTGGTGTATTTATATTTACTTTTCTCTTCACCTGTAAACCAAAATTAAGTATTCATGCCGTATTGAAAAACCTACAGGTTAAAAAATATATTTCAGGGCAAGCCATTCAGTTATATATAACATAATGACAGCATAGACCATGAAATACCCCTGAGTCCCTGTTAAATTAATGGAGACCAGAGCCCATTGCTAGCACATTAGCATATGCTACATTGAATAAAAGTTGTAGGTCATTAATGCTTTAACATTTAAAAATACATCTAATTAAGTACTGGACATGCATCTGTTTTTGTTTACTGTAGAATGTGTACTACAACACAAAATGAATGTACTTCTTTCTGAAGTACCATGCTTCTTCTTTCAACTACCCACAAATCATACACCTTGGTCAGATTCTAATATTGCTCAGTAGTTCCTTAACTGGAGTTGTCGAAAGTCCAATGCGACTATTTCAAATCCTATTAATAGAATGATTTGTATATTGAAACTGTTTTGTTTTATTTCTTTCATCTAATTTTCAAATTTTATGAAGAAAAAGTCATTCAGTTAATAATTTGATAGTGTGGGTGAAAGTTAAAGTTTTAACATCAGGGTACAAGACTGAATGATGGATTAATAAATGTGTTTTTATCTTCTAAAGTTAATGACCTGGTAAAGCTCTTATGAAAAAAGTATAATTTTTTGGGTGAGTGAAGTAATCATTTCACAAGTCATAGATCTTCTTATCCAATTTATTTGATTGACTGCTGGCCGGTTCACAGCTGACTTACAATGAAGCTTTTTTTTAACCAAATATATCTTTGGACATCACTCTAGAATATTCCTTGGATGTTCTGTTATGCCTCAGCATGAACTTTTTCTTGAGATTTTGCGAAGGCAAAATATATTAATCCAACATGCAGTAGCGAAAAATTAATTAAATTCATCAGCAGCTAGATGTACTAATATATACTTCATAGCAAAAAATTAGGGGTGCAACGATATTCGTATCGATATTGAACCGTTCGATACAGTGCTTTCGGTTCGGTACGCATATGTATCGAACAATACAACATTTGTAATTTATTTTATCAATGTTCCTTCTGACGATGCTGTCTGTGTTGAGCGCTCAGTGAATCTGTGTTCGACTACTCCGCCTAGGCTGCACTGTCGAGCGCAGATCCACTGAGCGCTCAACACAGACAGCATAGTCAGAAGGAAGAGCGCAGGGCAAGCTAGCGAGACAGAAGTTAAGCTCTACTTGCAACAGGCAAATTGAACCTCATTCAGATCTGGTGTTTGGAATTATTTTGGTTTTCATGTGACGTATGACCCTGAAGGTAAGCGAGTCATGGACTAAAGTAAAACAGTATGTTGGATGTGCCATGCAATGCTCAATTACATTGGTGTGAACTAGTGTGTTAGCGCAGTTAGCTCGTTAACGTGTTGGCCGTCTAGCCCCATGCACGGAGCGATCGGCGGTAGCTCGTTAACGGAGATTTGCCGTGTTGTGGCGTTAAGGTCATTTCAACGAGATTAACCTGAAAGCACTAGTGGGAACACAACGAATATGACTGCACATTTACGCCGACATCATCCTAGTGCAAAGACCAAAACAACAAGCATGCTACTAACTTTAGCCGAGTCATTTAGACAGCTGTTAGCACATGATTCTCCTTATGCTGCTGAGAATATAGCCCAGAAGAAGCGGATAGTATAGCTTTTATTTTGGAAAGAGACATTTCTCTGTAATAAACTCTCTTTTCCAAAGATGAGTGATTCCTCAATCAGATACAGGGCTTGCAATATCGCTAGCCCGACGTCCTGGAGCTAGCGATTTTTTTCAGTCGGGCTACCAAAATCTTTCTCTTCCCTGCCCGTCGGGCTATTGTAGGAAAAATATATGTCAATGCTTTTGCATTCTTTCAGAAATGTAGCTGGGTAATTATGTCATTGGCATCGGTGAGCCACTGTCAATATGTGACATATTGAAGTCGCGTTTGAATTTGCGCTTGTTTTTTTGCTTTCACTTTGCAATCGTGCGAACTGTGTATAGAGAGCGACAGCACTGATCTGTGAGTGATGATAATTTGTGCACCAATTCCTCTGACATCGTCTTATTAATCGTTAGCTTACTATGCAAACATGACAAGTGAAATCTCCCGCAGCAAGCTTAAACATGTGAGAGGTTGATCGCGCAGAGAATCGCTGAGCTTATGTGAGTGAGCGTGTAAAAGCATTTCAGTTCTGCTGAGCCAAATAAGACAGGTCAGGGTGAAGAAGTGACAGCCAAAGAAAAGCTTACCTCAAAACGGAGAAGTTATGACAAATCAGACTATAAGGCAAAAAGAAAGTGCAGCTTTATGGTTTCATGGACAAAAGAATTTCTGTGGCTGCGATATGATGAGCTAAATAACCAGGGCTGCACATAAGTGGTCCGCAGGTGCGCATTCGCTGTCAAAATAAAAAACACGCACAAGGGTTAGGGTTAAATTTAAAAACTGTACTTTTGAGTTAAAATATATATTTATAATTTTAATAAATGACAAATTAAAAATGCATGAACATTTTTTTGTATCGAAAAAATATCGAACCGTGACACCAAAGTATCGAACCGAACCGAACCGTGAATTTTGTGTATCGTTGCACCCCTACAAAAAATAACCCATTCAGCATCTGTAAAAACAAAGTTAAATGACAACAAATGTTTTCAGATGAGGACACATAGAAAAGCAAATTTAGGATTCAGACAGGCAGGTTGTACAGGTAGGTTGGGGAAAACAGTTGAAAGAAAAACAGGTAGTTTATCAATTTAAAATAAATACAGTCAGAATTACATTTTCATTTAACTCATGAACTAATCCAATGTGTTTGTCCTTCTTCTGGGTTTTGCTCTGTTGTCATCATCGGCCTCACCTCACCATGCTTCAGAAGACATGCTTATTCCTACTCTTATTACCTGTAAGTAGAGATTTCACATCAGAAAAATTCCTTTCTCAGTCCAATACTCTTTTTTTTTATCGCTACCTTTTGAGTTGTTACATTTTTGTCCTTTTTCATGTATACTGTTAAAGTATTTAATTATCAAAACAATTAAATCCTCTATGCCATCACAGCTTTCAGAAAAATGGTTATAGTAAAATCAATCTTTCTTATTTATTTATTTTTAAGAGCCAGCTTGTCATTTGCACTGCATGATAAAATGTCTACTTTATTACCTGCCAAAGACAAATTCTTATTTGATGGTTGGTACACAAACACTGCAGCGTGCAGTCACAATAATGTTATTTGGCTTGAACATAAGTCTAGAGCAAGATAAAAGCAGGCACTTGGTAGCTTGCCAATAAAATTGCTCAACACAGGAGAGATACAACATTGTTTGCAGTGTTATGCTGCCATATTAGAAATACTGACCCTCTTTAGCTGCTAGGAAAAACAAATGTTTGGTAAAATGTATTCATTCATTTAATCTTTACTACATGTGACATAAACTGCATGTGACATATTAGAAAAGAATTGGGGAAAGTGTGTAATATCAATATTAAGTTCACTTAAAGGAGATATATACATATTAACCTCAATTTACTGCGTATGTACATTTTGCATAGTAACTGCCCTCAAATAGCTTTGCTATTAAATATTAGTCTTAAGTCTAATACTTCTGACCATTCTGCTTTACATTCACAAGTTATATTCACCTGCTATACTGACTAACCAAATGTAATAGTGTAATTAATGTAATAGTAACACTATACAAAATATGTACTCCTTATACAGGGAGTGCAGAATTATTAGGCAAATGAGTATTTTGTCCACATCATCCTCTTCATGCATGTTGTCTTACCCCAAGCTTTATAGGCTCGAAAGCCTACTACCAATTAAGCATATTAGGTGATGTGCATCTCTGTAATGAGAAGGGGTGTGGTCTAATGACATCAACACCCTATATCAAGTGTGCATAATTATTAGGCAACTTCCTTTCCTTTGGCAAAATGGGTCAAAAGAAGGACTTGACAGGCTCAGAAAAGTAAAAAATAATGAGATATCATGCAGAGGGATGCAGCAGTCTCAAAATTGCAAAGCTTCTGAAGCGTGATCATCGAACAATCAAGCGTTTCATTCAAAATAGTCAACAGGGTCGCAAGAAGCGTGTGGAAAAACCAAGGCGCAAAATAACTGCCCATGAACTGAGAAAAGTCAAGCGTGCAGCTGCCAAGATGCCACTTGCCACCAGTTTGGCCATATTTCAGAGCTGCAACATCACTGGAGTGCCCAAAAGCACAAGGTGTGCAATACTCAGAGACATGGCCAAGGTAAGAAAGGCTGAAAGACGACCACCACTGAACAAGACACACAAGCTGAAACGTCAAGACTGGGCCAAGAAATATCTCAAGACTGATTTTTCTAAGGTTTTATGGACTGATGAAATGAGAGTGAGTCTTGATGGGCCAGATGGATGGGCCCGTGGCTGGATTGGTAAAGGGCAGAGAGCTCCAGTCCGACTCAGACGCCAGCAAGGTGGAGTACTGGTTTGGACTGGTATCATCAAAGATGAGCTTGTGGGGCCTTTTCGGGTTGAGGATGGAGTCAAGCTCAACTCCCAGTCCTACTGCCAGTTTCTGGAAGACACCTTCTTCAAGCAGTGGTACAGGAAGAAGTCCGCATCCTTCAAGAAAAACATGATTTTCATGCAGGACAATGCTCCATCACACGCGTCCAAGTACTCCACAGCGTGGCTGGCAAGAAAGGGTATAAAAGAAGAAAAACTAATGACATGGCCACCTTGTTCACCTGATCTGAACCCCATTGAGAACCTGTGATCCATCATCAAATGTGAGATTTACAAGGAGGGAAAACAGTACACCTCTCTGAACAGTGTCTGGGAGGCTGTGGTTGCTGCTGCACGCAATGTTGATGGTGAACAGATCAAAACACTGACAGAAGCCATGGATGGCAGGCTTTTGAGTGTCCTTGCAAAGAAAGGTGGCTATATTGGTCGCTGATTTGTTTTTGTTTTGTTTTTGAATGTCAGAAATGTATATTTGTGAATGTGGAGATGTTATATTGGTTTCACTGGTAAAAAAAAAAAATTGAAATGGGTATATATTTGTTTTTTGTTAAGTTGCCTAATAATTATGCACAGTAATAGTCACCTGCACACACAGATATCCCCCTAAAATAGCTAAAACTAAAAACAAACTAAAAACTACTTCCAAAAACATTCAGCTTTGATATTAATGAGTTTTTTGGGTTCATTGAGAACATGGTTGTTGTTCAATAATAACATTATTCCTCAGAAATACAACTTGCCTAATAATTCTGCACTCCCCTGTATAATCAACAATGAGAAGAAGTCTTTTGATATTTTTGGGTGGCTGAACTAACTAGAGCGTGAGTTTGGCAGTGAGGGTAAATTTCAGCCAAACTTCATCTGCATTGTTTTCACGGTCCGTCTCTTAAAGTGTTTTCATCCTAAAAGGTCAATGTAATTCACTATTATCTTCTCTACCAAGTGGCTATTTCCTTATTAACTAGTTCTAATGAGGCACTATTATAGCTGTCTGTTCATACACGCAGAAACACGTACAGGCGTGCACACACACACACCAGTATACCTGCACAGTCACATGCACGGTGTTGCCCCGAGCTCCTGCACAAATCCTTGCTGAGAATTTTTAAAACTCTTCACTTCTGCAGCTGTCTTCAAAGCATTTGAAAATTTCCTCCAGATCTCCAGCAGGCTCCTTACTGAGTAGAAAAGTCATCATATACCAACACTTCTTTTTAAAACAGCCCCCCTGAGGCTTGTTGACCCACTGGAAATTGCTTTTTTATAATATGAAACTGGCACAATTAGAAAGACAGCAGCCATCACTGTGGTTTTCCTGCTTTTGCACACTCGTGACAGTGTTTAATTTGTCTCGGCATAGAAAAAATGAGCATGACCTGCCATGCTGAATCTCATATAAATATGTCAGTGGAGACACAAGCAGACATCTTAAGAATAATCCTAATCCTAATCCTTGTTTGACTATTGTCAAAATCATACACCAACACACCACAATAACAGCCTTGGACAAATGTACAGCTCACACACAGACTGACAGAGTAAGCTTGAACTCAAGGAATGTCCTTAGATGACAGTTTGGATTATTACACATAGACACAAATGCATGAAGATCTTGATTTATATGAAATATTTGAATTTGATAAAAGTCTCTCTCAAACCAACCTAATATAGTTCTTGTCATTTTTATTATGACTATAACTATCAGTATCTCTAAAGACCAAAACTCCATAATTGAAATACAATTATAAGCAGAAAAGATATGATGGAAACTAGGGGTGGGCGGTATAAACGGTATATGGTAGAAACGATATGAATTTGGCCAACGGTAGACATTTTGACTATACCGCTCTACTGCGATAGCTCGTGTTGATGGTGTCATCAAGCTGCGCCTGTTTTGGTCAAAAGCATCGCAGCAGCTGCAAGCAATATCATCTGCAAATTATGCCAGACGACAGTAATAGCAAAGAGACAAAGCATGTTTTGGAATATGAGGAAAGCCAGAAACTGTGCTTCATCCACTTCCGTAACATTGATTCGTTAATGTTGAATTCTGTCGCAGCTGCTCTGTTCCCATGTTGTTGCAGTATATTAATGACTAACCTCGTATTGTGGATGGATTATCTCAGTTGTTCTCCTGACTGAAGTTTGGTCCGTTCACAGCATCCTGCCATGCGGTTGCATTTGTCCCTAACCATCAGGAACCCTCCCGTAGAGTTTGATCGAGTGGAAAAAAGTTAGCGTTCATCCTCCAGCTTCACTGTTTATGTTATGCTAACATCACGTAGCACATCATTATATATCAACTAGCCCAACTTCAGTAACCCTAAAAAAGTCACTGCTGTTTAGTTTTCTGTCTTCCTTTATGTTGGAAGTGACAGCAGAGCTGTATGTTTAAATTTTTTCAGAAATCTCTCTCATGTTCAGGTGGAAACTAGCGAGCTAACTTCCTGCTAACTTCCAACTCCATTAGATTCAATAAATTCTGTTTTCATGGATGCCTGGGTGTTAAACTTAACTGGTAAAGTAGCAACTAGGGATGCACCGATACCACTTTTTTGGAAACGAGTACGAGTACGAGTACTTGCATTTCAGTACTCGCCGATACCGATACCGAGTACTTAATAAAAAGATGATTTAAATTTGCAGGTAACAGCTTTAGTCCTATAATTTAACAAAAAACAAACAAACAAGGGACTAGTTTGGAATTAAGAACATTTATTTAAAATGAAAAGCATGTTGTATGCAACACATTACAGAATAAATAATTATAAAAAAACAAAATTTAATTTTAAATTTGTTCGTCTGTTTCTCTGTTTAGAAGTCTCACTAGCACAGTCACAGCTGGGATGACATTAGAGGCTAGTGCGTTGTAGCTGCTCACTTTTTTTAGTTAGTTCCTCAAAGGGGGTGAGGATGGCAACAGTCGTCTCCATAAGAGCCCATTGGTGAGCGGTGAGATAGTCAGTGAGTTCGTGCACTTGCTTTTGCTCAATGAGGGACTGGAGCATGTAATACGTGCTGTTCCAGCGCGTCTGTACATCCTGCTGCAGTCTCTTTATTGGCTGGTTGAGCTGTCCCTGAATGTCCTCGAGGCGGGAGTAGGCTAAGGCGGAATGTTTAAAATGCCCAACTATTTTCCGTCCCACTGCTATAGCATCAGCTATGCTCCTCTGTGCTAATAAGCGTGGGTAAACTCTTTGTATTTGTTGTTGTGTTGGGATTTTAGGTGCTTGATTAAATTGCTTGTGTTAAATGCGCTACCTTTAGAGCCTCCTCTGGACAATTTCGCTGAGGACAATTTGCAGTCCGCCTTTGTTTTCGCGTAATCGTTCACTTTAAAATAGTTCCACACAGCTGATATGTCTCGCTTCGCTTTCTCCCCGCTCTGAGCTGCAGCCGGGGCCTGGGGGCGGGCACTCGGCGCCTGTGATTAACCCCTTACATGCCGCTCAAACATAGACAGGTCTCAGACCGTGGTATCGGTCCTTGGTATCGGGGGACTTTTAACGAGTACGAGTACTTTAGAAAATGTGGTATCGAGGCCGATACCCGATACCGGTATCGGTATCGGTGCATCCCTAGTAGCAACGCTGATGAATTTATTAAAGATGAAAGAATTTAGACAGTTTTTAACTCTCAGTGATGCTGCAGTGTTTGTTTGACTTTGGGACCTGAAGCAGACAGAGTTTTGGACCTAGATTACTTCACGAGGCTCCTGACTACGATAGCCGTAATGCTCCGACAAGCCATCAAGTGGTGCAGCTTCGTACCTTACCAAAGTTGTACTAAACCATTTTTTGACAGATTTTGAGCCCCATGTAGTCAGGGTCAGGTCAGTAAGAACAACCAGAATTCATACATAAGGCGCACCGGATTATAAGGTGCACTGTCGATTTTTGAGAAAATTAAAGGCCTTATAGTGTGTAAAATACGGTATACAGAAGAAAAGAATATAACGTGATATATATCGTTACGACACATGCTTCAAATTATACCACGATATGGATTCGAGGCCATATACCCCAGCCCTAATGGAAACATACAAATAAACATAACATGACAACTAAATATGTAGAAAATGTGAAATTAATAATTAAGAAGCTGAAAATACACATACATTTTTTCCCACTTTTAAAAATTGGTTGTAATGCACAGCCAGTCTCACCCATATATACATAGATGCACAGTTATAGCCCAAGGAGGTTTACTGTTAGATGAGAAGGGGATTTAAATTTGCACAAGACTCCTGCAATCCTGTAGTGTGTGTTTGTGTGTTTTGGTTCACTCTGTCTTTTCAACCTCTATCTCTCTCTTCACCTCTCTTTATATCCCTCAATCTCTCCCTCCCTTGTTGGGTCTGTCTCTAAATCCTGTGATACGCAGATGAAAGTTTGTTTGGGCTTCGCCTGCAGCCTCCTCTGGAGCTACTGCTGTCATCCTGAAGTGACTGACTGCCTGTCTGACTTCAGCACTGGCTGGGGATGGCTCGAGGATATTTGAGCTATCTAGTTGCCAACCAAATGGCTGACGCCATTCTAGCCATAATACAGAAGTTCTCACTCAACAAAAGAAACAAATGGCCTCTCCCATGTTTGACTGGACGCCTTGAGGTTGCCGTGATCACTTGCCAAGCTTCAACTAAAATGAATGCAATTCTCTTGGCATGAGTTTGTATCAACAAGCCATACTTGCTGCCATGAAATAAATTCAGTTCAGAGTTTGCTTTCTGAAAATTGAAGAATCAATCATTTCCACAAAAACTTGAATAAGAATGGACAAGGTGATTTTAAAATTTTTTGGCCATTATCTTTCTATATGTCAGCAATCTCCTCCATGGAGTCAAAACAGTAACTCTGCTACTGAAATATAGACATGGATGTCTAGAAGGTGAAGGAAGGAAGGAAACAGCTGTACTGCATTACCATTTTGATGTCAAATTAATGATCCTACTTATCTTGAAAACAATATACTGGTAAATGGACTGATTCTTAGATCTTAGAGCATTACTACTGTCCTGGAGCACTCAGAGTGCTTTATACAAATTGCCACATTCACCCATTTACACAAGCATTTTACACGCATTCATACTCCGATGGATGCATCGAAGAGCAACTTGGGGCTAGTATCTTGCCCAAGGATATTTGGCATGCACAGTGGGGGAGCCAGGGATCAAACCACACACCTTCCTATCAGTACATGACCTGCTCTACCTCCTGAGCTTCAGATAAACTTTAACTCCCTGGATAGCAACTTTTGTATTTTATTATATTATTTGGTAATGAATTTTACATATACAGCATTTTGGAAATGGACCCATCAAGTGCTCAGGTTAATACATCAAATAAGAAAGAATTAAATTTTTTCCTGACCATATCTACTGATGCATTGATTCACCTCATTTCATCTCATCTCATGTCTCTCTATTATAATGTATCTTTTCTCACACTCATACACAAAAAAAGACATTTCTGCCAAAAATCTCTCATTATCAACCTACCAAACAGCCTACAATTAATGTCGCTCTGGCCACAAAGAAGTCCATGATTTTTGCCGTGGTTGCACCCGGCAGGGTAACCTTAGTACTTAATGAACTGCCGCCGTGACATTCATTAAAGAAGGATTAAGTCGTGCTCAGTGCCACTTAGAATATGCAAGGAATTTGTCATTTAAATGAGTCCATTATTGGTATGAATGTGTGCTAGGTCGAGGTTTGGTGAAAGAGCGGGGAGGAGAGTGGGGAAGCCTTTCACACACTACAAGTTGCAGGTTTTTGTCTTTTGCTTTTACTTCTTCCACTCTATGCCTGCTTTTGCTGCATTGTTTCTACTTCTGTCACTTTCTTCATCTGCCACCTCTATTTCCTAATGAAAGGAAAAATTATTTTCCTTTCATTTTTCTCCTCAACTTCCTGTTTTTTATTTTTTTCTCCTTCTCTTCAGTTTTTTTTATTTGACTTTCCTTTCTTTGCTCTCCTCTTCCTCTTCCTCTTCATCTCTGCCCACTTTTCTGTCAAAGTGCAGTCAGATAGTCAGGAATAGGCCACTCTAAGCTCCAATCACACAGGAGGTTTTGAGGTTCTGTCGCCTATAAATTGGTGTGGAGCATAGCAAGGTTGAACCTGGGGTTGATGGAAGGAAATGATTATGGGAGAAACTTTGTAAGGTCATTCCTTCTTGTCTCTTGTAGTTTTCCTGAAAATGTTCTTTCTAACATCGTTCATCTCACTCTTTCTTTGTTTTTATGTTGTTGTTTTTTATTTATTGCCTCTTTATTGATGAGCTGTTTCATTTGTCTTCCTCCTTTCTCATGTTCACTTTTCACATCTGCTCTGTCTTTGTCTTATCATCTGTCTTTGATTTTTACTTATGTCTTTTCTCGCCCTGGCTTAAGTGCTTAAGGGCAACTACAGCTCATCATCTGATCCCAGGCTTTTAAACACACACACACACACACACACACACACACACACACACACACACACACACACACACACACACACACACACACACACACACACATAGCAAAATTGGTGTGGCCTGGATCTTGCCCACACAATGTGCTTACACATGGCCCACATACTGCAAAGAATGGCCCTTTGGTGGCCCAGATCTGGTTTGCCAGATGTGGCCCATACATGGGCCAGCACAAGGCCAGTTGCAGACACACTGGTGGTCCTGTGCTGGCCCATGTGTGGACCGTCATTCTTTGCGGTATGTGGGCCATGTGTAAGTTGGGTGCAGCCACGGGCCAGTTGTAGACACACTGCTGGCCCTGTGCTGAGCCAGAACAGTTTCAACTCTGGCCCCAGATGTCAGCCTAATGTGTACCTTAATCAAGCCATGTAATAACAACATGTGCCAGAACATGCAAAAGTAACATGACGAAACTCAGTGAATGGACTGACTCTTTTATAGCGCTTTTCTAGTCTCCCAGATTACTTAACCCTCCTGCCATCCTTTAAAAAACTCACACCCATCACCCTAGGGACCATTCTCAGCCACGCCATAAAAAGACCATATATCCATATTTTATTCCACTTTAAATTAGCCAACCTTGTAAAACTACTTCTCCCTGAAATATTCATGTAAAGTTTTAATTATATTTTCGTTGTTTTAACCCTTCAAATCCCAGTGTTATTACATGAGCGCCCTGTGTTAAAAGCCCCAAAAACCAAAAAACGAAACTAAATATTTCCACAAAAAACCAGTTGAAGTAATATGTGATTGTCATTATAAGTAGGCCTTTAGATGGACCAAAGATTGGCACCAACATACATTTTGACCTGCCATTATTTTTTTTGCATTTTTTTTGCAATTTAAAAATTAAAACTTCAAGGCCCTGAGTCTTCATTGACATCCAAGAAAAGAAGAAAAAATAAAATCATATGATGATAATTTGGGGTTGAAAAATAGCGTTTATAATGGAAGTCAATGGGCAGAAAATGGTCCCCAGGGTGATGGGTGTGGGGATTTCTGCTGCTCAGCCATTTTAGGCTGATTTAAGGAATTCACACTGGAATATTAACATTGACAGGTAAAAACTATCCTGTGGCAAGTTTGGTTATATTCCACTGAACACAGTGGAAATGGCAGCCATTTAACACATAGCAGTGGTACAAAAAGGTCCCAAGAAGGCAGGAGGGTTAAAGTGCTCTATACAATATGCCACATTCACACACTTTCTCTAAATTGAGTGCTTCCTAACTACATTCATACACATTCACACTCTTGACATGCAGACTGGAGGAGCCAGGGATCAAACTACTAGCCTTCTGATCAGTAGTTGACCTGCTCTGTCTCCTGAGCTACAGCCACCCACTGGCAAAGATGAGTAAACCGTCACTAGGTTTTGGATAAAGTGTACATTCACAAACCTGTCAAACCTGCATTTGAAACATTGGCTACCATAGCAGTATAGTATTGAAACATGGCATTTGGGTCTTCTAACTAAAATAGGAAAATAGGAACATAAATAGTGCCATCATTGCCAGACCTGGCCCACATCTGGCTGACATACACTCTGCCATGACACCAGTCAGTCAGAAGTGCCAGCTTGATGCCAGATCCGGGCCAGACCTGTTATCTATGGGCCTGGGCCACATGAACCAAACCACAATCGAGCCAGATATGGCATGCCATCGCATAAACAGTGTCATCTATGCCAGGCCTGGCCCATATCTGGATGACATACGTCTTATCATGCCAGAAGTCAGCCAGCAGTACTGGCTTGATACCAGATCCGGGCCAGACCTGCCTGCTATGTGGACACACACACACACACACACACACACACACACACACACACACACACACACACACACACACACACACACTATAATGGGTTTACTGCTTTAATTTCATATCTCTACATATCTCTCTCAGTCACAAACAAACATTATTGTTAGTATTATTCTGTCAGCCAATGGAATCATGGGGATCAAAAGGGATCTTGCTTTCGCTTTTGACCTCACACTTATTGCTTCCTGACCCTTAGTGGGCTTAACAAGTGCAACACACACACACAACATTTTCTTTTTAAATTCATGTTTTCTAGATGCTGTTTAGCCAAGAAACAGATTCAGTGTGTCCTTTGGATATTTATTGACTTTTTTGTGGAGTACATAGTTTTAATTTCATGTCTCACTAACAACATATAGTAGTGAAACAATCCTGTAGCAAGTAAGTGTTAAGAGACTCACGATTATTCAATATAGGTATGAGTGACATTGTGTTTTCTCTATTTGCCTTTTAGAGTGACTGTGCAAGACACTGCAGGTTTTCCAGAGACACGTGTAAGCAGGCGTATTAGGCGGATTCGTGATAAGTCACTTAGGAACACACCCACTCACTGCCCAGTGTACACCAACAGTCCAATACAACAGACACATGTAACACTTAGACACAGCCAAAAACACTGAATGTCCAGCACCTGCAGTGCATACACAGATATCAAGGAGATCAAGTGTTTACTCATAGAAACAACAACACACATACACATCGAACTATTATAACCATTTCTTGTACACAGCCCACTGTATACCATTCGTGACTAGATGTCAGATACTTAAAGTAAGCAGAAAGTTGTGTTGGTGGATTCTGGAGGAGGCTTTTCTCCTCAAAAACTCAGAGAAAGAAGTATGACTAATTTTATAGGACAAATCTGCAAAATGTATTTATATTTACTCTATTTTGAAATACATATTAATGATAGGGTTTGTTGATCATTTGCAAACTAAGGTGCCAATTAGAAAACACTGAGAAATATATGAGGGGAAATGTATGAAGAGGGAAAGTAATGGCTCATGATCTGAAGCATACAATATCATCTGACAGCCATGCTGGAAGCAATGACATGGCATGGAGTCATTTCTGCTGTCTTTTTAAGACACTATTGGAAAAAAGAATATGCTAAAAAAAAAAAGTATCCTTTTTAGGATCTAAAATCAAACAGTGTGGTAAGTCTGTGGTTCAGGTGGTAGACTTGGTCGTCCAGTAATTACAGGGTGGGGTGTATGATCCCTGGTCCCTCTTCATGGCAAAGTGTCCTTGGATATGACTCCTGACTGCAGGTGAACACCTCATGTAGCAGCTTCTTCAGTAAGTATTTGACGTGAGTAGTTTAATAAATATCACACTCTGTAAGTGTTTTTGCAAGATTAAATGGTTCTTTTACGATTAATTAATTAGTAGATCACTTGGGCCTATGATTTCAAAGTAAATTCCATTAAATGGTGGTTTAAAGCGCATCCACAAGGTTATTTTTTATATCAAAAGAATATAAAAAGGTATACTTCTACATTAAAGGGCTGCTATTCTGCTGAGCCTATTGGCATCCAAGTTCTATTATCATCCAAATCAAGCAGGTAATAAAGACCTGGCTACTCTCCCATGAATAGACTGTTCTCAGTTTATACAGATTGACCCATGTACCATTTAGTTATTCAATTTAATTATAAGTACTTCCAGTAATATACAGTGCATTAATTGAAATGCACAATGAGCATTTAACATCAACAAAATGCACTTGTTTGTTTTTTGTTTTAAAAAACGGTATTATTGTTTTACTTCATGTGAACCGATTGTTCATGGGCATTTAAAGGCAAATGCTTGCAAAATGTAACATATACTGCGAAATACATATTTTCTGATTTTATAATTTAATGTTCTGTAGCTTTTGGTATCCAATTATTCCGATAGTGAAGCTCTTGTCTTTTAAATCCAGGCAAAATGAGACTACATGTTTTTAGCCTTTTTCACGCTTTAAAATTTGACAAGCCTTGTGGGCCCCTAATGACACACAAAGTCTGGCGAGTGGTCAGGATTTGGACACATCTGTCTAGTCAAGGTGATGTCCAAGCCCAGAGTTTCCTCATATCGAGATGAGTCAGACTGCAAAGCTTATTTAAGTCACACTGTCGAATTGTTCTGTATCTAGAGGACAATATGTCACATTGATATTTAAAAGTAGCACGTTAATTATCACTTCTGTGTTTGTCGGTCATTTTTTGAAAACAGGTTTAGAAGATAAACGTAATGGACTGGCATTCATATCACTTTTCTTGTCTTACTGACTAGTCAAAACATTTAGGCAATAAGCCGCATTTAACCGTACAGTTATATACTTTACTTTTACTTTATTTATATAGCAAATTTAATAACAACAAAATGTTGGCCAAAGTACTGTAAAAAGATGATAAAAACAATTACACAGTAACAAATAACATCAATAACAAATATCTGGTAACAGGTGACCAAGTGGATAGATAGGTAACTCTCATGCGATGTTGAAAGCTAATGAGTGAAAATGTGTTTTAAGATGGGATTTGAAAAGACTGACAGTTGGGGCCTTGCTAATCTGGAGAGGTAAATAATTCCACATTTTCAGTGCCACAACCACAAATGCCCGGTCACCTCTGTGAACCAGCCTCGACTTAGAAGTGGCCAAGAGCAAGAGGTCACTTGATCTTAGAGTTCTAGGGTGCATATAAGACTGCAGTAAGTCAGACAGATATTCTGGAGCCTGACCGTTCTGCGATTTATAAGTCATCAAGAAAATTTTGTATTTAATTCTGTATTTAATTTTGTATTAAATTTTATATAGTGCTTTATTCTGTGAATTTAAGCAGTTTTTGGACTGTGGCAGTAAGCCGGCATAACAGGAGGAAACCCACACAACAAACTCCACACAACAAGGTCCAAGCTTGGGTTCAAACCAGAAACCTTCTTGCTTTGAG
The DNA here is from genome assembly GCF_041146795.1 of Maylandia zebra. Taxonomy (NCBI): domain Eukaryota; kingdom Metazoa; phylum Chordata; class Actinopteri; order Cichliformes; family Cichlidae; genus Maylandia; species Maylandia zebra. The sequence continues at coordinate 30,350,167 of NC_135171.1, read as the reverse complement.
GTTACAGTACTAACCACTATATTATCGCGCCCTCCTCCTTGTATAGAATATGATAGTAAAAATATGCTTTGTCTTGATATTTCCGTTAGTTCTGGTGAATCTATTGGACAATGTCAGATTGTAATGGTTTTCTGTCTCTTCTACCATCTGGTCTCTCAGCTGAAGGTTCAGGCAAAACTCAAAATAGTCTATGCAAAATGGCCAACAGATGGGCGTTGTGGCAGATAAGTGGAAAAAATATCAAAGGATACATTCACACTCAAGGGGCATCTCATCAGCAGTCACTGCATAACTACCCTTACCATTATATATAGTCAGTTTAGAAGCCCCACATGTTCTGGAAGTACTGAATGTCAGCCTCTCCATATTGAATCATATCACCTGTATTTTCCCCCTTGCTGTAGTAATATAAGAGGGGACAAAATAACAGCTTACCCTGTAATTTCTAAGGCTTTTCTATACATACATAGGCCATTTTAAAAAAATACTTTTTTATGCAGTTTGCTCATTTTTCAACAGGAAACAGCCCCTTAGAATGATGATATGGAGAAACTTTTTTTTATTGTTGGTAAAACACACCTTTTAAAAAGATGATGCAAATGCACATGTTTACTTCCTGATTGGGTTTAACTACTCATTATACATCATCAAAATCATATTCCTTGTCATTTTGACATAAAGTAAAAAGTAAAATATATGTTTCATATAATATTTGCTGTGAAATGTGTCTCTGCCTACACTATTGCGCACAGAACTCACTGTTCATTCTTATATTGCCATTTATTCTCTTTTGTTTCAAGTCACTGCATATAATAAAGAAAATGTTCTCTTTTCTTAGTGTTCTCACCATAACTCATCTTCCAAAGAGTATTGTTGTTCCGTAAAGAATATTTCTTTGTATATGTGCCTTTGTGTTTACGCGCTGCATGTGGATATAAGGAATTGCATGCATTTCTGTATGTGAATAATTCATCTTTGTGTATCCTTGTTTTTATGTTTTTGAACCTCTATAGAAAGTTGGCAAAAAAGCAGAAGGAAACTGCTAGCAGCTCCACTCAGCAGAGGGAGATGGGTCCAGTCACCACAGCTGATAAGAGCACCACTAAAGTCAGCACCTTACACAAAGATGACCCCTTTTCCACCTCCAACCAGGACCTCAATGGGTTCAGTAAGTCAAAATGCTCTGCAGTTCTAGCCCTAAGGTGCATCCAGAAGATATCAGCTGTAAATGGCACCATAATGTTTTTGTTTTGTTTTTTTTACAAGAAAATATAATACTACATTGTCCTTTCCACATTGTATTCTTTCTGGAAAGTGTTAAGAAAAAATAACAAAAACCCCACAGATTTAATTAATTTGCTGTTTCTCTGAAAGTTAACTTTCAAGTTTCTTTTCCCCTTGTCACTCCCTAAAATATGCATATGCTAGGACTCTGTACCATTAATCATTTTGTCACATTCATTTATTCAAATAGTGGACATTTCATTTTTATAATAAAACTCTCCATATGGCCGTCTTTCACCCATAGTGTGTTGTGCTGCTTCACTAGCCTCCATCGTACTTAGTGCTGTTTTAACAATTTTCAGCTGAGCTCTCTATTTTTTCCCTTTATGTGGTGCTTTATACAAGTACAATATAAGTGTGCATATCCTCTTTCACAGCATATTCCACACATTTCAACTAGGCCTTGATTTGTTGGGGAGTAGTCCCAGCTTTTTGTAAAACTGTGTGTGATTCTGATGTAATTAGACAAGACCTCTCAGGAGGGCATTTTCACTTGAAAATGTCATGCTGGCCTTTTGGGAGTGCTTGACCACTGAAAGCCAGGGATGGTGAAGAGGGACTAAGTACCAAGCTAATGCTGGACGTAATTGCCTGCACTCTTTTTCTAACTGTCCGTGCTGCAGTTTTGACGTAAAATAATGTTTTTGTACTGAAAATACTTAAAGCAGACCACTTTTATCTGGAGCGTAGGACCTATATATACTGTAAAATTAGCAATTAGTTGCAATTAGTTTTTGCATTTGCAACATATAGAAAAAGGAGCTAACCTTCAACTTGACATTTAATGTTTTATCAGCCATAAGTCCACAAGTCTTTGGACAATGACAATGATTTTTTTTTTTGTAATTTTGCCAGTTCACTGACACCTTAAAACAATTCATCAGATGTCATTGAAGGGCAGCTTTAATTCAAGGGATTAAACACATGCCTTGGATTAATTGTTTAAGAATTGCAGCCATTCGTACACAGTCTCACTTTTTCAAAGTCTCAAAAGTAATTTGACAATTGACTTAAATGTTTTTATGGCCAGGTGAGGCTTGTTCCCTGATTACTTTATAACAAGTTAAGATATATAATATATAAGAGAAAGAGAAAAATATATTTAAAAAAAAACTTTTACAGTTGATTCCAACTTTTTAACTTGCATTTAGTAGCTGTTTCAGTATAATGTCCAAAGAGATGTTGATGCAAATGAAGAAGCCCATCATTAGAGTGAAAAACCCAATAACAGAGTAGAATCATACCAACCCAATGCATAGCACAATATCTGGTGGGTGGAGGCATGCTGTGGTATGTATGGGTGTCACTGGAACCGTGTTATTAGTATTCATTGATAATCTAACTGGTGATGAAAGTAGCACGATGAATTCTAAAGTCTACGTACATGGCTATACTCTGCTCAGATTCAGCCAAATGCTGAAAAAGCGATCGGAGAGCACCTCAGTGTAAACAGATAATGACCTAAACCATAATGCAAATACAACCAAAGATTTTCTCAAGGAAGAGAAATGGGATACTGAGTGGCCTGGAAACTGAAGGCAAAAAAGACCCATAAAAAAGCAGCATCTGATGGTGGATGCACTAAAGACCAATCGGAGAATCTCAAAGGCAGAAATAGCATTTGGTAATGTCTATCTGGCAGTCATTGCACAGAGTCAATAAATACAAAGAAATTTGTTATTAAACAAAAACTTATGGACCAAACTGTAATTCCCTTTCTTCAATTAGAAACAACTACCCCAGGTCTATAAATATATTTATGTTTTTTGAATGTATAAGACAGACGCTTGACATCCTGTGCTTCTTGAGAACTTACTAGACCTTCCCTGTAGCCAAACAAACGTTCAGCATTGAAACTGAATTTCTTTATGCAATTTTTCAGTAAATGTGAAATGAAGATTTGGATATGTAAAAGAGACTTGACTTTGCCCATTGTGAGCTTTGGAAAAATGGCACAAAACTTTGTCAAGGTTACACGTATAAAAATATGACTCATTCTCTTTTTTGTTGTGTGCTTACAGTGTCTTGTGAATATTTGAAAAAGAAATAAAGAAATTGGAAACACACACACACACACACACACCCATACACACACACCATAGTCACCAATTCAAGCTCAGTCTTAATGAGACAGAGAAAAATGCTGACACAAGATAGGGGACCCAATAATATTTGCGGAAATGGACCCTCACAGGGCAAATAACCTTTTTGTGTTATTGTGTTTTCACCCAGTCACCAGCTTACTTCACAGGACATTGCTGCCAAAGCAGATTTCTTTTTGTATGCAGGTACACTCCTCACTGTATTAAAGTTGAGCTTCTTTCTCCGGCACATTAGCATACAGTGCCGGTACACATGAGACGTGAGGGATTTTATCATAGAAGAGGAGAAAATATGTTGTGTGGGGGTATTAGGAGAGGAGAGCAGAGGGAAGAGACTAGGGAATAGGCAGAGGAAAGAGGACAATGGAGAGAGAAGACGAAACTTAAATAATCAGCAGTAGAGAAATTGGGCCATTGTATCAGAAAACGTTACACAAACAGAGTATCATAGTTTGAATAACAATTAGGCGGGACGGGTGAATGGATGTTTGGTGGTGTGTGTGTGTGTGTGTGTGTATTCCTTTTTATTTGGGAAGAGAGAATATCATACATTGGTTATAGAATCTGTTCTTGGTGTTTCACAAGGACTTTCATTATTACATAGTAATCTGGTTATCAGCAATATTCCTAAAGTAAGAGACGATTCCTGAAACCACCTTACCCATTTGAAACCGCAAAATGACAGCAGAGGTTTTTGTTGTTGTTGTTGTTGTTGTGTTTAAAAAAAAACTTTGTGGAGTTCTTCTTGTGTCTCTGTAGGTTTGCTATCCCAGGTTTCTTCCATAGTCCAAAGACATGCCATTAGTGGGCTCAGGTGATTCTAAATATCCTCTAGGTGTGTATGTGAGTGTGAATGTTTGTCTGTCTCTTTGTGTGAGCCCAGACCCTGCCTCTCGCTCTACTCACTCCGGCCCCCTGGAAGATGGATGGAATCTGACACTAGCACTAATTACAAATATAATATATAACTACTATATGCTTAAGTAAACAATACAAATGGAATGTATGTGGAAAACCAAATCAAAATCAGAGAAACTGCAACAAAGTAGAGATAAAAAAAAAAAAAAAAAGGCATGAGAGAGGAAAAGATGGAAAACAAATGCACATTATCTTATGATCTGCTCAGTGAACATAAAAGGAACCTTTTCACTTTAGACCATCAAAATTCACAGATAGTAAAAAACAAACACATAAGTGATTTCTATGCTAACATGTAAACATGTAAATGAGCCAAGAACAGTTACCTTCAAGTGGGCGTAAACATATACATCCATATGCATACAGGTCTTAAGAGATAAATATGTGTAGGTTAGCTCTGTCATATAATGTGGATTATTGAACAGGCTAGGTAGCATATAATATGAAACTGTCAGTTTCCCAGCACTCCCCTTAGGTTTTGTCTTATTGTATTTGTTTATATGTGGGCCTCTGTATCCCAGATATCATTTATTTATAGACCCCTAGAGCTATGTGTATATGTGAGAGGTAAAGTGTATGTGCAAGGACTTATAGCTTTTAGTCACTGTTTAATAAACCAAGTCCGTCAGTCACATTTATTACCAATGACATATCTCCTAAATTACTTTCAGCTTTGGTACATTGACCTTATTGCCATGGTGGCCAGTTTGAACTGGCAATAGCAATTTAGACTAACCACCTTGATGAGACAGAATGTTACAGAACTTCAGTAAACTAAAACTCAGTAAACTAAAAAAGTACACTGTAATGCTTTTGTTCCATCTGTATCTCCGATAACCATAAAAGTGACGATAGATGCAAGCTTAAGTCACTTCAACAAATGCTCATGGTTGTTGTTTTGTTCTGGAGTCCTACTTTCAGCTAATTTATCATTTCAAGGGCATTAAATACTGAAGTTTTGTCAGTGCTGCTGGCATCTCACATAAAGGCATAAAATGTTTGGCACTGGGCTGTTATGCACTGGATTTAAGGGTATACTGAGACAGATCTGTCACTCTCATTTGGAGTTAAACTGTGTGTCCAGAGCTCACCGTTCATATTTCTGTGTATTTCTAGGAGACATATGTAATTGTCAACTAATAAGTGACAAATTACATGAATAATATTGTTACTTTCCAAGGGATGTGTGAAAGTAACAAAACGTGTCCAGGTTGAAAAAAAAAAAAGACAGGGAGGCAAAATTGTTAAATTAAAGGCTTTTATTAATTTCTATTACTAATTAAACTAAAAGAGACAGAGAAGTGGCTGTCACCTTTAAAAAAAAAAAGAAGAAAAAAAACCCCAGGAGTTGTTCACTAAACTGAAAAGAAAAGCCAAAAGCTAAATGACCAAAACACACTGCTTTCAACAAAGCAGGAATACACAGCCACCGCAGATACAGCTCACAATCTGTAAAACCAACAAGGATCTAGACCAGGGGTGGGGAAACTCGAGGCCTCAAGGGCTGGTGTCCCGCAGGTTTTAGATGTGTCCTTGATCCAACACAGCTGATTTATATGGCTAAATGATGTCCTCAGCATCTGTTGAAGTTCTTCAGAGACCTGGTAATGAACTAATTGGTTGATTCAGGTGTGTTGACCAGGTTGATATCTAAAATCTGCAGGACACTGGCCCTTGAGGCCTGGAGCTTCCCACCCCTGCTCTAGACCTTACCGTTATCTCTCACCTTAAGTACTCTCTTAATTGCTGATTAGAGTCAGCTCTACAAAAAGGGTGGCACCTAAGGCAGGAAGGGTCAAATTAGCACATGCAAGTACTGTGTTTACAATTTGCCTGACTTCTCATCAATGACCTCTTTAAAAATGTTGTTTTAATCAAAACTGACATATCATTGGTATGGTATTATAAATCCTACAGAATGCTTATATTGTGTTTTCTAAAACAAATTGTGATCTTCCTATCCATTGGTCTTTTTCGGTTTCGTTTTTACACCAGATTTTAGTGCACAATTGTTGGAATATAAGCCCTGTTATCCTCAAAATTCAATATAATGGTGCCATTAGTTTTATTGAGTTGCCCCCTGAACTGCTGAATATAGCATACTGATCTGTCTTTATGTAGGTGTTTTTTTTAGATTTCATGTCCTATGATATTTTGTTTTTCCTTTTCTTTTCTTATCAAACCTGACCCTCTTAATTTTCAACCTCCTGATTCCTGTACCTCTTCTCTTTCTCATGTTGCATGTTTCACTTTCTTACTCTTATGCTTGTTTCATTTAAAACTTTCACTGTACAACTTTTCATTTTATATATATTTTTTCTCTTTCCTGTCTACATTTACTTCTCCTTGTCCACCCTAACCTCCTTCTTTCTCTCTCGCATCCTCCTTTTTCACCTTCCTCCGTTTTTATTGTTTTGAATCCTTTTTTTCACCTTCTTTTCACCTTTCTGTCTCCTTCCCAGCTTCTCCTTCTCCCTGCTCCTTCTCAGTGCAAGGAAGCAAGATGCTGCAGAGCAAATCCCTGCTGAATTCCTACTACTCAGGTACACACACATCCTCACACACTATCTGTCTTTTAATTTTACATTGAATTCCTCTTCATAACTGAACACTTTTTTTTCATTTATGACTGTGAATATCTTTGCAGTGTCCAAAGAGCCAGTTCCAGCCACAACTTCTATAGGTAAGAATTTGGATTTCTATGAGTTTCCTTTCTCAAGGCATAAATCTGATGTACTAATGTTTGCAATACACAATTTATTGCTAATTGCACTGATACATGAAGCAGAAAAAATGCATGTCTTATTTTTTGTGCTTGATCTTGAAATGAACTTGAGTCCCCTCGTACTCACACGCTAGGAGAAATGTGTCCACACACAATCACATCATTTACACAAGGACAGAATGAAATTGCAAAACCATTTTCCTGTACCTTCTTTCTGTTTTTTTCTCTTCATTTCCTCCCTCTCTTCCCTTCTGTTGGCCAGATTGACACATTCTTTGCCAAGAAGGTTGGCTCAAGCCACTGCCAAAGTGTGACGTCTGTGTATAGCTTGTCTTTGCATAAGTGAACTATTTCACACAGTCTCTCACATTCTGCACATGCAAAGGATTTTACAGGAAAGTTTGTTTTATGTGATTATAGTTATCAGTCAGCTCCTAGCTCATCCTCTTCTTGCCACACCTCCTCTCGCCAGTGTTCACGTTTTTCTCCAAATGTTCTGCTTCCACTTTCCGCTCTTTCTTTTGATTGTGGAGTTTCTCCGTTCTTTTTCACTGTTTCTATTTTTCATTTTTCACAGTGCTGTCCAAAAGCCTCCCCCATTTCTTTATAGTTTGCTAGGTACAGTAGATTGCAAATGGGTGCAGTGATTTATTGAAATGTCCGAAGATAAACATATACATGCCAAAACCAATTCTGTACAATTTTTAATAAAGAAGTCGCTTAAAAGTCAGTATTTGGCATAAGCACCTTTATTCCACCACAAAGGCAAGCCTTCTTCTAATTTCGCAAAGTAGTCTTAAAGAGTAGACTTCTTGAAGGGTTTTGTTTTGTTTTGTGTTTTTTTGTCTGCCTTGTGATCCAATCTATGTCAAGATGGTCCCACAATTCTTCCATATTAGTGAAGTCTGGGTTCTGGGGAAGCCAATCTATGACTGATGTTGTTCCATTATATGCCTTTCTATCACTCCAAAACCTTTTGCCACTTTTGAGCCCAGTTTTTGTGTAATTTGCCATTGACACCCACCATTCCATTGAGACCATTTCTGATGAGGCTTCAGCAAACTGTAGATTGATCAAGGATGATGTCAGTTCTTTGATTGCCGAGGGTGGGGGTCAAACCCCCACCCTCATTTCTTAAGGACATGAGTTTCAGATACATCTGTGTAGACAGTTTTTATGCCTGTCGTAAAATCACTGTCATAAACACCCATTTTTGAGTTGTTCCTGCCCTAAAAAAACTCACCAAAGTAGACAGTTGTAGAAAAATACAACTTTTATTCTATAGCAGTGATCCAACTTTAATATATTTGAGCTTCTTTTCTGCAGTTCATGCAGTTGGTACAGAGGTTTCTGTGCCATTTGCTGATGAACATCAAGGCATGATGAAGCAGAATGCAAAGAAATGCTTGAGCGATTTGTGCAATGGCACAAATTTGCTGTCATACATCTTCATGCTATGACATTAGTGTTTTATGGAACCATCTGTTCTTACTACAGTTCGAAAATCAAGGGATGTAAAATGAAACTTTGATCATTACTCAAAGAAAAATCCGCTACAATTAATACACAAAATATAGAAAAAAAATAGATTTCATCCAGTGAAAAAATAAATAGCAGAACTTACATATTTTTAAGGTCTAAGAAATGGAAAAAAAAAAAAAGGTTTCCTGGATTTTATAAAGTTTTATCTCTTCCTGCATAAATGTCATCTGTAGTCATCATATAGCAGCAGTCTAGGTGTTGGTTGCACATCATCCTAAGCATAACAATTTAGGTTATTATCATCAACATCATTATCCAAGGTAACAAGGCAGAGTGTAGAAGAGAAAAAAGAGGAAAGAGAGAGGAATAGGAAATACAGATGTTAAAAATGGAAATAAACCAGACAATATGCAATAATAATAACCTCAATGTATTTATACATTGTAAGCATAGTGGTCAGAAGACTTCCATCATTTTACTAACTTTCTAAGATAGTTTTAAATATATTTAAAATGGCAGTGTTTTCATTATTTTCAGTCTGTAATACCCTAACTTAACTTAAAGAAATCCACATACTTTTGATGTCTTCTATCAACCATAAATTTAAAGTACAAACCAAGCAGCCTCTGTTGCAAGACAGGAAAACAATGTGAAATGTACGCTTGAACCAACCTGGCCAAGCAGACAACAAATAGTACATATCAATCGCTGAAAGACTGAATGTTAAAATACCCTTTTAATAATTGTCCTCTAGTCATACATTATCATTTTAACACTTTAATTTCTAATGAGTCCAAGAGTTCTTTTTTTCTAGGTGACTTCTAAAGGCAGCTGAACTTCAATCTATAATAAATGGATAAAAATCATATTACTTCAAAAGTAAGATTCCCACATTTAAATACATTTCAATGCCATTCAGGCTTTTCAAAATGGATAATAGTAGCAGGAGCCTCAATGACGCTAGTGAGGATCATTTTTCAATAGCTTTCAGGAAGAGCTGAGATAGGTGCAAAGAGAGAAAGAGAAAGTTATTAAGAAGACAGTAAAAGAGACATACAGATTGAAGGATCAAAGGGAAGTAAAAGGAGCTTGAATAAATCCACTATGCAAAGAAAAGCTTTTTTTCTTTCTTTTCTTTTTTTTTTTTTGCTGTGTTTTGTTTTTTTCTGGGGCAGCAGGAGGGCATGTGTGTTTAGACTCAGGCGTTTTTTTGGCTCCGCAAAGGGTATTCCATAGAAATGCACACACAACCTTGCTGTTTTTCTCCCTAAGTTTTTGTTGCAGAATATAGACAAAAATGCAAATATATAGATCAAGACTCAAGAACACATGACAAAGTTACAAATACACAGAGTACACACTCACAAATATCCATATGCACATACACCCAGCACAGTGTTAACACTGATGCGACATAAATCCTGTGGATCAGTACAAAGCCACAGCGGCATAGTGTGCAACTTGATTTGTCTAAAAATCAAGTTGTCAGACACTGATGTATGTTAAGAGGTTACGCAACACTGTTCTCTGTCAGTTCACAAAGGAAGTGTCAGCCTTTTATACCCTGCCAAGGACAATCCTTTGCTGCTGTTAACACAGAAGTCGTGTTTTTTTATGGATCAGGAGCTTTCTGCGGTTAATTAGGTACACACAGTTGCACAAATACTATGACAAACACAGACGCATAGGAGCTCGAGAAAAAGACAATAAAAATCTGTATTTTAAATTCCCCTCTGCATATTCCTGCTTGCCTTTAAAAACCTTAAAGTTGGGGAAACTCAAATCAACAGAAGGTTACAGCTTCAAAATTTCAAGGCTTTGACTAAATTTGACTGAAGGCAGAACTGCATTAAAAGGGATCATTTGTTCAGTATATTAATTTGCTCCCTAAATCATGATCAGGGTCCACTTTTTTTATGTGATCAGTGTTATCAGTACAGCACAGCCTTAGTGGTTAAAAGATGACCAGAGGACACCTTTTTGGCCCTGGTAGAAGTAGCACATTACTATAGGTAACTGTAAATATGTCAGGTTTTGGGGTATTTTTTATTAGTACCTTTTCTACTTTTAATATATACATATATATATATATATATATATATATATATATATATATACATATATATATATATATATATATATACTACTGCTAAAACATTTGCTAATAAGGACACGATATAAGTTGCAGGCGATCCAAGTGCCAGTGTCCTATGACAACCATTATTGGTTAAAAAGTTTTACATGCATGTAAGTGCATGCATGGGATCTATAGGATTATAATTGTTTTAATTGATATCTAATTAATTCCATGGTCAAATAGCTGAGGGTTAATTCCTTTTTGAGACTGATTTTTGACTATAAGACTGATTGAAATGGACCGGTATCATCTGCATCCTTTGTTGTAGTATATATCTCTGTTTTTGACTGAATTCATAAGTGGAACACTATTACTAATAATACTTTCAAGATCCATACGTTATGGCGTTTAAGTTTAGAGCTAGGTTCTTCCATTTTAATGAACAATTTAAAGTCCCTTAAAAAGCTGCTGTGATTGAAAAGGGCCAATACATACGAGTGAAGGATATCTTTGTTCAAAAAAATGATACACAGGAAAAGTGATGAAAAGATTTTGAGCAAACTAACATAATGAAAAGATGAGAATCCTTGATTTTTTTTTCAGTGCATATTTTACTGAAAGAAACGATTCAGTCCAAAGACCTTGTTGACGTGACATTTTCCAAAACAATATTTTGCAGTGCAAGTAAGTAGAACACTTAACAGCAACTGTGCTGCTGGCACAATGAAAGTTGATGATCGTCCAGAGTTACCACCTGTGCAAAGAGCACATATTTTCTATCTACAGCCCTGCTCGTATTGGAAATATCTCTTCTTTTTTTTTTCCAACCATATTACTGAGGGCCAATTATTTTCCCAGTCCAGTTCAGCATAGCATCAGGCTGCATGTAAGGTGATTATGGCTAATGGTAGTCATTTTGTTTGGCCATAATGTGGCACTGCTGGGTAATTGAAGGTGAGTGCAGGGTTGAGAGAAGGCTTTTCTAAACCTTATGCTCTTAAGGCAGATTGAACCTCTGTGCTCTTTTTCAGCCACATCTTGACTGCCTGCTTACACAGCTTATATTCAAGTCTACTGGTCTCTCAGACATACTTCCTTTTGACTGAGGAGCCACAGCTAAACCCAGCATACCAGACCTTTTCGGCAGTTAGTTGGCTCAGTTTGCTTTAATGACTGGGATCCTTTTCAGTTTTTTATTTTCTTCATTCAGTAAGGCTTAGTGTGAAAGGGTATAGGAACATACTAAAAATACCAATATATAAAAAAAAATGGTTTCAGATGAAAATGCAATGAGCAAATGAAAATGCATAGTAGGAATATCTCCAGGATTTATTTTATTTTATTTTATTTATTTTTCTTGGCATTCTGAAGAAACTAGGTTGAGGTGTCTGGAGCCCTTATCCTTATCAGGATCAGGGGGTACATCATGGACAGGTCACCAATGATGGTACATGTCTAACACAGATACAGACAACCATTCGCACTCACATTCACAGCTATGGGCAATTTATAGTCACCAATAACCTAACCCCACTAATTGCATGTCTGGACTGTGGGAGGAAACTGGAGTACCTGGAGAGAATCCACGCAAACATGTGGAGAACGTGCAAACTCCACAGAGAAAGGGCCTAGTGAGATTAAATCTGTATTTTTTTCTTATATTAACAAAACCCCCAACAAACCTCTTTGCTACCATATTGCATTTTCAGATTCGTAGGTTGGATTCAAGAATGTGTTGGCTTATTATTTTTAGTAATAATATTATTAGTAGTAGTGGTTTCTTATATCAGGAGTAACTGACAAACATGTGATTTTTGACAGCTTTGAAATGGAGACATTTAACTAGTATAACTCACATATTATTAGCTTTAATTTTTATTTCAATGCATCAGGCAAAAGTCATCAATACTAACAAACTGAATAACAGTACACAGCAAACTGGCAAACAAGGATCTGAAGTTGATGCTCCTTTTTCTGGAAAGAGAAGTAGGGGAAGCTTTCTGGCCACCTGTTTCTTTCTCTCTCAGTTGCTAACTTGCTAAGATAAGACTCAATTTTTGTTAAATAAGAAATTCTCATGAAGCAAAATATTCTGTGTGCTGACTTCACAGATCACAGTTTAAGTAACTCATGTACAAACAAACACCCACCCACACACAGTTATCTCTGTTTGACTATGGTGTCTCTATGTTACAAAGAGGCAGGCTTTCGTGCACATACACACACAGTTATGAGGAGTTTGTGAATAAGTGATTTCTGGCCTTGTGTCATGAGAAGGGAGGTGAAATGAGGTAAACCGCTGGGATACTGTCTAGACCAGATGATCTCTGTGACCCGCAGTAGATATACATTCTGCTGGTGCTCTTTCTCTTCCGTCATTTATCGCCCTTTATTTCCCTTTCCTTCTCCATTTTTGTTTTTTTGTCATTCTTTTCATCTCTTCTTTTCTGGATTTCAAAGTCTTCTAAGCTGATTTTGTAATCACAATCAGCGAACTGCACTTTAATTAATGACATGATGCTTATATAAGAAATATATTCAATTTTTTTCTCCCCTGTCATTTTTATCCTTTGTCGCTCATCACTCAGACCCACTAAGGCTTTAAAAAAGTATGCATCCACGCACTTGGCATGTCATAAGGTGAAAGACATGGAAATACTGCCAGTCCATCACAGGGCTAACATACAGAGGCAGGCAACCACATACTCTCGCATGCATGCCAAGAGCCAGTTTGGAAGGAGGACTGTGGCAGGAGGAAACCTGCACAGGGTGTTACACCCCGGCCTAGGCAACCGGAGTGCAACACGAAAAAAGTAAAAATAAAGAAAAAAAAAAAAAACACACACAAAAAAACCCCACTAAAGCTCACCACCAAAATCCCAAAACGAAAGTATCGACAAATCTATTTACAACAAACTATTTATTTACAACAAAACACCAAACTATTTACAACACGGGGGAGCTCGCGACCATGACACACTGAAACACAGGGTTTAAATACCTAGAGGGAGCAATCAGGAAAATGGACAACAAGAGGGAAACACAGCTGGGGCAACTCAGAACTGACGAGACAGGGAAACGTAATCTGAAAAGACTAAGATAACACAGACTTTCAAAGTAAAACAGGAAACACATAACAGTCACGCCAAAAACAACACACTGACAACACCGAAACGTAACAGTTCCCCCCACCCAAAAATCAAACATTTAACACCAAGTGAAAAGTTTGATCCAGACAGACGAAGCCGACGAAGGCTGGAGCGGTCCCTCGGACCCTCCAGCGAAGGCGGATGAAGGCTGGAGCGGTCCCACGGACCCTCCAGCGAAGGCGGATGAAGGCTGGAGCGGTCCCACGGACGATCCAGCGACGACAAAGGCTGGGGCGGTCCCCGGACCCCCCAGCGAAGGCAATCCCGGACGAGCCCCCATATGTTACACCCCGGCCTAGGCAACTGGAGTGCAACACGAAAAAAGTAAAAATAAAGAAAAAAAAAAAAACACACACAAAAAAACCCCACTAAAGCTCACCACCAAAATCCCGAAACGAAAGTATCGACAAATCTATTTACAACAAACTATTTATTTACAACAAAACACCAAATTATTTACAACACGGGGGAGATCGCGACCATGACACACTGAAACACAGGGTTTAAATACCTAGAGGGAGCAATCAGGAAAATGGACAACAAGAGGGAAACACAGCTGGGGCAACTCAGAACTGACGAGACAGGGAAACGTAATCTGAAAAGACTAAGATAACACAGACTTTCAAAGTAAAACAGGAAACACATAACAGTCACGCCAAAAACAACACACTGACAACACCGAAACGTAACAAGGGGCACATGTAAACTACATAACAACAGTGCTAACCCCTCTGTCATCAGAATCAGAAAGGGTTTTATTGCCAAATGTTGAGCAGGTTTACAACATTAGGAAATTGCTGTGGTGCGTAGTGCAAACATACTGTCATAAACGCTTAAATAGATATAAAAATAAAAATAAGAATAAGAATTAAAAGTGCTAAGTAGATAGATATATACATGAGTGCAGGTGGTGATCAATGCCAAACATGGTTTGAAAACTGCTATTCACAAACGCTGTCCATCTAATCTGACTGAGCTGGAGCTGTTTTGCAAAGAAGAATGGGCAAGAATTTCAGTCTCTAGATGTGCAAAGCTGGTAGAGACAGACCCTAAAAGACTGGCAGCTGTAATTGCAGCAAAAGGTGGTTCTACAAAGTATTGACTCAGAGGGCTGAATAATTACGCACATCCCACTTTTCAGTTATTTATTTGTAAAAAATGTTTGGAATCATGTATGATTTTCGTTCCACTTCTCACGTCTACACCACTTTGTGTTAGTCTTTCACGTGGAATTCCAATAAAATTGATTCATGTTTGTGGCTCTAATGTGACAAAATGTGGAAAAGTTCAAGTGAGCCGAATACTTTTGCAAGCCACTGTATGTGTACCCTCTTCCCTTCAAGGCCAATTTTACTATACATCGTTTGTTGACTGGCAGACATATTAGGGCTCAAGGGATCTCTTTATTTCTTTTCATTTTCCACTCTTTCATCCGCTGATTGCTGTCTGCATTTCTATCATTTTTTTTGCTTTCCATTTCATCCCTCCTCCCCTGGACAGCTCAGTTGCACTTGTATTTTCCATCTTTTATGTTAACGGCTTACTGTTCTTCTGCTGGCTATAATGTGTTTCAAATATCTGAGCAATTTTTCATCCATACCGAAGAGAATTTCACTGGCCAGGCTGTGCAGCAGTGAAATAGAGTTGAACTTGACCTTGTGCTTCATTGAAAGAAATAAAGAGGAAGAGAACTAAAGAGATAAACTTACCAGCCACAGCTTTCTCGCTTTTTTAAAATGCTCGCTGCTAAGATTTCTGTCTCCAAACTGCATGAGAGTGTTTCCAGCTCTTGAACTTTAGTGCTGTAATGTTTGCAGAATGTGTTATTTGCATTTTAAGAACCTGTGCATTTACAAAGACATGCCTGATATAACAGATGTTTCTTCATGCTAGGATGTGTAGCTAGAAGAAAACGATTGAATCATGGTAGGCATATTTAAAATGAAATGCTGTATTTAATGAATGTAAAATGAGTTGCATCATTACGTTGTAACGCGGAACAGTGGACTACGATAGGGATAGAATAAAGCAAGAATGGCATGTCTGCTACTTATTTCCAACTACAAATGTCCAAGTAGAAAATAATGGTTATATTTTATAGTGTGTATTGTTTAGCATAATTTCAATTTCCGTTTGAATAATAGTTTGCCTACTCTAATTACAGTGACTGTGCCTGTGTTGGCCGATGCATGCCCAGTGAATAAAAGCAGAATTAGATTTTTTATTTCTCTGTAAATACAGATATTCGGTTGCTGCTAATAAAGCCACTTCTTTCATATTACTTGGAAAAAAATATTGTGGATGACAGTCATTTTTGTGAGGCCAAACCACGGGCATACAAAAAATCCTAACTGACTGTGAGATATAATTTAAAGCAATCTAAATTTATAATATGCAGTATATAATGAACATAGTGGTGGTCATGCCTGTGATATTTAATTGCACATACTGTAACAAAAAGGCCAAGCTTTTAATCCTGGAAGACTACAGAGCTAAATGGGAACATTTTGCCTCTCTTTGAAAAAGGGTATACAATATAGATTTAAAGGCAGAAAGATGGGCACACTAGTTTTGAAGATGGAGTTAAGTGCTAACACAGTGATACTTTGACTCGAAGTCATCCATAACTGAGTCTTAATAAAGTCACAGGGTGGGAGGAGGGAACTTTATATAGCACACTGCCAAGCATGAAGGACTGCATTAACATACACACTCACCGACAGCATAAACGGCCTTCACACACACGCATTCACACACACCTCACTCAAATCAATCCCTCTCTCTCACACTGTCAACACACACTAGCTGTGCACACCCAGCTCCGTCCTTATATCTGTCTGTCACACACATACAACCTTGTGCCTGTGGGGTCAATAAATCTCCCCATTAGCATTGAGATGTCTTCATCATAGTCAGTGTTGTGGAGCTACTGCTGTGACTCTATTTCATGCCTGGCTTAATGCATATTTGACCTTGGTGAGTTTAACATGTACGCACACGTGCATGCGCCTACAGACCCGCACGCATGCACACACACACACACACATGCAAAACAGCGAGTACTGAAAGGTACATACACATCCATTTACAGTATATAAAATTAAAATTATTTTGTCCTGAGCACGCATACCCAAATACGACCTTGTGAAAGACCTGCCCAGCAGCTTCAGTCTTCATTATTTAGTTTCTGGAAAACCTTAAAACTATTATTAAATTTAAAGTGAAACATTAACATGCACATAGTTATTTCAAGAAAACATATTCAAAACATGGCCATAAAAAACATAACGGAACACAGCCGACAAATCATTAAGTGCAAAAGATTCGTAAGGTGGGACTGAAGACAGCTATGAAGAGGGGAAAGGCAGTTGGTATAGATGACATACCTGTGGAGGCACAGAGATGTCTAGGAAAGAAGGCAGTGACTGTTTTGCCTGTCTGAAATAGAGATGTGGTGTTTTATTTGATAGTGTTGATAGAGAAATACAGAGAAAGTCAGATGGAGTTGCACTGTGTCTTTGAGGATCTAGAGAAAGTATATGATAGGGAAGAGAGGAACTGTGAGGAAGTGAGCAATGGCAGAGTATGTGAGGGTCGTGCAGGACACGTATGAGGACAGCAAGACAGTGGTGAGGTGTGTGGTTGGAGTAACAGATAGGTGTAAGGTGGGGGTGGGATAACATGGCTCTGCTCTGAGTCCCTTCTTGTTTGCTACGGTGATGGACAAGTTGACAGATGAGGTCAGGAAAGAGTCTCCATGGACTTTGATGTTTGCAGATGACACTGTGGTCTGTAATTAGAGTAGGGCACAGGTGGAAAAGGGTGGAGGTATGCACCTACGAAGAGGAATGAAATAGGGCTGGGCAAAACAATTATTTTCCTAATTGATGAATCTAGCGAATAATTTTTCAGTCCAATTCTATTTTGATTTGATTATCGATTATCTCCCCATTATTTGACTTGTATAGCAATTTCACATTTACTAACTTATGTATCTCAATGAAAAACACAAATTTCTTCATTTGAATACCTTTTAATAAAAACATTGCAAAATAAAGTTGTAGTAGTAGTACAATCTTATATTAGAGATAGCATTTAACAAGAAATGAAATGTGCAAACATATATAAAATTAGAAAAATTAAAAGCATCCATCCATCTTCATCCGCTTTATCCGAGGCCAGGTCGCGGGGGCAGCAGCCTAAGCAGAGGCCCAGACCTCCCTCTCCCCAGCCACCTCCTCCAGCTTATCCGGGGGAATACCAAGGCATTCCCAGGCCAGCCGAGAGATATAATCTCTCCAGCGCGAACCAAGCTCTTGCAACGGTTGTATAGGGATCGAATGGCCCGTAGCAATGGGCCAGACACCCCATACTCCCGCAACACCTCCCACAGGACACCCCGAGGGACACGGTCGAATGCCTTCTCCAAGTCCACAAAACACATGTAGACTGGTTGGGCAAACTCCCATGCACCCTCAAGTATCCTCGAGAGGATAAAGAGCTGGTCCAGTGTTCCGCGACCAGGACGAAAACCGCATTGTTCCTCCTGTATCCGAGGTTCGACTAGCGGATGAACTCTTCTTTCCAGCACCCTGGCATAGACTTTCCCAGGGAGGCTGAGGAGTGTGATCCCCCTGTAGTTGGAACAAACCCTCCGGTCCCCCTTCTTAAAGATGGGGACCACCACCCCGGTCTGCCAGTCCACAGGTACTGCCCCTGATCTCCACGCAACATTGCAGAGGCGTGTCAACCAGGACAGCCCTACAACGTCCAGAGCCTTCAGGAACTCGGGGCGGACCTCATCAACACCAGGGGCTCTGCCACCAAGGAGTTGTTTAACTGCCTCAGTGACCTCGTCCCCGGAAATTGGCGGGTCATTCCCCTCATCCCCAGACTCTGCTTCCTCCTCGGAAGACGTGTCAGTGGGATTAAGGATGTCCTCGAAGTATTCCTTCCACCGCCTGACAATTTTCTCAGTCGACGTCAGCAGCGCTCTGCCAGCACTATACAATGTGCAGGTAGAGCACCGCTTTCCCCTCCTGAGACGCCTGACGGTTTGCCAGAATCTCTTCGAGGCAGTCCGAAAGTCTTTTTCCATGGCCTCTCCAAACTCCTCCCACACCCGAGTTTTTGCTTCAGCCACTGCCCGAGCCGCATTCCGCTTGGCCTGTCGATACCTGTCGGCTGCCTCCGGAGTCCCACAGGCTAACCAAGCCCGATAGGACTCCTTCTTCAGCCTGGTGGCTCCCTTCACCTCTGGTGTCCACCATTTGGTTTGGGGATTACCACCACGGCAGGCACCAACCACCTTGCGGCCGCAGCTCAATGCAGCAGCTTCGGCAATGGAGTGGCTGAACATGGTCCATTCGGACTCAATGTCCCCAGTCTCCCTCGGAATGCTGTTGAAGCTCTGCCGGAGGTGCGCGTTGAAGATCTCTCGGACTGGGGCCTCTGCTAGACGTTCCCAGCACACCCTCACTACGCGTTTAGGTGCACCAGGTCTGTCCAGCGTCCTCCCCCGCCACCTGATCCAACTCACCACCAGGTGGTGATCAGTTGACAGCTCAGCCCCTCTCTTTACCCGAGTGTCCAGAACATATGGTCGCAGGTCTGGTGATACGATTACAAAATCGATCATCGACCTACGGCCTAGAGTGTCCTGGTGCCACGTGCACTTATGGACACTTTTATGTTCGAACAGGGTGTTCGTTATGGCCAAATTGTGATTAGCACAGAAGTCCAATAACAAAGCACCGCTCGGGTTCAGATCAGGGAGGCCGTTCCTCCCAATCACGCCCCTCCAGGTCTCGCTGTCGTTACCCACGTGAGCATTGAAGTCTCCCAGCAGGACAACAGAGTCTCCACCTTCCACCTTCCTGCACCCCCCCAGGGACTCTAAGAAGGCTGGGTACTCCGAACTGCCACTCGGCGCATAAGCGCAGATGACAGTCAGGACCCATTCCCCGACCCTAGGGCGCAGGGAACAAACCCTCTCGTCCACCGGGAAAAACCCCAACGTACCGGCAGCAAGCCGAGGAGATATTAGAATATCCACCCCAGCCCGCCGCCTCTCACCAGGGGCAACTCCAGACTGAGACAGAGTCCAGCCCCTCTCCAGGAGACTGGTTCCAGAGCCCGAGCCATGCATAGAGGTGAGCCCGACTATTTCTAGCCGGTACCTCTCAACCTCACGCACTAACTCAGGCTCCTTCCCCACCAGAGAGGTGACATTCCATGTCCCTATTGCCAGTCCGCCAGGGCCTCCGCTCCTGGCCGCCACCCGGCACACAATGCACCCAACCCCTATGGCGCCTCCTGCGGGTGGTGGGCCTGCGGGAGGATGGGCCCATGTCTCCTGTTCGGGCTGTGCTCCTCTTCGGGCTGTGCCCGGCTGGGCCCCATGGACTAAGGCCCGGCCACCAGACGCTCGCCCTCGGGTACCCTCCCCGGGCCTGGCTCCAGGGCGGGGCCCCGGTAACCCTATCCCGGACAGGGTAAACTGTTCCCTCGATATTCTTTTCATAAGGGTCTTCTGAATCGCTCTTTGTCTGGTCCCTCACCCAGGACCAATTTGCCATGGGAGACCCTACCAGGGGGCAAAAGTCCCCAGACAACATAGCCCCTGGGATCCCTGGGACACACAAACCCCTCCACCACGATAAGGTAGCGATTCAAGGAGGAGCAAAACATTTAAAATAATTAGCAGCAATGGTGTCTTTAAACAAACAAAATGTAACATTCACTTTGCTTTCTGAAAAAAAGTGCTCTTCATTCACAAACAAAATCCATTTTGTTGCAGTTTTTCACGTTTGTTTCGTGTTGCCGCTACTCGCTGCCGCCATGTCTGTTTTGAAAGTGACGACGCATCGACGCACATTTTTTTACGTCGACGTATTTTACGTGTCGACGTAATCGATTACATTGACGCGTCGTCCCAGCCCTAGAATGAAAGTCAATAGAAGGAAAGAGCAAGAAAGAATATATGTGTGTGAATGGGAAAGAGACGAGTGGAAATGTGCACATGCAAAAAATAAAGTCAAGGCAAATGAGTGTCAATACTTGGGGTCAACCGTCCAAAGCAACTGACAAGAGAGGTGAAGAAGGTTGCTAGGCAGGATGGAGTAGGTAGAGAGGTTATTTGGGGTTATTTTGGGGTTGAGAGTGAAAGTGAAGTTTTACAAGATGGTAGAGAGACACGTAATCATTTATGGTTTTGGGACAGTGGCACTAATAGAGTTGAAAACTTAGTATATCAGACCGAGATGGGTTGTACATGTGCAGAGAAGGGAAAGTGGATATAATGAACAAAAATGTTGCATATGGAGCTGCCAGGTAGGACAAGAAGAGCAAGGCTTCAAAGCAGGCTGCTGGTTGTAGAGGATATGCAGAGGGCTGGTGTGACAGAGAGGATGGTAGGGATAGGATGATGGAGGAAGATGAGCTGCTGTGTTGACCCCTAAAGGGAGCAGCCAGAAAAAGAAGAGTCATGCCGTTTCACATTACAACCCACAAAAGTGAGACAGAACAGTTGAGACTGAAAGTATCGGCATATAAGCCATGTTACCCCATCACTCAACAAAATGTTTATTTATTAAAGCTATGGTGAGAAGATATCACAGCTCAGATAATCTGACACAGACGTCACACAACAAATTCAGTTTCTTTCTTCTCTTTTTTTCATACTGTCCTTTACTCCTCTCACTATTGCTTTTTACTCAGTATACATGCAACCCCAATTCCAAAAAATCAGGACAGTGGGAAACATAAATCGAGATGTGTTGTTACCATCAAATTTACAATGAGCAAGTACTTTTCACGAAATAGTAAAATGCCACAGTTGAAAAATCTGATACGTTTTGTGTATTTATGAAATTTGCTGATTTTTACGTTCTGTTTTTATTCAACCATCCAAACGTTTCCTGAGTTGGGTTTGCAGATAGTCTTCTCTCTTTGCTCCCTCTTTTGGTGTCTTTCTGTTTTGTCCATTTGTAAATTTTCCCTTAGAGAAAATATCACGTTTTACTTGGTTGGCTGAGGTGCAAAAGGTGACTTGTACAGCTCTAAAAAGAGGAAGTAACTGCTGAAAACAAATAAAGGTTCTATTAAGTAGTCACACCGGAGCATTCTGCTTGTTTATTCTAGTGAAAAATGAATACAACAGCTATGTTTTAGGTTCCCACATCCTTGCAGATGTATTATGCCCAACCTGAAAATATAAATTGTTTGTTTTTTTGTTCGAGTCACAGCTCAGTCCCCTGAACTCTCATTTATCCCTCCACCTGTGCTCACTATTAGACACCACACATTCATCCAATGAATTCTGTCATTACCCCTAATGAGAACAGATGTTTAATTTAAGTGTCCTAGCATTCTGTTCACCAATTAGGGATAAGTTACTTAACACCTTTACTTCATAACATGTCACTTAAAGGAGGAATGATTGTTTTTTTAAGTGTCTACATATGGTACAGGGCAGAATGTCTGTACTTGGTGTAAATGTTGCTAATATCTCTGCCCGTCTCACTTCCATCTATGGCTCTCTCTCTCTAACAGATAGTAGCCAGCCTTCCCTTTCCCAGCCCTCTTTGACCCTGCAGAGTTTTCCCTATGGAGGATGCGAGTCGGTGGAGATCTCCTACCAGAGTGGTATGTGGACTGTTTTAAATAGTCCCTCAGTTAGGTGGTCCCTTTCTTTGTTTGGAGGTATAACATTGACATATCAGGTAAATACAGAAAAAAAATGTTTTCACAGCCACCTACATATTTGACAATTTGTAAAACGTACTATATATCTCAGATTTGAAAAAGAAAAAAGGAGGAAAAAACATTGCAGTCATGTAGTCGTCTAGGAGTTAAAGAGTTCTGTGTGTTCTGTTTAGTTTTTTTGAGTAAGTTTTTGTTCATTGAGCAAATTTAGGGTAATTTAGAGAATGGATCGGAATTTCTCAGAATCAGAATGAATGAACTTCATAAAGAGGGAAATGCAATTTGGTAGAACAAGTTTCAGGATCCTTGCATTAATCCATTCATCCACCCACCCACTCACCTTCCCACGTACTTGTTATTCATCTTTGTGTTTATGCACTCATTTTTCTCTCTCTCTGTAAAACGTTTCTGTTCCTGCAGGTCAGTTCCAAGCAGGCCAGTTTCAACCAGCTATTCGAGTAGCAGACCTCCTCCAACACATCACCCAGATGAAATGTGGCCAAGGCTATGGTTTTAAGGAGGAATATGAGGTGAACACACATACGCACAGGAACTTACTGAGAGTGACAGTAATGCTTCTAGTAGTAATAATGTCAAAGGTCATAGCTATAGCTTAGCAGTAGCAGTTTAGCAGTAAATTGGAAATATGAGTGGCCTCATTTGCAAAAGTAGTCTGAAATGTTCTCTCACTGTTGTTGCTGCCAAGTTGTGTGACAACTGTGTGTTGGTCTTTTTTTGTTCCTGAATAAGAGTGTGAGATTGAATTTAGTTTAATGCAAAGGCAAGTTATCAATTATTAACTCTTCATCTCATCAATATTTGAAAATTGAACAAGCAGACGCTGTAGTAAACTTTTTTCTTTGCATTTGCTGCTGCTTTTCTTTTTAATTAGTTTTTTCTGTTTTTTTTACTTAGCGAAAACCAATGCCTAATCTTTTCTCTTACATTTTCAGCAAGTTTTTCTTTAGTTTTCTTTTACTCAAACTATCAGTCTTTCCTTTATTGCTCTGCTTTGAAATACCATCCATGCTTTAATTTTTAGCATTTTCTTTCACTTCTGTTCCTCACTTTTTGCCATCAATTCTCTTTTAATGACATTCTGTTGTGCGGTCTCTTCATACACGAGTGGAGCATTATCTGTCTGTCTCTGCCGACTGTTTGTTTAGAGCACAGTTTATCACATATAGACATTTTCATAATCATTCTTTGTCACTGGCGCTCTGCCATACCCTCATTTTACTCCCAAATCCAGATTCTCAGATTTCATTCATTTATTCCACTACCAATCTATTCTTCCTTACTGTCTTTATTTTATTTTCCCTTCATTTGCCTCATCTCTGTCACTAGAAATAAATCTTTGAAAAGGCATGAGAGAGACTCTATTTTTCCTCTATCTCCTTCAACCTCCCACTCTCATAAGAATGAATATTTTCTATTACTGACTCTGCTTGCGTGTTGAAAATTGTCCCTCCGTGATACCGTACGTTATATTTTCATTTGCTTCCTGTCATTTTGGTTTAAACCCACTGATACGTTTCAGGGGAGAGCAAATGTGATTTATTGTTGAATGTGTGTATGCCTCTGTGTGTGTGCATTAGAGCGAGAGAGAGGGAGAGAGAGAAAAAGAGCTGATAGCTACCAGGTCTATCTATTTAATCTCAGAGATTAAAAGGAGACACTAGACAGCATAGAGGGCCCTAGGGCTGCTCGATTATGGCAAAAATGATAATCACGATTATTTTCACTGAAATTGAGATCACGATTATTTGACGATATTTATTTAACCCTTTAAGACCTACCATAGAACCAAGTCCACCAGAGCTTATATTATTATTTTTTTTACATGTTGTAGTGCCATTTGTGGGAGCATTTCAAGTTGCTATACATCAATACAACTGTTATAGCCCATATTTTAATAATATGTATGCATTAAGTCCATAGTAATTACATAAATTGCAAAAAAGTGCAATAAACTACAAAAAAAATTGAAAATCGCTTTTGTTTTGTTTACATATATTTCTACTTGGAGAAATTTAAGAGGTTTATCCCTCAAAACTTTAAATACAATAAAGTTGCAAAAAAATAGTTTCCCACCACAGGAAATTTATTTTGAGTGTCTTCATAGTTTTATTTTGGAGATACAGCAATTTTTATATACTGCAGGAAAAACAAAAAACAATCCTATGATGCAAATTTGCAAAGAAAACAGCATGTGCATCATTTCACTGTGGGAAGTGTTACGAACAGCTGATAGGAACGGCAAAGCGTGTTTCTGGAATATTATGTTTTTGTTCCTGCAAGCGCTTTTTATGCAATTTTTGCAAAGCTATATGTGGAACGAAACCGTGACCGAGGACAAGCTGATGGCATCAGATGTAAGTACAACTCCTCCGGTTTCATATGCAAAACAAATTATTGCGCTAGCTTACACGGTTCAGATTCTACAGGGATTTAAAAATAGTTACGCAAAACGGAGCGTGCTGCTCTGACCGGCTTTAAAGGGTTAACAATAACTTTAAAAAAATAATATAAAATAGTGTGCAACACCACTGAAGTTTTTTTTTTTTTTTTTAAACTCTCTTTTCAACCAACAGCAGTCACTCTCCAAATAACTTCTGCTTAGCTTTCCGAGCTTCCCTCGGGTCCTCTTAATCAGCGGTCTCCAACCTTTTTTGCGCCACGGACCGGTTTATGCCCGACAATATTTTCACAGACGGCCTTTAAGGTGTCGCGGATAAATGAGGGAGGGGCTAATAATTGGCTCAGTCATTTTTAATGATCGTTGAAAGCCCAGATCGTAATCGTGATTAAAATTCGATTAATTGAGCAGCCCTAGAGGGCCCCACCTCTAACTTTTTCAGTCATTTCATCAGATTTTGAGGTAGTTTTAAAAGACAATGTACCATTTAATGTATGTTTCATGTTATTTAAATGTCACAACAACTTTAGTCCTGTCAATCCTATGGTTAATCAAAACTTATATATAAGTAACGTCAACACCCTCTTCTATCATTCCCTGTCCTTTCACCCGCAACCGTATAGTGTCTATAGCAAATTGAGTTTTCTAGAGGAAGCTACTAAACCCAGACAATTTCTCTCCAGCTGTCTCCAGTATTTTGGGTGTGCGTGTGTTTGTGTGTGTGTCCGTGTACGCGTGTGTCTTCATCTGTCACCGCAACCCATATGGAGCTTTCCTGTCCTTGTCTCTGCATGCGGTGTGACCTCCATTGTTGAAACCCATTAACCCCACTAACACCAACAGAAGCCACACTGTCAACATTTAGCTCCTCACTGGGATTACACCTTTTACTTCTAAAGTAATATTCCACATTGTTTGACACCTCATAGGGTGGACGAGTTAAGTAGCCATTATATCATTACCCTTCATGTGATGCAGTCCAAAAATATATAGTGCCCCTATTTCAGTGGAGAGTTTTTGGATGATGCAGATCAAAAGTGTAAATAATTAATTCCACCGTAATTATATTGTAAATGGAATATTTTATTTAATTGAACTCTTACTGCAGAAAAACCTAAAGCACCCACTCAGCAGTGCAAAGAGACTGTGTGTGTGGTCCACCCACTCAGTGATTTTATACAAAATGCTAATAATCCCAATCAGCAATATAATTCAAATAAGAAGAGTCTGATTAAAACTGTGTTATGTTTTCAGGTCAAGAAAATACAGCCAACCCACACCTCATGCAAATGTTCTCTCTCTCTTACACAGGCACACACGCACAATCTCACTCTCTTGCTCTCACATGGTATCACACATGGAGCTTCTAACTAACATTAGGACGACACAATTTTCTGTCTTTTTGGTAAATAAACATGAACTATGCAACAGTGGAAAGTCCTACTTACAGTCCACACACACACGCATTCTCACACGCATGCACAGACACACATATTGGACTCAGACGCATATGCCACTTGAAACAATCCATTTTCTGCTTGACTGTGTCTTTCTGTCACAATGTGTTTGTATTGTCTAGTTTGTGTGTGTGTGTGTGTGTGTGTGTATGTGCATGTCTGTGTATATAGGTCATAACGCTGTTCAAAAGTGAATGCTGTTGTCTGTTCTTAAGCTGTTAATGGACTAAAAAAGGACTGTCCTCTTGTCCCTGTAGTGAGAATGTGTGTTTGTGTGCCCATATGAATGAGCAGTACTAAAATAGTTCAGTGTCCATATGGCAGCCTTTGGGAGTTGGGGTTTGGTTGCTTAATGCAAACTTGAGAGTGATCTTATACATGTGCACGCACAGACACAGGCACACACACACACATTTTCAATAAATCATAGTACACATTCACACATACAAATATTTCAACGAATCTGTGCATAGACAAATGAGTAATGAGAATGCACAAATGCAATGACAAGCACACCCACACACACATACACATTTTGTCCTTGCCATGTTTGTAAGGTTTGTCACATAGGCCAGTATCACAGCAGGGAGTAAGAACAATCTGTCTTCTCTCCTCCAGCAAAGGGCTGAAAGGATAATGTCTTTCAGACCAAAGCAGCAGAACAATGAACTCAAAGTTTTTGTCTTTTTCAGCTTTTCTTCTATTTACCTGTGCATTTTGATTTCAAATATTTAAAAAAAAAATCCAAAAACAAATAAAAAAAACATCTTCCCTCTTCTGTAAAGTTGAAGCTTGCTGGTAGTTGCCTTTTTTAATTCAGTGTAGGAATTTAAGCAGATTACCCCTGCCAGTAAAGCTGGAATGAGGTTATGTTTTCAATCCTGTCTGTTGGTCTGTTGATTAGATATCTCATATTTAGCTGAAATTTGGCAGAACAGTTACCTGGCTAAAGTAGTGATCCAGTTGGGATGGATAAATCTGGTATTATGCCATTAGAAAATATCTAACCAGAAGTTCTGTGGAAAGTCTAACTTTTTACATCCAGGTTGACAAATAATAATCACTGCCTTTATCCTTTTTTTCTGTGAGAGTGTAGTTATGTTTAAGCCACGGACTGTTGATTGTCTTTTCATTCATATTCATATTCATTTTACTGTTTCAACTTCTGCCAGCCCATGTGTCAGTATACAAGCTCTAGGCATCAGACCATATGTGCTTGCATATTTCTGTGTGTTCATACTCGAATATGAAACTATTTGTGTGTGTGTGTGTGTGTGTGTGTGTGTGTGTGTGTGTGTGTGTGTGTGTGTGTGTCTGTCTGTCTGTCTGTCTGTCTATCTGTCTGTCTGCACATGCATGTGGACATGTGTATGTTTAGGCCCTGGCAGAGGGACAGACAGCACCCTGGGAAACAGCCAAGAAGGATGAGAACCGCAACAAGAATCGCTATGGCAACATCATCGCTTGTGAGTACTGCAATGACAGGAATGAATACTCCTGCAGTACTTTTTGCTGAATGTGGCTGTGTTACGCATTTAGTAAAGTTTGAACTGTAATCTGGCCTTGTGAGGTTTAGTGTGGTTTATTTTAGTCTTTATTTGATACTGCTTATTTTAATTTATTTATTTTAGCCATTTTTACCTTGGTGTTTGTTTTGACTGACTAATTTGGTTTGAATATTGGCTTAAATATGTAACCGTCTCTTCAGTTGGATTTTTCTACAGTACAAATATGTTTCTCCGTTAACTGTCCAGCCTGAAGCTTCACATTAGTTTGGTGTGCTGTGTTTCATTTGTAACCACAGGATTTCATTTATGAACCATTTGGTAAAATACAAATATCAAGCATTCAACCTTGCGGCTCCACCTCACACACCTTGCTCACACTCATACACGTGTCCTCCAGTGCATTTCAGAGCAGATCTCTGCTACTTGCGCACTTGTAAAGTGTATAATAATAATAATAATAATAATAATAATAATCATCATCATCATCATAATCATAATCATAATAAATTCTGCATGATGGCATTTTGGTTTCGATTTGTTTAATAAGCAAGCATATGTCTTGCTTTTTTTTTTTGCATTCCATCAATTTTTCTCTCTGCTCGCCCACCAGAACCCTCTCTGTGGTATAAGAGCACCTGATTTATAAATTAAGCCCTGAGTAATAATATGAATTCTATGAAATCAGATTAAAAAAAGTACACACTGCTGTACACACAGCACCACAGTGACTTGTGACAGAGAGTTTTACAATACCAATTACAATACCAGTAAATATAAATACATGGTGATGAAGGAGACTATTGTTAATATTTATATTTCCCAGAACTTCATAAGTCATATTTTCAGGGGTAACTTGCAGAGGAGCCAGATTTCTATGGGCCCCCTGTAGTTCCCACTTTGGGAAGTGGTCTCCTGTGATCGCTTTTGGATTGGCTCATATGCACGGATTAAACAAAAATAGAAACAAAACATCTGAACAAATAGTTGTCTCTGTGAAACTAATTGCATTGAGTGTGCTTGATGTATTAAAGCATTGCCACAAAATTCTCTTCCCTCTATGGCTGCTGTGAGGTTCTGTTTGTAGCTGAAATGCATCATCATCAAAACTGTTTGAATAACATCAATAGCAAGTTTTCATTATATTTAAAATTATTAGGAAGACAAACAGGTACAAAAATATGCTGCAGCATGAAGGAGGACACCCTCCTTTAGCTGCAGAACTCAAGTCCATATTTATGGGGCTCCATATGCCCTTAAAGTGTCCTTTACCTTTTTTGAAATTCAATTCAGTTTTATTTTCATTGTGCCAACTCACAACAACAGTCATCTCACGGAGCTTTATATTGTAAAGACGCTACAATAATATAAAGAAACCTCAACAATCAGACAATCAGACCTATGAACAAGTATTCCTCACTCCACCAAACTTTGGGTATGTCATCGATGGAATGGATGACATACCCATGGATGATAATGGATGGAATTATCTGGTGACTTGGTTTTGAACTGGGCTTTGAAAGATGTCCACTTGGGTCAACACACTGACCAGACCACTTTTAAGAAATGCTACTTATGATACGCTACTGCAATTATACTGAAACATTGATCTCTGACAGCAGAACCATTTAAATTAATGGGGGAATGAAGACAAAAACAAAAAACTCAAGACTGCATGTTAATATAGGACTTCAACTTTATTTTATTATTTTTTTTTTCAGCATCTGCTTCGCCAAAAAAAAAAAAAGACTTGGAAAAAAAAGATGGTTTTTTTGTGTAAACCAATATCAGATTTATCAGTCACATACTTAGAGTTTCTCTGGTCAGGCAGAACAATCTTCTTGGATTCTTAGCATGTCTTTTTTAAACTCAACATTTATGATAGCTTTTTTATTTTTTATTATATTTTTTTGGTCACCTTTGTCAGTGTCTGGATGCGACATAGCTTGATTATAAATGAAAGCGCTTGCTAGCCTTGCAACATTTATGCCTTTCTAACACTATTAAGATCAATCTCTTGGAAGAAGGCAGTGTTGCACTGGCACTTTCACCATTTTAAAATATATGATATTGTAAGCATGTCCCTTATTTTACTTGTGTCATTTTGTTTTGTTCAGAATTTCCAAATAACACAACATGAAACCATTGCAAGTGCTGCTATCTTGTTATCATTGCAATAATAAAGCGAAAGGATAATAAACTCACTATTGGTGCTTTTCTTTTGTTGGATGCTCTTGCTCATGTATGCTAAATTATTGGGGAAAGGCTTATAATCTTTAAAAGAAAAAAAATTAATTTAGAATTTTGATTTTAAGTTTATGCAGAAAGAAAACCATCTTTTGGCATATCGCCAGCCCCCCCCCTTTTTTTTTTCTTTAATAACACAATATCAAAGTCGACTAAAACTCATATCCCCGTCTTTGGTAAGTCTGTTACACATGTAAAAAATAACTCTGAATTTGCAGAGGGATTTATTTCAATCCTTGATGATCAAAGCCACCAGCCCCTATTTTATTCAGAGAGAAGGGTTTTTTTTCTTAACATTTATTTTGGAGCGTAGACAGAGTGCTGTAATGATATTCAGATTGGGGACCATACGATATGTAACGTAAATGTGATTGTGTTTGGTCATTAGAGTTAGCATGTGAATGTGTGTGCATGAATGATGTTTGTCTGATTGGATGTTCTGTAGAGGAGTGTTTGTGTGCTTGCTGGTTAAATTGTACATTGCAACCTCAGACCTCTATTAGGTTTGAACAAGAGAAGCATATTGTTTGGCTAAAGTTTTAATAAGCTCCTTATGGGTGTGTATCTACATGTTTTAGCATGTGTGGCTTTGCCTTACCCACATGGCCAGTATGATCCAGAAGATTATTTTTGAAAATCTAAGTGTGTGTGTGTGTGTGTGTGTGTGTGTGTGTGTGTGTGTGTGTGTGTGTGTGTGTGTGTGTGTGTGTGTGTGTGTGTGTGTGTGTTGGCCACTCAGATCAGTGTGCACGTACATATCTCATTACAGGGGTTTAGATGTCAAGGCAAAGACACTGTTGTAACCTGAAGGCTTTAAAATGAAACACTGTGCTGAAATGAAATAGCCTGTCAAGGACTTGATAGCCAACAGGAATTATGATAAATTTGCTATTAGTATAAATCCTTTAATTACAAGGACCTAGTAATGGAAACTGTCCATCTTGCTTTCTGTGATTATACAAAGGCTCATTTTCTTGGGAAAATGTTTCAAAAGGCCGTAGGGGAAATGACTTTTTTCTGTATCTTTATGAGAACAAGGAATGTGTTGAGAGACAGAATAACTGGCTAACGATCAAACTTTAAAAACGAGTAAAAGGTTCTTCCATCATTTTAAACTTTGACTTGCCTTCTGAAACCAATTATTTGCATTTTGCTTTGAAGCTCACAAGTTTAACAAAGTTCATAAACACATATAGTTCTGCTTGTTGGACTTTGATTAAATTTGAATCCATTCAAGCTTAAACATAGTTTATATTACACATGATGCTGAGACCACAAGACAGCTTTTTAGCACAGTTGTGCAGCGCTGCATCCCATTCACCACTCCAAACTCAATCAGCAATCAGTTTTCAGTGAAGCCCTATAAGTGGCAGCAGGAAGGGGTTTATGTTAAGACTCACCAAATTAGGAGTTCAAGTGACATCTATGTTTATCAGTTAACATCTGATCTCATTGTCTCAGAGGTCGTTTCGGTGTCATCACGGTGACAGCATCTCTAACCCAAACAAATGCCCATTGAACCTTCACAGATCACTGTGAATGGAGCCTAAGTTTGTGGTCTGGCTTTGTGAGATTTAAGCCAACATTCTAGTTCTAAGCTTTTAAATCTCTTCTGAGGCAGCTGTGATAATTGTTCCATCCTTGTGAGGACGTTTCCTTATGTGTGACTTCTCAGCAGCACTCTCTCTCCTTTCCACATACACACACTAATGCGTACTTTTACCACCTCTTTTTTCCTCTCTCGTTCTCTCTCTGGAACAGTTTGGAAAGGGCTGATTCGAGTTGAAGTGTTAACACACTCTTCCTCCGGCCATCTGCCAACGCAAACGGTTGATGCCATGTTTGAAATCCCTTCAGCACACTAAATAAATGTTAATCTACCAGCCTCCTGTCCTCCTATCTACTCAACACTTTCCCTCCTCTCCCCACTTGTTCTCATAACTTCCTTTCCTCAACACTCCTTTTTCTCTCTTCCCAATCCCTTTTCATCTGTCTTCTACAATCTCATTTTTCCTTTCTTCCCTTTTCTCACCAATCAACCTCTTTTCACCTCCTTGTTCTTCATTTTACTTTTTCTTTACTCCTTTCCCTCCGTCTATCACCTCCCACTGCACTTTTCTCGACATGTCGTCTCCTTTCACCTCACCCTTTCTCCCTTTTTTGGAAATTTTAACCATATTTTTATCTCCAATTTAAATTCACTTCCCCTTTTCTCTCCCTTCTCTCTTCAATCCAGTCATGTTTTTCTCATTTCATCTTTTTTCACCTTTCCTTTCTTCCTCTCTTTTTCCGTGATTCTATCCAATCTGTTCACCCTCTCTGATCAACATTGACAGTTTATGGGTTGAGGCAAGGCGCAGTAGTGTTTCCTCATTATAGGCATCTGTCTGCTTCTATTTCCTCCTCCCTCCTTTGCATCCTTCTCCTCCGCTTTGCTTCTTTTTCCTTTCTTTTCCCTCTTAGCTCTCAGTTCTACCC
Organism: Maylandia zebra; assembly: GCF_041146795.1. Taxonomy (NCBI): domain Eukaryota; kingdom Metazoa; phylum Chordata; class Actinopteri; order Cichliformes; family Cichlidae; genus Maylandia; species Maylandia zebra. The sequence continues at coordinate 30,317,618 of NC_135171.1, read as the reverse complement.
ATATGGTCATTCATAATTCAACAGAGGCCTTTCTTTAAACTAAAATGCATATGTGCAAAAAGGAGTTGTGTGTACTAGTGCATTATGCAGTGCAGCCTTGCACAGCTTCATTAACAGACCTTAAAATAAAGAGTTATATTTTTTTAAGCTTTTTGTAACTTTCAGACAAACCTTTAGAGGCTATTTGATGATCAGAATGTGGTTTTAGGGTTAAGGTTAGTTTACAGTTAGGATTAGGCATTTAGCTGTGATAGTGGAGCTTATGGTAAGAGTCTAAGGAATGCATAATATCATTGAGCATCCTTCCTTTGTTTTGAGGTCTTTGTGTTCTCTAAGAGAAAAAAAAGGAAAGCAGGAGGTGATGCATTCTCAAGTCTGTTGTACGGCAAAGGCCATGATAGATTTCCTTTTGACTGCTATTATTAGTCTTCATGCACACTCCTGCATCATATTTGGAGTGTTTATTTCTCCTCTGTATGGCATTTTGCCAGGCAGTTTGTGCTTGTGTATTCCCTGGATTACATTTAAAGGTAATTTTAGTACATTTTAATGAATTGATTTTGCTACAAATGTTACTGTTTATAAATCTTGGTCTGTCTAGGTTTTCACACTGCTTCATAATTTAAAATTAATCTCACTGCCTGACAAAAAAAAAAAATAGTGTTGTACATTAAACTGATTAGTTAAGTTAGACAGTCCCAGGAGGGAAATGTATTGGTGTTTCCACAAGAGTTGAGTTCGAGCATTAGAAATGCCACCATTGCTATAAACTCAGAGAAATATAGAGTCAGGTATCTGTGGATTCAGTTTATATTTTGCAAGACAGCCTCTCAGTATTTTACCTGACTGCTGAGAAAATGTATTTTCTCACCAACTGCATCGAATCAATAACGAAGTCAGAAGTCAGTGTGGTGTTTCTTTAATATATTTCAGAAACCATCTGTTTAACCTACACATCAATGATCATTGATTTGCTTATTGATTTCTTCATATTGCTTTTTGCATCACTGGGAATTCTGTATTATAAACCTCAAAAACGAAAACCAGTTTGACGCAAAAAACAAAACTGAATAAAACAAAAACCTGTTGCTGTAATAAGTCATTTAACTTTATAGAGAGTTTACTCAGTGTGTAATACTGAGTAAGAACTCTCTAACAGTTTGTAATATACAAATATAGACGTACACACACATCTATACTCTCTTTGTTCAGCTCCTTCTGCACTTCGTTTTCCCCAAGAGGATTGCTGAAAATAAAACATTTTTTAGGTAACTCATTAGTGATATGTGTTCTGTTGGAAGCAGATTTATGTGTTGTATCTGTCTCATTTTTTTTGTACCAGGAAACTTTATTTTCCCAGTTCTTTCTCTTCTCAACTACATTCATGTTTTTTTCCTGAATCTCATTATTTCCATTTTATGTTTATTGTGAAAAAGACAAAAAGGCACAGTTTAGCTCCTTAACTTTGAAAACTGACTCAAGTTACATCTAAAAGCTTTGTGACTCTGTTTCCTCACTGTAGACAAAATGCTTAAAAATTTTAAATTGCCAAAGTGAGAATGTGCCACTCCATAGTCTGTCATTTTCTTTTCTTGCTTTTCCTTTTATCTTCCTTCATCCGACTTCCTTTTTCTATTTTTTTCCCCACATTTTGGTCTTTTTTTCCCCCTCTTCCTGTCTTCTCTTTCTTTCTGAAATGTAACTGATTCTCCCCTCTGTCGCTAACTACTTGTCTAAACTTAATCTATTCGTGTTGCATCAGTCATTCTATCCTACCTCAGCCTTTCTCACATTTTCTTTCATTTCGTTTAACCTAACCTCACTACTTCTTGTTCTTGTCTTTTGAATCTCTTTCTGACTCCTTCTGTTCACTAATGTATTGTCCGTAAGGTGAATAAGAATCATTTCACAGGCTGGTAGTCTTTTCCAAGACACTGTTACTATGCACAGACACCCTTCACCTGGTTTTACACCTCCAAGCATCACTGGCATAATCAGGATCCCCTCCTGCATCATGTTGCTTCTCATTACAGCAGAGGTGACGTAAGTGTGTGTGTGTATGAAAGGGAAAATGAATGCAAGAGAAGATAAGGGCATTGTGTGTACGGGGTTCTGCGCGGAGAAAAAAACAAAGTGAACAGGCAAAGAAGGTTTTAAAAACAAGCACAACTGTGTATGTGTGTGAGAGAGAGTGACTGTGTGCGTGTTAGTTTTATATGCAGCTGTACACAGTGTTTCTCCCCTCTTCCTATCCTCTCTGGCTCAGATTCGCAACACGTCTGTTGAGCTGCTCTGAACTCAGAACGCCAACAACTCCTCTGAAGTGTTTGACCAAAGAACCACAACAAATATTAGCATCCTCCAAGCTGTCACAAATACTCACACACACACAGTTATACAAATAAACACACGCTCTGAACAAATGAGAGAGAGTCCCACACCTGCAGTCTATACACACGCACACGCATGCACGCACACATATATATTGCTCAGGTTTGTACAGATCACAGCAGTCTGGTTTGTGCTTGATTGCTTGTAGCAGTGCAGTACTGCTGCAGTATTATTCCACCCACAGACGTACAGTAAGATTTGTGTTTTTCAGAAACTCTTTCTTTTCTCACGATGAGCATTCTTATTTCAAAAGTAACCTGTGATGTTTTTAAAAAAGTCATATTTAGAAACAGATGTTAGAATATATGATGGAATAGACCTAAACAACTTTAAATAAATTCACTAATAATAACAATAATGGATTGGATTTATATAGCGCTTTTTGAGACCTCAAAGCGCTTTACAATTCCACTATTCATTCACTCTCACATTCACACACTGGTGGAGGCAGCTACAGTTGTAGCCACAGCTGCCCTGGGGCAGACTGACAGAAGCGAGGCTGCCATATCGCGCCATCGGCCCCTCTGGCCAACACCAGTAGGCGGCAGGTGAAGTGTCTTGCCCAAGGACACAACGACCGAGACTGTCCGAGCCGGGGCTCGAACGGCAACCTTCCGGTTACAAGACGAACTGTCAACTCTTTGAGCCACGAGTGCGGTCCTTTACAAAGTTCTTTACAGTAGCCAGTGTTAACCACTGGTGTTAATGTGCTACTTAAAACCAGCTTCAGCTTATCCCAGAGCTACCAAAGAATGAAATGGTTTGCAACTCCCACCAGGAGGGATGCGCACAAATAACGTTAATAATTAGTCTGATTTTTAATGCCAGCGGCAGTATTATTGACACTGTTGAAGATGATTGCTATTAATCATTGTTCCTCTTCAGACACAGTGGGGGGTAAGAATGACATGGTAATCACAAAACATGTAGAAATGTGATGCCGATTTTTAATGATTGCTGTTTATCCCCCAAAATCATCAGGTAGTGGAAAGAGATGCTGAAGTAATGGTTTCACCAATGATTGTATTTTTAATTAGAAGGTGGAGGATTATGAGTGATTATATTTCATCATTCCAAAACGTCAGGGGGTTGGCAGTTTGATACTCGTTGATAGCTAACAACGATGAGCTGTGATCATTGACAGTGTGTGATAATTGATTGTTGATGAATGAATCAGATTTAATGAGATGTGCTGCTGTCTAGACAGCCATACAAGTGCATCTCACAAAATTGTTAAACTTGGTAAACTTTCATATTTTCTATATTTACTACTTGTAAAGTGAAATATTTCAAACCTTTATTGTTGATCGTTTATGGTGTATAGAAAATCATAAAAACAGTTCCACAAATTATCAAATATTTCATTTCAGGTTTTAGTAAATTTGCTAAGCAAAAATTGTAAATACCATTTATCTCTTGGTTTCCTTCAGCACACATAACCATAATCATGGGGAAGACTGCTGACTTGACAGCTGTTCAGATGATGATCATTGGCACCCTCCACAGAGGGTCATTGTTTAAATGGGTGGCGTGAGTGTTGTATCAAAGCATATTAAACTGGAATGAACTGGAACTGGAATGGAAAAGTGTGGCAGGAAAAACTGTACAAGCATCAGGGATGATCACTGCCTTGAGAGGTTTATAGGAAAAGTTGTTTTTTTTTAAAGAACTTGAGAGAATCAAACAAGGATTGGACAGAGGCTGGTGTCAGTGCATCAAGAGCCACGATACACTGATGTCTTCAGGGATTAATCTACAACTGCTGCATTCCTAATATCAAGTCACACCTGAACCAGAGACTACATCAGAAGTGTCTTTCCTGGGCAAAGGAGAAAATGAAATATTCAGTTGTCCAAAGTCCTCTTTTCAGATTAAGGTAAAATTTGCATTTCTTTTTTTCTTTTGAAATCAATGTCCTAGAGTTTGGAGCATGAGTGGAGTGGCATAGAATCCAAGGTGTTTGAAATCTACTGTGAGGTTACAGTTTTACATTTTGTGCTGATTTGGGGTGCCATGTCATGTGCTGGTGTTGGTGGCAGTTGGTCCACCTGCTTTTATTAAGCCCAAAATCAGTGGAGCCATCTACCAGGCATGTTTCAATCTGCTGACAAGCCTTATGTAGCTGTTGATTAGTGCCAAAGCTACTACCAGAAGAGGAAGGAACAACATTGGGTGAAAAGGGGTGATTCAGGGAGGAGTTGAGACAGGCTGTGGGTGGTAGGGAAGAGTTAGTTACCAGATGACTGGGAAAGTACAGCTGTACTGCTGAGTAAAAGTTTGGTTATCATCTGGCCAGAGGGAAGAGGAGAAGAGACTTGGTGTTGGAATGAGGCCATATAGGAAAGTATTCAAAAGAACATGTTAGAAAAGAAAACGCGGGATAGTCGGGGAGATTAAAAAAGTAGTCTGAGTAAATGGAAACTAGGCTTTCAGCAAAGAGAGAGGTCACAAAGGAAAAGACTTACAGTGTTTTGTAAGGCTAGATATCAAGGAAGGAGAAACAGACTTGTAAAGTTGGCAAGGCAGAGAGATGTGCACTAGATAAGAGTGATTAAGGACAGAAATGGAAATGTGCTAACAAGTGAAGGGAGCATGCTGAGAAGATGGAGTACTTTGAGCATCTGATGAATGAAGAAAATATGAGAGGACAGATGGAGGAAAGTTAGTGATTCAGGGAGTGCGGTGCATTAGTAGGGAGAACGTGAGAGAAGTTGAGAAAAGAATGAAGACTGGAACGGTGGTTGATCCAGATGACATTGCTGTGGAGGTATAGAGATGTCTAGGGGGGGGACTGCATTTGGCTTTTTGACCAGATTGTTTAACACAATCTCTTACTCGAGAGAGGATGCCTGAGGAATGGAAAAAAAGTGTACTGGTGGCAATTTTCAAGAACAAGGCTCATGTGCCGAGCTGCAGTAACTATGGTGGGATGTAGTTGATTAGCCATACCATGAAGCTATGAGAAAGAGTTGTAGGTAGGTAGAGGTGACAGTTAGTGAGCAGCAGTACGCCTTGAGAAAGTGAGAAAGCACTACAGGTATCGATCGGAATGACAGATGGGTTAAGGTGTGAATGGGATTACATTAGGGACCAGCTCTGATCAGATCCTCCTGTTGTTTGCCATGATGATGGGCAAGGTGACAGATGAGGTCAGGCTGGAGTCTCTGTGGATGACAATATTTGCAGATGACACTGTAATCTATAACAAGAGTAAGGAGCAGGTGGAAGTCTGAAGAAGATGGAGGTATGCATTGGAGAGAAGAGGAATGAAAGTATAAGCAACACGGAATAAATGGGTGGGAATGAGAAGGAGAAAGGTGGAAATGCAAGGAGCAGAGGTAGTGAAGGTGAGTTTAAATTAGGTCAATTGTCCAAAGGGATGAACAGTACACAAAGAAAGGTGATGAAAAGAGCCAGGGGTGGTGGAGTGGGTGGAAATGAGTGTCAGGGGTGATTTGTTATGGAAAGATAGCAATGAGAGTAAAAGGGAAGGTTTAGAAGATGGTAGTGAGACCTGATGGACGGCTTGGAGATGGTGCCACTTACAAAAAAGATGGTAGGCTGAGCTTGAGATGGAAAAGTTGCAGAAGTTAAGATTTTCATTGGGAGTGACCAGGATGAACAGGATCATTGGCACCATTCAGTTTCAGTGGTTTCAAGATGATGTTTGAGAGACTTGTTTGCGTATATGCAGAGGAGAGAGCGTGAATATACTGGACATAGAGCTATGCCAGGCATGAGGAAAAGAGGGCGACCGCAGAGAAGAGTCATGCATGTAGTGAAGGAAGACTTGCAAAAGAGTCTGTCTGTGTTTGTGTGTATACACATCCAGCATGCATTGCAGAAAACATGACTCTCAGGGAGCAGTTTAAACATACCAGCCAATCTTAAAGCAGCCTTGAAGGGAAGTTGGAGAATCAAATCTTCAGGTATGGTTTTTAAATTTTAAAATGTATTTATTTATTTTTAATAGCAGAGATGCAGAACTTAAGAAATTGCCAAATACGAAATTCTCTAAATTAAAATATACAGTGTTTGATTTCTTGCTAGCTTATTTACTGAACTAGCTAAACCGTTATTGACTGGTGCAATTTTTATGTTTCCCATGGACAACATGGTTGCAAGATATATTTCTTCCACATCTGACGTATCATCTGTTGTATCACTCTTTATTGAACCATGTCCAACTTTAAAGCTGATTTTCCTTCCTCCATCGTTCTCTCCTCTATCTTTTTTGCACCTGACAGCCTTCAAACAGCTGGAAACAGCATCTCAAGGCTTGTGTTTGTGTGTATTTGTGTAAGTCGACAGCATTCTGTGTTGTTTGACACATCAGCTGCAGGGAGCTCTGGTCTTAATAGGCTATTACACACTATAATACCCCCCAACACACTCACACACTTTTCCATCCATGCTGAGGTACACACATGCATAAGTTGCTGACAGTGGAACAAATACATAAGTTAAGCACAAAAAAGCCTATTGAAATTTGCTTTTCAAAATGCTCATGCACAAACCTGTCAGGATACATCCCAAAATAATTTACCAGAACATAGAACATTTAAGGAAGAAAGGGGAGACGGATGTTCACACACTTAGAAGCTGCTCAGTCTCTCTCTAACCCATATACACACTTACACTCAATCACACATGCTATTAAATTCCCTAATGCCTTGAGCCGGTCTGACAGCGGAGTGTATTCCGTGAGTGAGTTGAGCTCCATAGGGAGTTAACTGATTAAGTATATCTGTGACAGACACAATCCCTGCTTAGTAGCTACTGAAAAGAGCAGGAGGAAGAGAAGAGAGGAAAGGGAAGGGAAGGAAGGAGAGGACAGAAGAGTAAAACATCTTGTTCAGCAGTTTCAACTTGCTACTGTGAGCATGTTTGTATTTTTCTCAGTTCAATATGTTAAAGAGGACATAATTCCTAACAGGTTTCCCTGTTTTCAACTGTGTAATTAACAAGTAACTTGTTGTGTTAAAGTGTTAGACTTTGTTTTAAACCATTTGTTTGATTTGCTTTTTATGAAAATGTAATATCACTAAATAATCTTAAGGCTTCTCTTTAATTCTCTTTTAAGTATTTGAGTGTCAAACAGGTAAAGCAATTACAGGAAGTAGAAGAATCAAAGGGAAAAGGGGATATTTTTTATAAAGAGGTTATGGAATGTAGCATAAGTTTCCATGCTTTCATGCTTCTTGTCTGTAATAGTGCCACTTTATCTCTCCAGCATTGAAAAATATAACCTAATGGGCGTAACGCTCTTTATTCTCAAACAGCAAGATCTTTTATATGTTTTAGCTGTCTTCAGGCAGCTGGAGAGACACTGGAATATTAAAGAGCCAGTATAGAGGCTTTTACTAACTCATATGCTCAAATGACCGTAATGTAATATCTGCCGGAGGTGAATAAAGTTTTGTTCAATATGAATAACTCAGTAATTACTATGTTGTCCTGTCTTTAAAACAAAAACAAACCCACAAGAAAGAAGAGTCTCATCTGTTTTAACTGAATTAATTTTCCCAAATTAATCACACAGCTATTCAGTCCAAGATTGTGCGTTTTGATTGGCATTTAATTAAATTGTAATTTTGAACCAAATTATATCATGGTCAAATTATGTGTGATGCCTTGTTTCAGAGTTAGTGAAGGTAAAAAACAAACAAACATAAAAAACTCACTTATTGGATACAAATACCAGAAGCAAATGTTCCATTCTTTTGTACAATGCAATGTTCTCAGGGTTATCTGTGAGAGCTGCTGTTTTAAAACACAAAAGAGCTTTGAAAGTTTAAATAAAATATCTTCATAAGCGATGATGTGTGATCTTGATATGTGTTTATTCTAGTTTCCAAATGTGCTCCAGGTTAGACCATGCAAAGCAGAGGTACTGTTTTCAGTGGTGGGTGGCCTTATATAACCTGAATAATTTTTTTTGCCTCATCAAGCCTGAACAATTTAGGGTGGTCACTGGCCTTTTAAAGCAATAAAAGGGCAATATATTCATGAAACTGGAAAATAATGACTTCATAGATTATCCCCTGCTGATATTTGCAGTATATTTCATGGGTCTTACTTTTGGTGGTAAGTAATAAAAAAATGCATCTTGACCTTTGATTTATAGAAGAGAGCAAAAAACAGCTGCTTGTGTTTGCTGTGGTACAATAGCAGTCATTAGGGCTGGTGGCTCCTGCTCATTTTATTTGTGTACAGCCCTCATGTGCAGTGCATACCATCTGATGTCTCCAAATTACAGGTCTCTCCTGCCCTGGTAAATTTGCTAGAGATAAAAAAAACAAGTCTATATTGTTTGGCCTTTTCCTTACCCCCTCAAGTTAACAAGTCCTCCCCAACAAAACTTTGGCAGTGGCTGCTGGAATAATGGCAAGATTTTGAAAATAGAAGACAGAAATGAGACAGAGAATGGAACCAAACTAAAAGCAGAGAGTAGAGAGAAGATGAGAAGAGAGGAAAGTAGAGAGGGGAGTTGCAAGGTTATGAAGATAGGGCGACTCAGCAGAAGAGTGGAGCTCATTAATGAGTAATGGGTTCGTGACACTTTGCCCTTGGACACCACAGTGTCTGATGGCTTTGTTGTTACTCCAGTGCTACAGACACCAACATGAGGCTGAGTGCACATATCTTCTCTATATTTTATGTCTCCATCCATATCTGGATGTAAGTTACAAAGACTTGATCAACTACACATTTTTATATTGGGGTTAAGACTTTGTATAATACTGGATTTAGTATTAGGTTCTTATTGCCTGAGTTGCCTGAGCGTGAGGTTTTAATTTTACAGTTAAAGTTCACATATTTTTCACAATTTCATTATTTTATTTTGCGCATCTAAAGCTTCTGTCATTCTAGTAGTGTACATTAACACCATCATCCTTCTGTCTGAAAACTTTTACCTCCTTCTTCAGAAAAGCACAGTCTGGTCTGATGCTAGAAGTGCTGCCTTAGAGGTGTCAATTGCTTACAAAATCTGGAGTTCACCCACAAAAGTATCGCTATGTGATAGAGGCATTCTTATTTGAGAACAATAGCAAATTAGCCACTAGTTGGTTATTATGCTAGCATAATAGAAATTAATGTAGATTTGGTAAAGAAGCGAAGCCTAAATTATAAACAGGGCATTTCATCTAATAAAATGTGTTGTTGTTGGGTGAAAATGACTTCCTTCGCCTAGTTGATGGGTTTTATAATTGTGCAAACCTTTTACGTGAATGAAAAGAGAAAAAACTACAAATATCTGTAATATCTGTGCCTGCAAATGTAATCATTGAAGTGTGTATTTGAGGTTGGCTTGGTTCTAACAAAAGACTTTCTTTTGCTTTCAGAATCAGTTGCTCCTGCATGTATGCGCACACAGTATATATCATACTAACAAAAAGATGTCTACAGTTCTCTTTCTCCCACTCACTCACTCATACACTCAATGATACACACCCCATCAGCCTTTTCAAGCCTGTGCCCCATGTCCACATCTGTAGCGTTTTCAAGCCAGTACCTCCTGCTATTTGAGCCCAATTAGAAGCTCCCCTCCCCGTGCAGGCTAGTGGGAAGGGCCCCTCCCTTCTTTCCTCCAGCCTCATATCAGTGGCTTCTGTGTTATGACAGCCTCTGACACTAGCCCTGCGTAATTACTGCTGCCTGAAGCAGCAAGATGGCATGGGGAATGAGAGAGAGAGGGGGGAGGAGAGACAGGTAGCTGAAAGAAGACCATGGAGGGGGAGGAGAGGAGGAGGTAGACAGAAATGGACAGGATCAGCAGAGAAAAGGAATAGAAATCGAAGAGGCAGATGAGAAACGGAGTAAAAGACGGAGAAGAGAAGGAAGAAAAAGACAGAGAGGGAACGAGCAGACGGCTGGCAGACTACCTCCTGTTGTGTTTGTTTTTACATGCTGTGTATTTTTGTGTGTGCACATGTGTGTGTTTGACTGAGTGACTGAGAGAGTGAGAGAGTTGAGAGCGTGAGTGTGAGTGCGCTGATAGCTGATGACAGAATCTTGTACCAGCAGAGTGGCGTCATGCTGCCATCATTGTTGCTGCCCAGCCAGAGCTGCAACATTACTCTGATAGCAGTTATACAAATAATTCTCCTCAAGGTGATCCTAAAAGTGATAATCAAGGTGTTATATGTTGTTATTCTAAGAATTTGTACTGTATTCTGTGCTTTAATTCACCTGACCGTGTGGATGAATAGTCTGCAGTTGAGGCTTGTCATACTTGCACTGGCTGTTTTAATGCAGTCCTGGGGTAATCCCTACTGACGGTCATGACCTTTCTATGCAGTCGTCTTTTCATATTAAGTGATCGTGAAACCCTTGGTTCTGTAATTTGGCCAAGAGATGCAACAGAATTCTGGGATAACCCCGAGTGCAGCATTTTGTAGATGTTTACACAAGATGTCACTTAGTTTATTAAGTTTATGTTGTTCAGTCACCACATGTTATACGCACAGGCTAAATAGTACATATACATTTCTGGAAAAAAAATACAAAATAAATAACAAATCAGCAAAAGCATGTACAGTCAAAGATGTCTTTGCTTTTATACTTACATTTATTTTCATTTTTACTCTTCTGCACTGAAACAAATGTCTGCAAGAGTCTACATGAAAGGTTTAAACTCCAAAGTTTCAGCTTCTGAACATTACTGAGACTGCACTAAGCTTACAGATAAACAGCTTATCACAGATGTAAAGGTTGGCCAGCAACTGATTCCATTTGAGAGCTAAGAACTTGAGCTAAATACATCTACACCATGGTCTGGCTATTAAAAGCACCATTTTTGAGAGATGTTTTACCAAAAAAATGTGCTTGGAGTAACATAGCTCATCTGCACATTTGAGCCTTATAATAAAGCCTATTAAGTATGAATCACATACTTAATAGGCTGTGTGACCATTCTGCAATGGGCCATTTGTGATGGGTTTTTTTTTTTGGTACTTGAACCTTGAATCACCATTAAAATTATCGAATGATTTTGTTCCATGTAAAAATTATATAAAATGACTGTCCATGTGATGTCAAATTTTCTATTCTACTCTGTGACAAAATAAACAAAATAAGGTGTTAGGTGATAGATATGAGCTATGACACATTTTAGTTGCTGAAATATTAACGTTTTTCTCAAATTCAGCATACAGACTGCATATTTTTTACATTTTGGAGACTGTAGAGAATTATTTACAGCAATGATTAATGAAACAATGAAATATTAAAAACTTTGATGGTGTAGGCTCAAACCTGGACATGGACACGTATGTTAAGCAGTGTTTCTGAGAACTTGTCTCTCTCTGTTTGACCTGCAATAGATTGGCCACTTGCCGAATCAGAGATGGGTTTGGCTCATTCGAATTGTAATTGAATAGGAATTTAAGAAAAATGTACGGATCTTTATTTTCCTGTTTTTTTTTTTTTCTTTTGTCAGAACCACTAGAAATGTCCTAGCTCTCACTGAAGATTTGGACCCATTTTATGGTCTTTATCAACAAATGGTGTTTGTTACCTTCTTAATATAAAAAGTAGTTAAAAAAATCATATCACCTTTAACGTCATCTAAATAAATAGTACACTCTTATGCTTTCCAGGATATTGTTCAGCTGCTTGGCAACATCCTTATTATAGAAAATCCAAATACATGCTGTATGTTCTAAATGATTTTGCTTGTTAAAAAAAGTTAACGGTCTCTGCAATTTTATCCTACTTCTGAGTATGTTTACTCCGCTGAAGGCCTCATTTTGTGCCAGCTATGAATGGAAATGAATTCACACATCAATTCTAAGATAGTCATCAAAACAAAAAAAATGTTAACGCCTTTTTAACATAATGATTGCTCCCATGCAACTCTATAAACCCAGAGAAAATGGTTTCCATTGAATGCATGAGTCATCAACCACACAGTAGATCTGCTAACATAAAAGCTCTGTTTCTGAAGCAGTTTAACAATTTACAATTTGAATTAACAACTCAATTCAAAATGAGTAAAAAATAAATCCTGCAGAAATACTAGAAGTTTAATTCATGGTTTCAGTTGTTACGTTGTTACGTTGTTCCATCCCAAGCATTCTCAATTGCTACCACAGTTCAGAGGTCTAGGCTGCTCAACAACCAAAGATGTGCGTCCTTTTATACTAGGATGATGACCAGGATGACAGAAATATTTATGAGATGCCATTTCAGAGACTGAAAGGTAACAACATTCCACATTTCTCCTAGCCTCTTATGTTATTTATCTTTATCTTATACTTGCCAACTACACGTGACATAATTTTTACCTCTCTTCTGCTCTTGTCTTCTTGTTTTCTTTGTAATATCTCACATTTACCGACCTGCTCTTTTCCATTTAGTCTGTATTCGCTTTCTTTCTTTCTTTTTCAAAAAATTAAAAACTTTCAAGAAGCAGTGCAATCATTCTTATTTGTCCCCATCATCTGCAATTACCTGCTGTTGCTATGTTACAACTAAGTTTAAAAAGAAAAAAAATCACTGCCTCCCATTACACTTAATAACTCATATGTGTCCCAATGCTATAGATAGCTATTATACAGCCAAGAACAAAATAATTGACACTCAAAAAGAAAAAGAAAAAAAAATTCATCATGGTGACATGGATAATGAGGGTGAACAGTGAGTGAGGTGAGAGGTTCTGCTGTTATGATTATTACAGATAATCTGAGATTCAAAGATATATTAAAATTCTTATAGATTGTAAAAATAGTCTTGTGATTATCAATTTATTTATTTATAATTTTATTTATTATTATTAGGTTTTTGGGACTTATAGGTCTGGTGTGTTGAACCTTCACTCTAACTTCATAAACTCCTTGAGATGTAACAACTTGTGTTTGTATATGTGCTTGTGCTATTTGAATATGTGATACTTCTCTACCTGGATTTATTTTAACTCTTTTTAAAACTGTGCCATCTCTGGACACTTACTGTCATTGTCCAAAAAAATGGACATACCTGCAGAAAACAGGAGATGCTGACATGCTAAAGAAGCAGGAAGAACAAAGTTCCATTCTAACAACCGTGACTGAGAGAGAAGAGGAGATATAAGTCTCATGGGACACAAAAACAGATACGCTAATAGTAAGGAATTGGAAATAAAAATGTCCTATCAGCAGCCACCCATGGACTAATCCATGGGTGGCTGCTGATGGGATGAAAGTTGGAAATTGATCTGTGCGAGGGCGTCTGATGTTGAAAAACCCAAAACATCTCATGACTTCAGAAACATCACTGGAGATGCATCCCAGCGAGAGCAACAAAGATGTATCTTACACACATTACATGTGAGAAATTGCCAAAGAAATGACTCTGGATCCCACTGTTACCATTAGCGATCTTCAGACAGTCGTGGATAAAATCCAAGCGGTTATAGAAAAAGAGGACGGATTGCGGCTTTTATTGACAAATGGTGCCTACTGGGTCATATTACTATGAAGAAGTACTGTTGCTGCTTGCACTTTGAACTATTAGCTTTGGATTATGTCCACAATTTCTCTTGATTTTGCTATTCCAGCAACTATTTCAAAGCAGAAGAGAAGTCCAAAGCCATCTTTTTTTCTCATTCGGTGATCACATGTCACTGTTTGCAAATGGTACAGTAGACATTTCATTTGAACAATTTGTTCAACAGCTTTTACAGCTAAAAGGAATCATTGCATAGTACCCGAAAAAGCCTGTGAGACAAACAAATCTGTGTTGCTTGTCATTTGGTAGTAAATGCAATAGCATTTGCTGACAGAGGCAGCAAGTAATGGAAACAGAATTTGTCCCATCATCCTGACTTATGCAAATGATATTTGTCATAAATCTGCACTGGGGAGTTATGCACAAAATGTTACTTTAATACTTTTATGTGTTTGCTTCTGTCATACCCATTCAGATCATCTGAATGGAACTGCTCTGAGACCAAATGAACTAAAGTGGGGGAAAAAAACATTTGAAATGAAGTGTCGAAATAAAACTATACCAAGGGAACTGAGGATGTTTGGTGTTTCTGGGTGACACAATTTAACTTTTTAACTTTAACTATCTTGCTTAGTCAAGATTAACTAAAGGTTATCTACTCAGGTAAAAGATGCCAATGCTGACTATTAACAGGAGACAGGACTTGATCCATCAACAATTACAAAGAACAGGCAACAGCAGCAGGAAAAGTGCACTTACATTTGTTGTTTGGACTCATAACCTTGGGCCTGGTTAGCTAGTTCCCCCTCCAGTCAGTTAGTTTTTCCGATCTGTGGGTAAATGTAACTTTAGGCCTGTTGTATTTTTGTGCTATCTGATCCCACAGACGATCACACCAGAGTCCGACTGCAGTTGCTGGATGGAGACCCCCACTCTGACTACATCAATGCCAATTATATTGACGTGAGTGTTTACACAACTACACTCGAACACATGCACACATACACTGTAGTGATGATCCAAACAATGAGTCTTGTGTAGGAAACCCTCTACTGTATTTACAACTTCATCATATGCCAACTGTAGTATTTGCTCCTGTTGGTAGCTGCTTACATCACTTGGTTGAAACTTGAGAGACGTCTAACTTGGAAAGCACACCCTTTGCCTCACAAATAGTTATTATTTTATGTGAGTTTCACTGACATGTCCTCACAGGTTGTAATAGTCTCTTTCTGCATGGATGCCCTGAATATCAAATAGCATGGATGTCAGTCAGTCAGTCAATAGTATGGATGATGTCATATTCTCAGTTTCAAATCAGATGCAGACACCTGCCTCTGCACACAAACAATATTGCTTTAAATTTGTACCAGTGAATCAGGTCCTTAGTTAAGGTTACCACAGCAGATAAAACCATCAGTGTTGTTTTTTTCCCCCCTTTGAACTCCATTCCTTCACCAACGGGCACATAAAAAAAATTAAAAGGGGGAAAACATACCCCCCTCCTTGTTTACCCTTTCCTCCTTTAATTACATCAGTCATTCCATCACCTCCCACTGTGTGTCCCTCTTATTACCTTTCCTTATCCATCCATCCATCGTTCGTTTTTACTCCCTTCCTCTCTCCCCTGCAGGTATTGTGCTTCACTTATTGATTTAATCTCCTGCTCACAGCTTACTGTTGTAATGGTAGTCTTAATAAATCTGGTACAAAATCAGTCTCACAGACTAGATTGTTTCTTAAGAAGAAAAGAAAAGAATTGAAAAAGTAAAACACATCCCCCCGTGAAGATAACGTCATGCTCACAAAGTGATTCTAATGGCAAAGTGAAAATGATAAATGCTTTTATCTCAACAAGGTTATCCATCTTATAGGGAATCGTGATGGGACAAGAGAGAGAAATAATCGCTGGTTGGAGACCGGTGTCTTTTTATCCAACAGAGGGAAAATTTAGTGACTGGGAAAAAATGAAGGATAAAACATGGAAAAAACTGAACGTGAAGACAAGACAGAGAAGGAGAGTGAGAGATGATGAATGAATGAGAAGATGACTAACAACGAGGACAAATGAAGTGAAGAAAAGGCAACACAATTGGGAAAAACTGAATGAAAGAATAGGGCAGGAATGTTTTAGTATATTTTGGTTAAAAATGCAAAATGTAACACTTTATCTAACTTTGGGGAGTGAAAAGGAAAACAGCCGAAATAGCGGGAGATGGGTGAAGACTGATTCCCTGGAAAAAATAGTGAGTAGGAATGAGAATTCTTGAAAAACAATGTGCTAAAAATAGAGGAAATTTAGATGTTGGATAGGAAAAATAAAGAATATAAAGAGAAAAATGGATATGACAAAAGTGTGGCGATACATATTTTTTTATTGCTTCCTTTTTTCTGTCTCGCAGGGGTACCATAGACCCAGACATTACATCGCCACACAAGGTAATTAAACTGACGTGATAAGTGTGTGTGAGAAGCACTAATGCGTGCTTCCACATTTGTGTAGATACGAATGTGTGCATGTGATCCTATTTGTGTGCGTGTGTGTGTATGCGTGTAGGACCCACCTGGTAAATGTCGTCCTCTCGGACTGGAAGGCTATTACCACAACCTCCTAAATCTAAACTGCCGTATAAAACCCCCCTGACAAATTTAAGACCCCATTACCTCAAACCCCCAAACTACTATCTGGGATTGATGGTGTTCAAATACATGTGTGTGTCTGTATGGGTGTGTTTGTGCAAGTCTGTACTACCAGTGTTGACATTTTTACGTGGCATTGGAATGAACATATGCTTATTTACACACCTATATCTGTATGCTTGTTTATGTGTATCAAAATGTTTACACTGTGTGTGTTTGTGTGTTTGTCTGTCAGGGCCCATGCAAGAGACGGTGAGGGATTTCTGGAGAATGGTGTGGCAGGAGAATTCGGCCTCTATCGTCATGGTTACAAACCTTGTGGAAGTGGGAAGGGTGAGTTTATCATCCAAGCAGCTCCAAAAATGTGTGTATTAGAAGTAAATAAAGTATATGTATATCTCTGTGTGTGTCTATATGTATATATGTATGATCTAGTTATATGTGCTGTTGTTTTACCTGGAGCTTTAGTTTTCCTCCAGTCACACTACTGAATTACTTTGCGATGCCGTCTAGTAAATTCTAATCAGTATCATCTCTGCCTCTTGATGCTCATGGGGAGATAATCAACACCACGTAAGGCATATTTTAAAACACAATGACAATAAAAACGATCTTTTCCAGGTGAAGTGTGTTCGTTACTGGCCTGATGAGACAGAGGTGTACGGAGACATCAAGGTGACCCTCATAGAGACTGAACCACTGGCGGAATATGTCATACGGACGTTCACTGTTCAAAAGGTAAACAAGTAAACTTTATATTTAATGGCAAGAGTATATTTTTAATTCTTTATTCTATAATTCAGGAATCAAGTATGCCATGGTCAATTCCACTGAGAATGTAGTGAAAATGAAAACAATAGTTGTTAAAAAAGTGAGAATTATTCCACATTCAGGACTTCAAATACCAGTTCTACCAGCAGCTTTAATTGGAAATATGAAGATTTAACTTTCCTGCTCTGAAAAAGGCAAAAGCTGTTGATGTCTTTGTCATAGTATTTATCCTGCATTTTAACATTGAGTCATGATGTCACACCAATTTTCTTTGCCCCACAAGGCCTGTGATGGGATTTGAACCCACTCATGCTCTCTAGCAGCATATTTACACCCTATCTTAGCTTGTATTGCTTCCATATTTTGTAAAGCCCAGACCTAGATTACCATTACAGCCAATATGTGATTGGGGATTTATGGCGAGTGAGCTCTGTTACTTGTTTGCTTCTCACTGTTTAAGAGGAATCTTGAAAGCATAATCTTGGCACTTGTAATCAGGCAGGAGGGATTTGAGAGGAGAATAGATGATCGACGAATGTAGTTTCATTGTTGTGATGTTGTTCTCCAGGGCTCTGCACACTGAATGCAAAAACTGCAGAAATGCACATTACAACAAGACACAGGCTGTGATCCAAAATCCTTTATCTTTCGAGCGACTTTCAGTCTTGTTTTTTTATTCTCAGTCTCTGTTTGCCTGTTCCATTGTTTTTCCTTTTCTCCTCCATTTTACTTTCTACCTCTTTTTGCTTGTTTGAGTATAGAAAGTATTTACAACACTCAAATCTTGCTTATATAAATATTTTACTTGGGAGTCAAGGGACAGAGGTTGATCTTTAGGTCCGTTACCATTTTAATACTATTTATTTTTTAGAATAGGTACCTATCTTCTACAGTTATTACACATTATAATACATGTTCCTGACTACTCTTGTGTGTTTTCCATTCGTTTTTCTTCTTTTTATACCTCAGTGTCATTTTTCCTCTATCCTCTATTTCCTTCCCCCCTCAGTCGTGCAAAATCAGCTTATAAAGACAAGTCTTGAAGTGTTTGCTGTCAGCTCATTTAGCAAGCCATTAATCCATACCACCTCTGAGTGCGTGCGCGTGCGCGTTAAAATTCAAAGGAAAGCTGATCTCTAAACGCCTGTCGTTTGACAGTATGCATAAATACTTACAAACACACATCAGACACTTGCTAATTCAAATTCTCCATCTTTAAAATTCAGTGGGTTTTTTCCACTGTGTGTGAGTGTGAAAAACAAAGAGAAAGCAAGACAGAGGGTATGTGGGTTCTGTGTAGCAACTAAATAGCCTCAGTTGCAGTGAATAATGAGAATAAGAGCTTAATGAAAAGGTTTATTAATGGCACATCCAAAGAGATTAACTGAGCACTGAGGAATAGAGGGTGACTAAGTAAGACTAAAAGAAAATGTGTGCAAATGTGTGCGTGTGAGTGGGAGAGAAAAAGAGCTAAAGATGCAGGATGACAAAAGGTAGCTCATCTTTGAATGTCAGAATGATAGCAGCTGTGAGAGAAAGAAGCAGCATATGTGAGTATAAAACTTTCTTAAGTAGCATTCATTTCATGTGTTGATGTTTTATGTGAAGTTCAAAATTTTGCTATAAGTGAAGTGGACTGTAAAGTAGTTTTACTGTCTCTGTTCTTAACTGTGCAGCCTTGACGTTAGCAAGAAAGTTTCCAGAGGTAGTCACAGCTGCAGCTGGAATGAAAGAGTACTACAGATAGTACTGTATGTACACACGTCGATTTTTTATTTTATTTTATTTATTTTTTATTAGTTTTTTCAAGCCAACAAGGGCTTGTTCGCCAATGTGCTAACACCCAAAATATGATTAATGACACTCATGTCAGGAGACCGCAGTAAACTGAAGGCTACAGTAGAGGCCAAACTCAACAGGACAAAACATTGCTTTGAAGACCAGCATACACATATCAGACAGGACATATGAGTCATTTTTCAACTGAAACTATAGTCCAGTGTAATGAATTGTAGGCAGTTGACATCTGTGTAGCAGCCGTTCAGAGTGAAAACAGCAGTTTGACAAAAAAATCAAGGGTAGCAAGGGCTTGTACTGGTCTGCGAGATTAAACACAGTCCAGACATGTTGGAGTAGTTCAACAAAGTGTTCTTCCTCAAATGAATGAGAAGATGCTTCTCAAGTGGCTCTCGACAATCAATATTTTGCCCAGAATGTTTTTTTCCAGCTTCTGCGTAGCTTAGCTGAGAAAAACGGATCGGCACTTCAAATCTGCCAAATAAATTAAATCCATTCTTATTTCTTCCCTATCAGTTATGGTACTTTTTGATCATTTGCCATCCTGTATAACATTAATCAATTTCCAAGTTTTTTTTCATGAAAAAAAACCCAGTATTTGTAATTAATTTAATTCGAACTTTTTTCTCACCGGTATTTTGTTGTTACAGTACTATACAAAAGTCACTCCTTATTTCTTGAATTTTGCTTTCAAGGGATCAGACCTTGTCATTTTTAAAGTGTCTTGAGCAATAGTTCTCTAGACTTTTCTCAGGCCAGTGCTGTGTCTACACATATTGTTCTTACTACAAGCCTGTTACAACAACATTTCTTGAGTTAAAAAATTCAAAGGAAGACAAGGCGTTTTAGCCAGTTGTGTTGGAGATTTTATCAAAACTGAATTATCTGATAAAGTATCCGATTTTAATTTAGAATACAATACTATCACTCTATACAATAGAGTATATGGAAAGCATCTGATTGGCACCAGCTTCATATTTCAGCATGATAACCATCCCAAACACACAGTCAATGCAGTCAATGCTTACCAGGACAGAAGAACAGATAATGAAACATTATCAGTCATAGACTAGCCTTCCCAGACCTCAACATTATTGAATCAGCGCAGAATAATCTTGACAGAGAATGGAACAAACAGCAGCCAACATCCAAAGAAGAGCTTTGGAATGTTCTTTAAGAAGACTGGAAAACTATTCCTGAACACTACGTCAAGAAATTATTAGAAGCATGCCTAAACGAGTTCAGAAAACGGTGGATATACTGAATACTGACTCTCAAACTTGTTAGAATTATATTAAATCTGTTTTTCCTTATATACTAGCAAAATATAAAGAAATGATGGCTGAATCAAGACATTTCCACAGTACTGGTATGTCGCCATGACATTTAACCTCAACTTTTGAGGCTAAACATACAGTCTCTTTTTTATTTTCTATGGAGGGTTTGAAGTGCTGGACTCCTATTTAAGTGATTATAAGGAGGACATGACAGCATAAGGGATTGTTGTGGACAACAAATTCCAGTGTCAGGATGAACTCCCCCTTACGGTGATTCTAGGCTGTTCCAGACACCAAAACAAATTCTAACAATAAAAGATATGTAAGGATTGTTGATGTCAAATAAACCTTTCTAAAATGTTGTCACACAGATTTATATATGTGTTTCTTACAGAGCAGAGGATTTGCAAAGTATAAACTTGCTAAGACAAGTAACGTGAGTACCAGTGAAACTGAGACTGGATTTAAAACGCATTTGAAAATGAGGGATAATTTCAACCCATTAAAACATTTATTTTTTATGTATCTATTGCAAGTGAGGGTTAGAGGAATAGGGAGAGCTTTTAAAGTGTTCTGAGTTCCTCATCACCAATTTCCAACATTTCAATACCAGTGTTTTATTTTTGTTTTCTTTTACCCGTCTCTGTGTCTCTAGCTCTGTTGGACTGTTGTCTATTGATTTAGAGAAGTAATTTTAACATCACAGGAGTGCAAATCAATGGAAAGTCCAGTTATCAAATCGCCTTGCGGTCTTCAGTTTTTTTCCTTCTTTCTCACTTCACGTCTCTGTCACATACGTCGCGTGTCCATGTTTCTCTCCTTGATCTTTTCCTTCCTCCTTTTTTCATCATATTTTTCCCCACTCCTTCCTCAGCCCACCACTTCCTACTCTCTTCCTTAACCTCTGCTCTTTCCCACTCAGTCTCAGGTTCTGAACACCAACCCCACTTCCTATGTTACCCGTGCTTCTTGGGTTATTATCAGATAGTCTGTCACAACAAATAATTCAATACAACCTTGTATATTACAGAGCCAGAATGGAAGACGCAGTTTCATTTCAACTCTATTCTTAGAGAGTAACTGAACTGGGGAGGACGTGACTGAACCCCGTTTAGTTTAGAATAATATAATAGAATCGATCGGTTTGAATTATTAGAGCAGAAGAGTGCAGTATTATAGAAAAAAAACTGAACTGATGGAAGCTGAAGAAAGGATTTAAAAAATACATTTCTATATCCAGTGAGGAGAGATTCAGTTGAACCACCAGGATATGCAGGTCAGACCTCAAAATAGGAAACTTGAGGCAAGATCCCTCTTAGCCTTCTGATTGCCTCGTGCAGGTGGCATACACTTTCAAAGTTATACACTGTCAGAATACATTATGCCTTCAGAGGAGTCCTGAAGCTTTAGTATAAGGTGTGTGATTCCTTGGAATCATATTCCTAAATTAAAAAACAAAAAACAAAAAAACTTTTCACTCGAATTCATATTGATGAAAGAATTGCCGTGTTGGCTCTGTAACAATGACACAAAGGTTTCATTTCCAATAACCCCTGACTGTAGGATTCCAATGTGTTCTTTGTCATCAGATGATAACATTTCAAAAGAAATGGGTGGAAAAGAGAAAAATGTATAATGCTATTCCGAATTGTTCGGATAGGATTGGCTTCTGTGGATGTGGCCTTACTTTTTGCTTAATACGCAGTTTTCTTTCATAACTCAATATTGGAGACGATATATAGAGTCATAACAGATTTTTTTGACTTCCAGCCCTCAAATGCAGCCTGTCTGGGAATCCAGACTTAAAGTAATTCTGTTTCTTTATCTGATAAGCATGAACCTACTGCACACCACAGTCCTGAGACTGTATGTCCATGTTTCAAGGAAGCAATGTTATGTGAGACTTCACTGCTATCTATTAAGTATCATATGTCATTGTTAGCATCCTAATACTCCAATTGTAAGATGAGGAGATATTCTGTAGCTTATGTGTTTCTGGAAAGCACATCATGAAAATGTCAGGATCCTGTCACACACATGTTTTGTCATTTTGTTATTTTGTAATCTACACTTTTATATAGCAGATTGTTTCTCTTTATATCTAAGAAGTGGATTTTCCAAATTATGTTTTATCTTAATCCTTTTTATAAGCAACGGTATCTTGTTTATACATTTGAAACTTATTTGGTCTGTCATGCAGCAAAACTTTTCTCAGAAACAAATGTTGTTTAATTAAAACACATTCCATATTTAAATGTTTTCTGTTATCGCTGAGCACTTCATACAATAACAAGCAGTCGGATAATTGCTAGATATTCAAAATCTCCTTGTAAATTGGGCAGCTGAACTGAACCGTGGCATTTCTTCCTGCAAGTCTTTCCCAAAAGGGCCATCATGAGATTTGTGAAATCAATTAATCTTTTTGTAGAGCGAGATGGCCTTCAGTTTCCTCAAATCTCCCCTGTAAATTAGGCAAATGAGCCACAATAAGTCTTCCTGCCTCTCATTCCCCGAAGTGGCCCAAAGTGCCATCTTGACATCCACGATGAGATTGATTTATTTTTCATCTGAAGAGGCATCAAGGCCCCCATATTCCTGAAATCCCTGCTGTAAATTAGGGTCCTGAACCATGATATGTCTTCTTGTCAGTCTTCCCCAAAAGAGCAATGAAACAGTTTGTAAGATTCAGCCATTTATCATCATCAAGAGGCAAAATGGCCAACACTTTTCATGAAGAGACAGACTCTTTTCGTGAAACTGCCATTATGAAATATGCTACTTAGCATAACATCTCCCTCTGTGCATGTTTTTCAGAAGGGCCATCATGAGATCCGTGAACTCCGTCAGTTTCATTTCACCAGCTGGCCCGACCACGGCGTTCCGTGTTACGCCACAGGACTGCTTGGCTTCATACGACAGGTCAAGTTCCTCAACCCTCCAGATGCCGGACCCATAGTGGTACACTGCAGGTAAGTGTACTTACATAGAGGACACAGAGGTTTTGTACTGAAGATAAACTTAATTCCCTGGCGCTGCTGGTCAGTGGCTGCACGGGCAAGACAAGGACAAACAAACAGCCATTCAGATGCATAGCTCACATTTCTTGCTTATCACAGGGGAAGGCTCTGGGTAAACAGTAATGATCAAATGACTACTGGTATTTCTGTTACAAAATCATCTTTATAAACCTTGGATTGTTTTACAGCATTGGCCTAATTGTGATTTGGCAGATCTGAAAATATCCATGTTTTATTTTTGTGGTCTTATGAGTCATTTTAAAAGGCTTCTGACTAAACAATCAGTTTGGATAGTTCGTCAGAAGCCCCAAAATATAAGACTTTATCTCAACCTAAATCTAAGAAGCAGTTCTTTCCACAGGCTTTTCTTCCAGTACTTTTTAAAAAAAAACTTTTTTATGGGTTCCCCTTTTCCTTGTCAATTAAGACAATAGGGCAAGGTATGATTACTGTTGTAATCTCTCAAACATGTCACCCTTTCTTTTCGGTAGCTTAGATCAATAGTGCTAACTTTTAGAAAGTGAATAAAAAGTTTTAGGTTAAAAAAGAATTTCATCTCCTATCTTCTTTCACCCATACACCGCCATGAAGAGTAGGAGGGGGAAAAAGTGATAGTATTAGGATCCCCATGGTGATACTATATTTAACCTCAATGTTCTGTTCTTTATGGGATGTAACAGTTCACTTCTGGAGCCAGGTGCTCAGCTGGCACAGGCATTAAAAGGTCAGCATTCTGACAAGCTATGAAAAAAAGGTTTTGAGTAGATTCCTCATCTTGTCTCAAGCATTGAAATTTAATTATTCATTTCATGGCCCACCTTGATACAACACATAGCTTTAGAGTTTTATTCCCACAAAGGGAATAAAATGACTAACCTTGCCATGGTTAGTGCTTAATGGAATCAAAGGACCATCATACTATATAGCACTTTTTCTAATCTCGCAGACCTCACAGAGTGCTTTAGACTACAAGTCACATTTAATCATGCATCCATACAGTGATTTATTCTTTGCACTTTAGCTATCACACATAGCTGCCCAATTTAGGATGACCAGTTAACATAAACATGCATGTCTTTGGACTGTGGGAACAAGCTGGAGTACCAGGAGGAAACTCAGAAGATGCAGACTCCACACAGAAAGTCCTATACAGTCACCATTGTGATTCAGAGATGAATGGGTACAATTTAACCAGAAATTGTATTTTTTTTTTTTTGCTGGAATGAAAGATGCTTTTGTTCAGTTAACTAAAACTAACCATTTGGATAAGTCTTTGGAGCTTCCCACTAACAAACAGCAAACCTGGTTGCTTGGCAGTCCCTTGCCAAATTAGCCATTAGACAGTAAAATGATGCATGAATATTGCTTTATCTGTATATACTCAAGTTGCCATCTTTTTAGCAAATACTATAAATCAGCGTGTCTAAGGTTTGGGAAAGATGTGTGTTACAACTAAAAAAACACTTGGGATTATTAATAATGGAAAAGTCAAAAGAGACACACACTCAAAGAACAAAATTGGACACACAAACAGAGAATGAAAAAAAAAACTGGATGGACAAATGAGGCGAGCAGACACATAAAAGACAGCCAGTAAAAGTATGTGGACAGACAGGCAGGAAGTTATGGCAGTCACTTCCAATTTCCGGGGGCACTCTGATGCTATTGGCCTGTGTCATGAGGCTTTCAAACACGCACAAGCACACACACATAGAGGCCCAGCAGTATTCTGGTCTCAACATTAATCACAGAGGTTGACAGGTAATCTGCCGAGGCGCCCCCTCCTCTTCTCTCTTCAACTTTCTATCTTTCCGTCCCTCACATCTTATCTCTCTCTCTCTCTCTCTCTCTCTCTCTCTCTCTCTTTCTTTCTTTACTGTTTCTTCTCTTGCACGCTCTCTCGCTCTCTCTCTTTTAGCTGTCTCTGAAAACTGTCAGCGGAATTGTAAATTGAAAGATGGGTTTTTCCCCTCCCTCTACACCTCATTCTCTCAGTTTCCGCTACATCCCTCCATCCGTGCCTCCTTTCCTCCCTTGATATCTCCCCCGTGACGGCCACTTCTATCACTCCCAGTCGCTAAACTCGTCCAACCATTCCCTTTCCATCCCTCTTCCCCTCGCTCTTTCAGTCCATCCATCTGTTGGTTTGCTTGTCTGTCCATATCTTCCCTCCAGGCATTGGTGTTCAGAATGTGTCGCCTCAACACCTGACATGGGCTACTAAAGTCTCCACATACTTATGCTTGTCAGTTAGAAAGTAAAAGAGAGCAATAGAGAAAGACTCTGCCTTCATACTAAACTCCATTAACATTGCTGAGATTGCAAAGTTAATAGGTTTTTCTGAGTTACAAAACTCAGAGGTTTCACAGTGTATTTCTAAAACATAGTAATAAGATATAGGATACCTAATTTTAATTTTATCAGCCATTTAAGTGAGCATTTACTGATCTGATAAGAACACAATAGCCCAGAGTATTCATTCATTGGAAACAACTTAGAGTATTTTTTATTTATTTTACTATTTATTTTACTTTTCTTCTGAAAAGAGTTTAAAACATCAATTTATTACAATTACTGGCAATTATATACAATTAATATAGGCATAGGCTCCAGCCTATTCCACTATTGGATTAGTGGAAGAAAATGGATCTTTCTCATACTAATATCATCCTGTACTACTACATATAAATATGCTTTTTTTACCTGGCTGATGCTAATTTCCATCTTGAGGTGAGAGAACTCAGAATTTAAGGTGAGGTTCTGAGTGTGTTATACCTGCTGGAACAGACCCCAGGTGTGGCTTAGCTTAGACTCTGTGAAGTCACTGTATCTAGCAAAGAAATGAATCCACCATGCCATATTTTTTTTATTTGTCTTTATAATTGACTTGATAACAGTTGTATTTACTAAACTACAAGATACTCCCCCCCCCCCCCCCCCAGTTTGTCAGTGTTCTTAGGGACACATTTACAGAGAAAAGAAAATTAGCATAATGCTACAATAAAATTAAAAAAAGAACTTTGACGCGGAGCGGAAAGTTGTGCAGGTGAATTAATATCAGTGCAGCAATTTATAAACACAGATGGACTCATTTCTTTAAAAAAAAAAAATGATCAAAGCAACCTATCAAGACTAATGAGATGCCTGGGATGGGAGACTGCTAACTTCACAAACGTACAGCACAGAAACACTTTATAACTTTAACACCTTACGTTTTAGCATACATTTCGCTGCCAAAACAAAAGAGATATTCAGACCAGGGAGAGAAGCAGGAAGACAAAATGATATTCTCTGATACAAGGGCAAAATCTTCAGTCAGATTCTGACCTCACTCAGGGAGTGCTCAGTAAAACTGGGAAGCCGTTCTCTGGATGACTCCAGACAGCTCAGACAGAGTGCGGGATTCATCTTTTCCACTGCATAAATCTGTGTGTAACAGCCCATCACCAATTTTTGTGCCGTGAAAGGGAAGCTCCTACAAATACCTATGCAATATGGCTGCCCAGAGATCTGACTGCATCGTTTAAAAAAAACAAAAGAAAAAGAAAAACACTACAAATTATTAGAAATAAGTCTGTATGTTAGTTGCATTACCCAAAATGTCAGTGTTGAAGGGTTAAAAGTGATTGGTCTTACTGAAGGATATGAACAGGTCTCTGTTGTAAATGAGACATTGTGTCTCAGTGGGACTATCTGTATAAATAAAGGTTAAGAATAAAACAATTAAGTTGTTCATTATTACAATTTTGTTAGATTGAGAGTATCATGTTTGTTTATGATTGTCTCCAGTGCCGGTGCAGGGAGAACAGGCTGTTTCATTGCAGTGGACATCATGTTAGACATGGCGGAGAATGAAGGCGTGGTGGACATTTTCAACTGCATCCGAGAACTAAGGTCACAACGAGTCAACATGGTTCAGACAGAGGTAAGTGTAATTATGGAAAATAGATATAAATCATAGGCAAAATATTAATGACCATGACAATTTGCATATTAATGATCAAGCAACTGACCTCACAGCCCATTGTTCATTCAGTGCGCTGGTTTCAGTTATTGTGCAAATGTACTGTTTATAAGATTGGGGAAACCTGCAGTCAGCTGAGACTGAAGAAGTCACTTGGATGAGTGACGAAACATTGAAGATGCTACGTCCACATGAACAGAATCAACCTTTTGGGGCATAGGCAAAATAATATCTAAACACAGATGATGTTGAGTCTAGTTGGTCAAAACAAGTGGGTGTTCAGGTACGGCAGGCTGCTGGCTTAGACAATCATGAAAAGTTATGCATTATGGATTTTTAATTTTTCAAATAAAGTGTGGAGATTTTTGGTTCATGTTAAAATAAATCACCAGCACCTATTGTAATTATTACTGACTTGAGTTCTACAGAGGCTTTCCATCAAATTTTGATGAGCACATACTGGATACATTAACAAAGCATCTAGATACATTGCACTGAAGAAAAAACAACATTAACGTTTATTCCCTTTCAGTACCATACGTCATTTTGACTGCAGTTGTAAGTTTGAGATGTAGCATCGCAAAAAGTAAGACAGTATGGAGTATCCCAGGACTTCTAGCAGTCATCTATGATTTAATGCAGTTAGATTATTATATATTGAACATTAAACATTAAACATTCCCTGAATATCAGATGAAAACTAGTACAAAAACTCACACAGATATGGTATGCACCCAAACAAACACAAATTCAGACATAGACAATTTTAGGAGAGTTTTGTGTCAATATGTGTATGCAATAGCTGGTAAGGAATATCAGAGATGAGATGTGACACCCCAGTCAAATGGATTGTATTAATTTATTATTTCTATAACAGATGACACGGGAGAGATTTGGTATATTGTCTGGTACTAGGGTAGTCACAACTATACAACAAGTTAAGATTTGAAGTGGCCAAGCATAAATCAGCACTGTTCAGTATTCCCAAAATACGGATGATGTTTCCTAAAACGTTCTGTCTTTGCTAGCTGGGTACTTGGGTTACTATCCTTTACATGGTGTCGTAATTTGTTCTAATTTAGTACTATCAAACGTTTTAAAGAGTCTGCATTTTCAAATGTTGGGTATTCCATTTTGGAACAGCAGCGTTCATTTCTTTTCTAAAGCTACCTTAAGCCGACCTAATCCGTTCCGCCTCTGCATTCCATTTGTGTTACTGATGAAAACCTTGCATATCCAAAAAGTCAACTTTTCCAGGAATAAAGAAAAACAGCCTCATTTTCAGACTGACAGCTCAAGCTCAAAGTATGAAATTGACTTTTGAATGGGTTTTAGAAGTGCCAGGTTCAGAAAAGTTACCTAGGGCATCACGTTGAGTGTTTTCAAATGACAGCAGTGGTATAAAAGCTAGTTTTGTGTATGTGTGTCTGTCTGTGCACATTCACGTGTGTTTTTATGCCTCTTGATACCAAGTTAAATGCATCCTGCCCTGTCTTTTGAATATGTGTGGGAGCAATTTGTGTCAGTGTTGAAGCTGCTTGATGCTATTATAATCCTGCTCCACACAACACAAAGCAATTAATCTTTTAAAAGGCACAGGGGAAAGAAGAGTGTGCGTAAATGTTTCAGTGAGTATGTGACGTGCATGTGTGTATACATGTGTTTTTGCGCGCAAATGTGTCTGTGCATGTCACTGGCATAGGTAATGGCCAGGAGAGGTCATTTCAGTGATGCTTTTAAAGCCTCTTCTCTGCTCCAAGGGCAACAATTAACATTCAACAGAGAGAGACCGAGAGATAAAGCGAGAAGCAAATTGAAAAAGCGAGAGGCAGCAGACAAACACAAGTGTGAGAGGAAACGAGCAACAGAGAAATAAAAACGGAGCCAACCCCAGATAAAAATGCACCGATAGGGGGACAGAAAGAGAGATAGAGGTAAATTAGCATGCACGGTGGCTGCTGTAGCTCATGGTAGCTGATGCATTTAGCGCAAGCTAGTGATTTGGAAGACAAAGAACATACTTGAGCCAGACCACAGAGGCACCACTAGCAAAGCACTGTGCCCTTTTAAATCACTTTCAGGCTCCCACAAAAGCACAAGCATGCAAATAATATTCATACACAAAGCAAACAAAAGTTGTGTTCACATTGGAATGTTTGAGTTTGTTGTCAGCTTGAAAAGACTTAATGCAGCTTTGCCCGACTGCATCATCTATTCCAGAGCTGTCATTGCTTACAGCTACTGTGAGGCACTGTGGTCCAGTCCAAGGGCTACAGGCAGGTTCAGTGCTGTTTGCTTGCATAAGCCAGTTTTGTATTTCAGTGAAAGAAATTTTGACTCCAGAACTCATTTTGCTTTGGTGCAGGAGCAGTATGTGTTTGTTCACGATGCCATCTTGGAAGCATGTCTGTGTGGAAACACAGCCATACCAGTGTGTGAGTTCAGAGCCATTTACTACAACATCAGCAGGTTGGACCCACAGACCAACTCCAGCCAGATCAAAGATGAGTTCCAGGTGAGCACGCACATTCACACCCGTTTGTCTTTTGTCATTTTTGGGAACACTCGCCACACGTGCATTTGAACAACACCCTAGCTGATAATGTGAATGTGTGGGTTCAAGTTAGATTGAAGGTTCAAATCATTGCTTTTCTGCCCGTCAGACTCTAAACATAGTGACCCCTAGAGTTCGTCCAGAGGACTGCAGTGTGGGTTTGCTACCCAGAAACCACGACAAGAACCGCAGTATGGATGTTCTACCAGCAGACCGATGCCTTCCTTTTCTGATTTCTGTGGATGGAGAGAGCTCCAATTACATTAATGCTGCATTAATGGATGTAAGTTTTTGTTTAAATGTCTGATTATGTATGTGTAAGCTTATCATACTTTGTATTGTGCTTTTTGATTGTTATTCGTTTCACCATTCTAGAGCCACAAACAGCCAGCGGCCTTCATAGTTACTCAGCATCCTTTGCCCAACACCATGGGTGACTTCTGGAGGTTGGTGTTTGACTACAACTGCTCCTCCATTGTAATGCTCAATGAAATGGATGCAGCACAGGTACAGGTACACACACAAAAAAAATCTACAAACATGTTCTGTACTTATTTTTGTCTAACTAACAAAAATACACTAGACATCAGCACCTGAAACTGACTGTACTATCAGATAGCCTGATGAATGTATCAGAGTTGATTTTTTTTATTTACTCTATCACTTGTCTCTCCCATTTATTTCTATTTATTGCCATTTGTAACTGATTTGTAACATGGGCTACAGCAAGGATTCTTAGCTCATGGATCTGGCCAAGAAGTAAAACCTGTCCCACTTACTGGAAAGAAATGTCATGTGAATGTACTTGTTCTAACTGGTGGACTTCATTTTCTCCAACCCATTCTTATTTTCTGCATTTTGTCTTTTTCTTCCAACCTTTGTGTTTGTTTTCTAAAGTTATGTATGCAGTACTGGCCAGAAAAAAATTCATGTTGCTACGGCCCTATTCAAGTGGAGTTCATATCTGCAGACATCGACGAGGATATCATCAACCGAATCTTCAGGATCTGCAACATGGCTAGGGTACTAAACGTTTACATATTTAATACAGTACTTCTTTTATTTTATAGTTAAGTTATAAAAAAATTTATGAGATTAGATGTTTTGCATGTAGAACATCTAAACAGCTTCAGTTTGTCTTTAGTCGGTGTCCTGGAACACACTTTGATAATTTCTCTTTTTTTGTCTTCTCTTCTCCTCCTTGACAGTTTTCAAATTACGAGTTCATGGCTAGATTTTGTGGCGCATTGCTTAATTCAAAGTCATGGAGCGCCTTTGTGTTTTAAGGCCTCTTCTTAATAAAATATGTGTTGTGGATTTCAAGGGACTCTATTATTTGACAAATGAAGCACTACTTTCCTGACACTTACTAGGAATACAAAATGTGTTTAAAGTTCAAGTAAAAGCAATAGATAGTGAAACAGTATACCGTGGAACACACCATAACAATACAGCAAAGACATTTTTTCATTGCATGCGACCTTTACTACGCAGTAGGCAGTTGGCAAAAGGATATGCAGCAAGGCTACCTGAGTCCTGGTTTGGTGACTACATAGAAAAAATGATAGTG
Organism: Maylandia zebra; assembly: GCF_041146795.1. NCBI lineage: Eukaryota > Metazoa > Chordata > Actinopteri > Cichliformes > Cichlidae > Maylandia > Maylandia zebra. Next base: position 30,286,207 of record NC_135171.1, on the reverse strand, counting down.
ATGTTGAATGTGGTAGAATAATGACAGTTGTTTTCTTTTTAACTCTACCTTTTTATCCTCCTCTTCCTTTTCTTGTCTTCTCCAACCTCTATGCACCTCTGTTCCCCTTTCACTTCTATTTCTCCTTTTCTTTTCCTTCCTATCTTCCTGCCTCTTCTTGTTACCCTCTTTTCATCTCATTTTCTAACTCATCCATGACCGCTCAACTCTAGTGGTGCCTTATCATCTGCATGTTCCTATGTATAGCACTTGGAGAACTCCCCGCTACCCTGCTATCTATATTCTCTCTCTCTTTCTCTCAAACACATCAGCGGTCTAGTGTGAAATGGCTCATATCATTGCCATAACAGCACATCCCACACTGCGAGTGCAGCTCCAGCCTAGCCGAGTCTCTATCGCCAATCACTTAGCCATCAAATGAGCAGAGAACAGTGAAAAAGTGGAAGGGAGAAAATGTTCGCAAGAAATACATGACAATACAAAGAAATAGGGGGAACAGACAAGTAGAATGAAGACACATAAATGCAGGGTACAGAAAATATTTTAGATTAGTGTTAATTGGTATAAGAGACTGGGTAATTTAGAGAAAGATGGACGTAGAGTAAAGGAGAGATGGAAGGGGAGAAAGTACATGGCAGGTGTACTGAAAAGACAAGGAAGGAAAAGTGGTATAAAAAATGATACTGCTGAATTTGTTTGGTTTGTGTGTAAATGTCAATGTGCATATGCATTTGTGACAAACATCAGTAAATCAGTCTGACAGTGATGGTGGATTTTGGTATTTTACTTGGTGCATGCCACTTGCCTTGGGCTAGACGACTGAAAATGTGCCATGTCTGCCATGAAATTGAATTAAACATAACAAGCTAAGGTCTTTGTTGAATCCAAGCCTATTTCTTTTGAAAAGACATTTGTTCAAAACCAGGAACTAATTGGAGCACAAAAGCCTGATTATATACAAAATGTGTTTTATGTATCAGTTTAACAAAATACTTACTTGGGTGGCATGAATGGCAGTGTCTCACTGGAATAAGGTCCTGGGTTTGGATCCAACGACTCGTTTTGTGTCCATCTCTCTGTATTGGTATTATGACTAGCAACCTGTGCAGGGTATGCTGCTTTTTGCCCTTTGCCCAGTGGGATAGGCTCTAGCCTCCTCATAGTCTGTAACCAAAAAAGTGGCTAAGAAAATGAATGGATGGATAATATTACCAAATAAGACCACAACTGAAAAACCAACTCTGTATTTGTTATAGTTGACCAGCTTTTCATCCAACTTTCCATATCATTTAAGCACAAACAGACCTGTTAGATGCAGATATATTTTCTAAAGTGAGCCAATGGGTTTCATTGGCCAACTTTGGTCTTAATTCTGAAAAACGGTAGCTTTAGCAATATCGCTGTGCATGAAATTGAAATGGTTCCATGGAATTACAGCATGATGTTGATTGTTGTGATAACAGCTATGTCAGCAGTGATCAAAACCCTAATCTTCACGTTTCTCTTCTTAGCCACAAGATGGTTACCGCCTGGTGCAGCACTTCCAGTTTATTGGCTGGCCAGCCTACAGGGACACACCTCTCTCCAAGCGCTCCATCCTGCAGTTGGTCAGGAGATTGGCTAAGTGGCAGGAACAATATGACGGAGGAGACGGGAGGACTGTGGTACACTGCCTGTAAGTATAGTCACACAGACACATGCAGACACAAATAATAGAAAACGTGATGAAATAGTAGACTGGAACAGTCACTGCTCAGTGAGATAACAGATCAACATAAATGGCAAGACAAATCTTCCCTTAGAGTGTATGTTTGTGACAGACAGAGAGGGAAGATGATTATAAAGTAAGCTGTGCACTTCTATAAAAGAACACATACACACTTTTAAGACAGATATTCACACACAAAAACACACTTTTTGTAGTTTTTGTACATGTTGAGTACCATTTCATGCTTTATGTTGTTCCACTTATCTGTCAAATATACACATGCCTCAGACTCAGCATTAACCTTGTGCTTGAAAGCCATATATATTCACTATTGATGTCAAAACGTCTGAAATGTCGGTTCATAAATGCTGTGAGACTTGTTATGAATTATCTTCGTTAAATATAAATGAGGCTCATGGCTTAAAAAGCCTGGAATGTGTCAAGTTTTAAAGAGGTCATCATTCATCTCTATTGTTATGTTTGGCTGTGCTGATGCATTATGGATCACCCACACGTCTGCTTGTGCATGCTACATTCGGATGTCCAGGTTTATTCAGTGTTTGGTACGGTGCTACTACTACTTCTGTTTGTACCAAATATATTTTAAACAACACTACACAATGTTTATTATACTACATAGATGAATGTGTGTTGGTATAGAAGTATAAAAACATAGCTCAGCTCGATACGAATTCACCCTATTTGAGCAGAGCAAATGAAGCTGATAATGAGGGAAGGAAACAGAAGCTGTAAAATCTATAGAAGAGAGAACTGCTAACAGTAACGTGTGTACACAGACACTGCCTATCTGTGGTGCTCATCCAATCAGCTCTCTGTGTAACAGCTCATTGGACCAATGAGGTATTGATGTGGGGTTTTTTGTTTTTGTTTTTTTAACAGTTTTTTGCTTATTAGCCTTTTCTTTCTTCACGTAACATAAAAAGAGGCAGACGTAAAAAAGAATAATTTTCATATCCTAGTTCTGAACTAAATTTACAGATTGTAAGTTATTTTTGAACATTTAAAAATAAATGTCCGTTGTAAAATAATCTGTCATTGTCAAATATTTTGTAAAGCTCTCAGTACATGGCTATGACTGTCATCCTTTTTCTGCCTGAAAGCCTAAATGGTTTAAGGCTGAAGCTTGTAACAGTCTACACTGCTACAGAACAATGTGCAATTCAGCTATTAGCCCTTATATGGAGAATAAAAGTTTAATAACTGGTGTCATATATGTTAGTAATCACATGCTTTGACCTTCATTTCAAATAACCCTGTCACCTATAGATATAGATATGATATTAATTTGAGTAAACTCTGTCAATCACTATAAATTAAATGCTCAAACTGGTATTTTAAAACACATTCTATTTAAATCTGCAACACGTTTAATTTCTGTGAAATTAAAACACTAGCAGATAAATTAAGATAGGAAGACCATTTGGGGACTAAATTCTTTAGTTATGCTCAAATCCAGTAAATGTGAGCGACAGAGATGTAAGCTGTCTCTGCTTCTGGCTGAAGACAGCTACACTGGCTAATCAACCCCAGCTATTGATTTCACAGACTCAGTAATACTAGCGATAAGTAGAAACATGATGGTTCCATCAGTAGATGGTGAAAATTGATTATTTTTCTGCTCTTCACTTGTCCTGAAGGTTGGAATTTGATGCGTCTTTAATACTGAGCACATGTCTTACTTTCAACAAGTCACACTGGGAGGAGCTTTTAGAAAATAGTGAGGAGTAGCACACTTAATTCAGCAATCTGCGTTTGCTGTATTTATCTCGAGTTATATAGATATATATTTTAGATAAAGCGAAGTAATAAAGATAAGGTGCCTCTTTCTAACAAATTACTCATATTCAGCATGCAGCAGTTCATATCTAGACTAATGTGATTTCAAGTATGCCACAATTCATTTAAATCACATAGGAATTTATCTCATACAAACCACTTAACCACCAACCACTGACTGTCAGATCCTTTTTGCAGTAGATTTAGTTGTAATGTTTTGGATTTTGGTTTTGGCCGCTTTAAATATTTCACCTGAAACTGTGGATGAAGTAAACGCTAAAAGTAACCAATAAACAGGGGATGGCATCTAAACAATTTGGACTCCAATATATTAAAATGATTTTTTCAAAGCTCAAATCACATACCATACACAAAGGCGAACAAGCAAATATCAACCATTTATAAATACCTTTAAAAGAAGTGCTAACCCACCCACTATAGTAACCCATCTCTTCAGAGAAACTGGATGCACAGCTACAGTGGGGCAAAAAAGTATTTAGTCAGCCACCGATTGTGCAAGTTCCCCCACTTAAAATGATGACAGAGGTCAGTAATTTGCACCAGAGGTACACTTCAACTGTGAGAGACAGAATGTGAAAAAAAAATCCATGAATCCACATGGTAGGATTTGTAAAGAATTTATTCGTAAATCAGGGTGGAAAATAAGTATTTGGTCAATAACAAAAATACAACTCAATACTTTGTAACATAACCTTTGTTGGCAATAACAGAGGTCAAACGTTTACTATAGGTCTTTACCAGGTTTGCACACACAGTAGCTGGTATTTTGGCCCATTCCTCCATGCAGATCTTCTCGAGAGCAGTGATGTTTTGGGGCTGTCGCCGAGCAACACGGACTTTCAACTCCCGCCACAGATTTTCTATGGGGTTGAGGTCTGGAGACTGGCTAGGCCACTCCAGGACTTTCAAATGCTTCTTACGGAGCCACTCCTTTGTTGCCCGGGCGGTGTGTTTTGGATCATTGTCATGTTGGAAGACCCAGCCTCGTTTCATCTTCAAAGTTCTCACTGATGGAAGGAGGTTTTGGCTCAAAATCTCACGATACATGGCCCCATTCATTCTGTCCTTAACACGGATCAGTCGTCCTGTCCCCTTGGCAGAAAAACAGCCCCATAGCATGATGTTTCCACCCCCATGCTTCACAGTAGGTATGGTGTTCTTGGGATGCAACTCAGTATTCTTCTTCCTCCAAACACGACGAGTTGAGTTTATACCAAAAAGTTCTACTTTGGTTTCATCTGACCACATGACATTCTCCCAATCCTCTGCTGTATCATCCATGTGCTCTCTGGCAAACTTCAGACGGGCCTGGACATGCACTGGCTTCAGCAGCGGAACACGTCTGGCACTGCGGGATTTGATTCCCTGCCGTTGTAGTGTGTTACTGATGGTGACCTTTGTTACTTTGGTCCCAGCTCTCTGCAGGTCATTCACCAGGTCCCCCCGTGTGGTTCTGGGATCTTTGCTCACCGTTCTCATGATCATTTTGACCCCACGGGATGAGATCTTGCGTGGCGCCCCAGATCGAGGGAGATTATCAGTGGTCTTGTATGTCTTCCATTTTCTGATGATTGCTCCCACAGTTGATTTTTTCACACCAAGCTGCTTGCCTATTGTAGATTCACTCTTCCCAGTCTGGTGCAGGTCTACAATACTTTTCCTGGTGTCCTTCGAAAGCTCTTTGGTCTTGGCCATGGCGGAGTTTGGAGTCTGACTGTTTGAGGCTGTGGACAGGTGTCTTTTATACAGATGATGAGTTCAAACAGGTGCCATTCATACAGGTAACGAGTGGGGGACAGAAAAGCTTCTTACAGAAGACGTTACAGGTCTGTGAGAGCCAGAGATTTTCCTTGTTTGAGGTGACCAAATACTTATTTTCCACCCTAATTTACGAATAAATTCTTTACAAATCCTACCATGTGAATTCATGGATTTTTTTTTCACATTCTGTCTCTCACAGTTGAAGTGTACCTCTGGTGCAAATTACTGACCTCTGTCATCATTTTAGGTGGGGGAACTTGCACAATCGGTGGCTGACTAAATACTTTTTTGCCCCACTGTAGGTCACTTTCTTCCTAATATGTTCATCAATTCAGTTTGTTTTAAACTTTATGAAGATGTAGTTTGCCTGTTGCCAAAGAGTGACGCTACAATTTTAAACTTGTAGTTTGGAAAAATTAAAAATTAAAACATCTATGGGAAAAATTAATGCTTGTTGGTGTTTGTTAGTCAAAATGAGTATTTTCCTTGCCCCCTGATTGGCCAGACTTTGGGCAATTTAATTAAAACAAAAGTAAAATTTTCTAATTGCCTAGGGTTAGAGTTGTAGTTAGCCATCACTGATGATGGCTTATCACCTTAGGGAGTTGGACCATCACAGTTATAGTCAATACTATTATTATTATTATTATTATTATTATTATTATTATTATGACACCCCTCTTCTCATCTATCATATCAAATTTAGTGCAGTGTTATATTAACCAAGAGTGATGAGCCAAAATAGTGTTTTATCCATTTACTGATCTGAACACTAGCATTAGTCTAGAAACAAATTACAGCAAATATTCTTTTTAAATCAGCCATATTCACACAAGGCTCCTGTAGTCTAGCTAACACAATATAAGGTGACTGCAGTTGAAGTGGCTTTTTAATTTTGTTTGACGTCAGAGATGAACCACTTTTCAAATCTGGTATGTTTCTATGAAGATGTAAAGGTTACTCACTTTCCTTGACTGTTACTGCTACTTGAGTCCTGACAAGTCTGAAAAGTTTCATTTTCTGGTTGTTGTTCAGTACTTCATAATGTTCATGTATTTTAGCCCTAAGATGTATTTGACAGGACTAATGTAAAATGTATTTGCTTTCATTTTTTCACCATTACCCTAGAAATTAGTTTCTGACACTGAAGCAACTGTCTGAAATTTTAATCTAACATGAAATCAAGAAGTGCATGAGCAATACTTTTGCTTTTTAGTTGACTAATAACTAATGAAATTCAAACTAATGGGTGTATGTATGAAAAGGAAGAATTGCAAGCTTGCAGTCTGATATTATTGTATAAGTGGTTCTGAGACAGCAACAAAAACTTTCCATATTTATTTTTAACCTTCTGAAGTGCTTCTAAAAAGCTTAGATTATAGACTTTCTATAAAAAATTCAGTCACTATCACTAACAAAGGTATTCCGAGTAGACTGCAAGCTGTAGCCGCCTTGGCATTCCTAATGCAGAATAGGTAGGCAGTGGATGATTTTTCTGATGGCTGTCACTCCACCTCGCAGTACCTAAATGTTTTATTCAGTCTCAATACTGAAGGAATTCAGCTGGAACCAAGTGAGATGGGAAAGTCTGGAGCTGTTTTCATGGTGGGTGGTCTGACTTTTCACTGGCAGAGCACTGACTGCTGATTGGGGCATATAGCCAGTAAACACACAATATATATATATATATATATATATATATATATATATATATATATATATATATATATATATACATAAATATGTTTGTGTTGCTGGATCACTTTATACAGATGGCCCTTTGTCATCTATATAAAATGTTCATAAAGGCTTTTATTATTATTTTGATTTAAGTCAAACACATTTATTCAAATTTCTAAAATCCATTAGTGGCCTCTTTCTGCATACAGTGGCAGGTTTCTTTGTACTGAATTCTCGCTCTGTCACTTGCTGTCACTCTCTGTCCCTTAAAGCCTTTTTTCTCAACTCACATTGTCATACTTGTCACTTTTAATGCTAAAGAAACATCTAATATCTCCAACTTGGCTTTCAGGATCCTATTTACTCTCTACAGTGACTTGTTTTTCTGAGAGCTAATTAAACATTGTTTAGCTTTGTAAATCTGCTTTTTTCCACATTCTGTCATCTATACAGGCTACAAGAAGGAATATAACAACATATATCACCAAACCTAATAATTTTTCCTTATATCCCCTTAAAATGTTACAGGTTACTAAACAGAAACCATTCGTTAAATACGTCACAACAAGCAAACTTTAACCTCTATAGCCTGTTTTATAAGCTTTATTAAATTTCCAACTAGTGTTTAGGGTCCATACAATTTCAGGACATTATCCAATGACTGTCCTGGATAAGCAGTTAGGAGAATACCCCACAAAACTTTTCTAATATTCTCTCTACACCTGTATCTTTCCTTCATCTCATTCCATCCTGCTTTCTTTTTGACCTCACTATGATTTTCTTGACCTCCAGCTATGTTTCCAAAATGGTGATGATGTTTAATACTGAAGAGCCTCTGTCTCCCTTTCTCTCTTCATTTCTTGGTTCTACTCCTTTGTTCCTCCTCCTTTACAGAACTGGTGGTGGACGTTCTGGAACTTTCTGTGCCATCTGCAGCATCAATGAGATGATCCAGCAGCAGAATATTGTAGATGTTTTCCACACTGTTAAAACCCTGAGGAACAACAAGACCAACATGGTGGAGACTATGGTAAGAAATCACAATACATACGTTTTTGTCTCTGTGGTAGCAAACATGCAAGTATTCCCACACTACCAAAAATTTGTATTCACATACAGACAGGTCACAGCTGTTTCAGTGCTTTTCTCATCTCCTTTGTAAAGAATTTCTCAATTTGTTACTCACACCCATGAACTAAAGCACACCTGCTCACAGATGCAAGGTAAATGGATTATAACAGGCAATGTTCAGTATTTGCCAAAGCTTTAGTCCTTTAGTGGTATAAGTGAAGATTTAATTGTGATTGGCTATGTTTTTTGGGGTTTTATTTGTTTTTTTTGTCACCATAAAGCAAAGATGTGGGTAAAAAGTGCTGGTGACCCTAAACTTTTTAAAAACTGGCTTTAAATTCCTAAAGGAGAAAAAGGTAAAACTGAGATGTCTTTGAGGTGATACCTCATGGTGTCATGGTGTTCTGGAGTGGCATAATATTCAGAGATATGTCAGAGAGTTGCCTATGGCACCCATATGATCTAGCTCCTCCAATCATGTGATTACCCAAAACATATTTAATGTATGAGAAGAATGAACCAGTCGGACAACTTGAGCAGGAAGAAAAAAGTTGTACAGAAGTCTTATTTACAGCTATGAAATTTGCAATGTTTTTATGATTTCTTTCTTTTTTATTGCCCAATTACCCCATCGATTCCCTTGGATTACTGTTTAAGAATAGCATTTATGTAAATAGTACCGGAAATGTTCAAATGTTTTTAGTTTGTTATCAGCAGCTACTTAATCTTGGTAGTAAGCAGAACAGCTTCGCACAAAGTGTTTTACCATTCAGTGAAATTAACAACAAATAATGTAAAGAATTCAAATAAGTATGGATTTATTTGACTCTTTGTTTCTTGTCAGTCAAAGATTAAAAGTGTTTCATTGTTCTTAATTCTTTGCCAAACATCCCAAACCATGAAACCATCTGGACATCGCACGTCATCACAGCTAGAGAATGATGACAGAATTGTTCATAAAGATGTGGCATTGGATTAGTTCACCCACATACTGCAGGCCAGCCAATCCAATCCTTTGCTGTCTGGCTGAGGCCAATATTATCTGCTATGCTGATAATGTTATGATTCTCAGTTCATGAATTATGACTCATTTTCATTGGTAAATATATGGAAATTGTGTTACTGTGTTCTATACTCGTCATCGTCGGTTGCATATTATGTTGTGAATTATATGTCACGAAATTTCATTTTTTGGTTTTGATTACAGTGCTCCAGTACTTTTTTTTTTATTTATAAATAAGTCAATATTTAGTAAATAGTTATGAGCGTAGAGTTTGGTTTTATTATACATGTTTGAAGTTTAAAGCCAAGCTGGGAGTGCAGCTATACATTTATATTGAGAGTTTGAGGGAAACAAAGCCAAATTTCAAGAATTTTCTGACTTAGCTTTGCTCGTTGTTTTATTTCTACACAGGAACAGTATAAATTCTGCTATGAAGTGGCTCTGGAAGCGCTCAACTCCTTCTGATTGGGTGTGGGCTAAACATCTCTATTCCCAATCGGCCATTTGTCGATGCCTGCCATTCTCAACGCAACACTGGGAAACACAGAGGGCAATACTGCTTTGTGTTGACCTGAATCCGACTGACTGAGCGTGCCTGTGTGTGTGGGTGTGTGCACGCACGTGTGTGTGCTTGTATTTGAGTGCATATGCACGTGGCTGTGTGTGAAGAGAGGGCATGCTTGCATATTTGAGGAAGTCTTTATCTATATGCGTGCCTGCAACAACACACACAACAAACCTGTACAGAAGAGGGAAAAGGCAACAAACATGCACACTGGTGATTTTAATGTCTGTTTGCTTCAGCAAGACTGGGGACTTTATATGCTTGTACAAAGAAAAAAAAAATATGGTAAACAAAAGACAAATGTTTAAAAGACGCACCACTTTTACTCCTCTATTTCTCTGTCCTCTCTGCTGGGCTGTGATGTGACTATTGTACAGTATTTCCTTTTTAGATATATTCTACGCCTTGAATGTTGTCTCCCTCTGAAGGCTGGATGCCCACTGGAAGATTTTTTTTGGTAACTCTCAAAGGGAACGGAAATGTACGTTTTTTTTGACCATGACTCACTCAGCTTAGTTAACTCTTTTTTTTTCTTCAAATTACATGCTGATTCCCTTTTGCCAAGTTAAAAGTTCGTTTGAATTATACTCGTAATTCTGTAATTGGCCTGAAAAGAAAATATGTTAGCATGGTTGTATCTTTTTTATAGTTTTATTTTCACGGAGTTCAAATGTCAGAAAAACACAAGAACAAAAAAATATATATAACCTACAATAAGTGGAGTCAGGGACACTGTGAAAAAAAATAACAGTAGAAAAAAAGGAAAAAAAGAAACCTGCCTTAGATTTAAGGCCAAGTCATGTCTCTGTTCTAGCTTTTTTTCACTGGGACAGTGGTGGTTTCATAAATGCTTTTGGAAGGCTTAAAAAAGACAAAATTAAAATCTTATTGTGTGCATCCACCCTTGCTGTAAATAGGATAAGACAACCACAATCAAACAAACAAACAAACAGGAAAACATCAGCAACTGGTACGTTACAAATTAATGTGATTTCAAAACACTATAACTCTAAAAAGTTAATGTCACTGTGTTGCCATATCACAGACCGTCTCCACAGAAATGTCAAAAAAGCCGACATATTGTTCGCATATTGCACATTTAGCTAATGCCGCCGCATTCAGAATAACTTTTATAAAATTTGACTTTTTTATTATTTATTTATTGTGACACTTTTGGTACAGAATATGAAACAACCAGATAATACTTTGTCTCTAATATGATAACAGCACTACTATAATTTATTGAAAATGAGTCCCCAAATTCCCCATAAAGAAGTCAAAAATGTCCCCCCTCTAAAAACTACATAAACTATAACTTGCACTTTTGCATGTTTGTCCATTTTGGAACATTTAGACTTGGAATTCCTGACATTGAACAGCCTGGGGTAAATTCAAAACTGAAATCAGTGTTTGGTCATTTTATAGCAATTTGCTTAAATGTGAAATTGTTCAATAACTGAGTGTAGCTTACAGACGAATTAATCTACTTTAGTGTTGATGACTTGATTTTAACCTGGTCTACAGTGTTGTGAGTAGTCATTGATATTGGGCCACTATTTGGGTCTAAAAAATAATCATTCAAATGATAAGAAATGAGTTAAACCTGCTGAGATTAAGAAAGGATTTAAGAATCCTTGATACTTAGAGCAGACTGGTAAAGAGTTCAGTAATTCTATGTATAATTCTACCTATAATAAATATCCAAGCTAAGGGATTGGGCCCATGTTTCCCCTATAACCTATGATTTAAAAAGAACATCACAAAACAAAGAGACAGGCCACATTTACATTTCTTTTATAATTAACGAATGCTTTACGTCAAGCCCGCTGAAATATACAGATATTAAAAATACATTTGAGAAAATCACTAACAGGAAATGATTTCAGTTAGTGTTTGACCCCAGGTTGAAAGGCAGTTAACATGGCTAATAGTTTAGATGCCTCTGCACCTTAAAGAACGTGTGGGAGTGTGGGAAATAATGAGAATTATGCATGGCATTGACCTCAGCTTCTCATTATCTCCTACTCATCTGGTCAGACTCTTCTATGCTATCCCATTTTCCCCTTATCCCAAAAGACTAAACCAGAATCTCATGTTATAGATACACCACCTGTATTTATATGAACAGCCTCTGACATGTGTTGAATCTAAAGGTGATACTATTTTCAGATCTGTTTTACCTCTCTCTAAAACACTGTCATTCTAATAAAAAGGACCAGACTGATGGCTTAATTTTCAAACACTCAAAAAATCAGACTACTGAAGTGAATTATCTTAAATCCCAATGCATTAAAAATACATAATTGTCACCAATTACCTGATTTACTTTTTTCCCATGCGAGAAAGTACGAACATTTTTAGATGCATTAGATTTTTTAGAATGATTTCATATAAAGTTCAGCTTCTGATGAACTTTTCTTTTGTTAGGAAACATTTCAGTGCTTATGGCAAGAGCTGACATACTTGTAGTTAAATGTTGTAGCAAACTATTCAATCTGTGCTTGCGTTGATTTATTTTTATTCTTATTTTTCGCTGGAGTCCAGTCAGGCTCGTTAATGGACCTATCAAAATAGTGAGAGTGCTGTATTGAAGACAATGTGAATGCTGGATATCTTGATCCTTTTGTTCACTGATGCTTTATTTTATTGACTTGAATCATGGCCCTTCATATGTATTATATATTTTTTAACGTTCTTTTAGATTATTTTTGTCTTGAATTTGTACATTTCTTTTGTATAATTATTATTCTGATGATTATTTGTCTAGCAAAGTGCTGTTTAGATCTGGTGATGCCATTACCATTGGTTGTTTAGTTGTTTGAAATGTGGTTAACATGAAATAAAGGGACCAAAATGTTGAATGTGATGTCGTCTCTGTCTTCACAGCCTCTAATTTTGATGTATGAAATAATTACGCTAAAGCTTTCAGAGACATTCTTAATGTTTGAGGGACTTCACTTCGCTAGATCATTTTCTCTCTCTTCCTAGGTGATCAGTCAATTTGGCAAGTAGGAACTAACCGTTTTTAACTGTCAAAAGAATTAAGGATATTAAACCTACCAATTTTTAAATTTCCACCTTTAAAGTCCATATTGTGATGCTTATTTCTGATAAATTATAAAACACAGCCAATATCCACAAACAGGGACTAGATGCATAAAACCTTGTGCATAATCAAAAGCAGACTTTGAGGTTAGAAATTTGTTTAAATCTCTGTTTGGCATAAAAACAAAAACCTGCCTATGCCTATGAGTGATTGACAAAACAGAAAAAGAGCGAAAAACAGGAAATAAAATATATGAGTAAATGTAAAAGTCACCCTATAACATCTATAAAGGATCTGACCTTGAGGTCTCCACTGTTTCATCTCATACATGCCACAAGCTCTCACTGTGACCCCAGAACTGAGGCTGATGGAAAAGTAAGAAAAACCACAGGTCTTTACTGGCTGTTCCCCCCCCCTCTTTCTAATCAATCAGATTCAGTGATGAACGGAGCTCCAAGCCAACAGCCTCATCCTTTATTTAGCTAGTTGATTCCCAAGGAGCTCATAAATATGCATGAGCTTGAGATTAGCATAGGCACCAAGGACAGGGCCTGTACCTTGGCATTATGACGATCAATCAGAAACACTAAGGGGCTCCTCAGAGGGAAGCTGTCTGTCAGCTTGGCTTTGGGCTGAGGTGATGTATGCACACACACATAAAAACGGTACGCTCAAAGCATACATAACACACACATAAGTCTGCATGCATCTACACACACCCAGGAAGAGCAACACAAACAGAAACAAACACAAAGCATATGCACACCTAAAGGGAGAAGCAAAGCACAAAATGCACACACAGTCTCTCACAAACACACAAACATGGATACATAATCAGTGTTAATGTCTATTATTAATCTGATGTTCCTTACACCCTTAGTCTCTCTTCTGATTCATATTTTTTAAACTCCTTTTCAGAACAGACTTCATAATGAGGTTGAAAATTGGCCCATTTCATTTGCTCTCACAGAAATGTCATTATCTGCGGGAAGAAGGAGGGGTGTTGTTGGCACAGTATGTTGGTACAGTAATATACTGTTCTTCCATTCTGTGTGTGTGTGTGTGTGTGTGTGTGTGTGTGTGCGTGTGTGTGTGTGTGCGTGCATATATCCCCTTTGTTTACCGTGGTCAACACTGCTGTATTTATTCTGTGTATGTAATACAACTAGTGACAGCTGTGGTAAGATTCCCTTTAGGCTTTTAACATGCTTAAATTATTTCTCTGTGCTGAATGCTAGAGTCTTATTCATTCCAACATAAATTTCAGTGCAAATATTTCTTTCCTCGATAGGTTTAGACTTGTTCGGCACATGGCAAGCACTTTGACGATTTTTCTGAACATAACTTTTGTTCTTTTTTTAACAGTGCAATGACACAGAAACTATGCTGGCAGGAGCTCATCCAATAAAAAGTTTGTAAAATGTCTCAACAAACTCCAAAGTAGCATACTGCTCCCTCCCTTTTCTCATTATGCTCAAGCACAAATGCAAAACGTGTGTCTTTCCACTCCAGTAAGTGTACTGGTGAATGAGAGACACTACATGACTGAACAGCCAGTTGGGAAAATGACACTCGCATCTCCATCTATCCATCCCTCCATCCATCCATCCTTATCCGGGTACAGGTCGCGGGGACAGCAGTCTTAGCAGAGAAGCCCAGACTTCCCTCACCCCAGCCACGTCCTTCAGCTCATCCTGGGGGTCAAAATGACATTCCTAAGCCAGCCAAGAAATATAATCTCTCCAGTGATTCCTGGGTTTGCCCTGGGGCCTTTTTCCCCTGGGCATATCAAAAATCCTGAAAAACACATTACATAAATATTATAAATTGATTTACGTCACTGAGTGAAATAAGTATTGATCTTCTACAACCTACCCAGAATTGTGACTGCGTGGCACACAGATTATAATCAGTTAGTTTTAGATACTCCTGATCTTAACTTGTCATGTGTATAAAACACACGTTTGAGCCTGGTTCTGTCGGACGTGCCAGTGGTGTGCTGAATGAACAAAATATATCGCCGACTGGAAAAATTTATAGATAAACATAAACTACTCACCGAGAGTCAGTACGGATAAAGATCAAGCAGATCGACATCTTTGGCACTATTAGATTCAATAGAATACATCACAATTCCATAGACAAAAAGCAATATGTAGCTGGGTTATACATAGACTTGAGGCATTTGACACTATAGATCATGATATATTAATAAGAGAACTGGAACGTTATGGTGTCAGAGGGGTAGTTTTAAATTGGGTCTGGAGTTATTTAAGTGACAGGAAGCAGTTTGTGAAATTAAATGGTGGTTGCTCCTTATGTATGGACATTGCTTGTGGTCAGTTTTGGGTCCAAAATTCTTCAACTTATACATTCATGACGTATGCTTTTCGTACATCTCCAACACCACACATACCATACTTCTCTCCACTACAACATGTGACCTTATCAATATGGCATACTGTTGTAGAAAACGTGGGGTAGCTACTCTGTGTTAGTACTTTTTGTATGAGTGTCATTTTCCACAAAAGCTCTGATCCCAGCACAAACATTTGGCTCATTTACCATTTCTTTCCTCTGTATAAAGTGAGCGATTGTTCCATTCTCTTTGCTAGTGGGAAGCTAACGAGATGCTAAGTCATGCATGACTTAAGGTGCCAATCTATCAGCTCCACACTTGTTCACTTCTGCTGGATTTCTGTGAAACACAACCCAAAATGAAGACGTTTGGGAAATCTTTTTTTCTGTGAAACAAAATAGGTCAATTCTGAGACTGTCACAATACGTCTGTAAAGGTTCAACCTTTAAAATGCTGGTTTTCATTTGTAGATTTATATTATGCTGCTGATCACTACATTTGACGAATAGAGTATGCTTACAAATGAAGGGAAAGGGTTAAGCTGAAACACTGATTTAATTGTTCAAATCTATTAAGTAGGCTCATGTTACAAAAGCTTGTAAGTTTTCTTTTAATGCAGCCCCAAGATTTACAAATAGACTAATAATTTTTTTAAATAATCATCACACAAACGCAAATTATGGTAAATATTTAGGGGTAATGCTGTTTACTTAGTGTATTACCTATTGGTTAAATTTCATGTGTTTTCCTCACGCTGTATCCTCCTACGTTGC